>NC_090444.1:227596857-227915948 GCF_031143425.1 Pleurodeles waltl | reverse complement strand
ATACACAGCACCTTGCCTTTCGAGAGGCCGTCCTTAGGAGTAACGTATGTATATTAAAAGGGGAGGTTGGGACTTTGTCATTCATTTAAATGGCAAAGTCAAGTTAACAGTTTTAACTGCTCTACCAGTGTGCAATGGCAGGCTGGGATCCATGTTTTACTTTGTCACACTCAAAGCTCAAAAAGTGGTGCAGCCTATGAGGGGCACTTTAATTTACAGGCCCTGGGTACTCCTTGTACCATATTCTAAGGGCTTTAATAAAGTTAACTTATGCCAACTGGGTATAATTCAATCACATATACATGTTTAGAGGTCATAGCACTGACACGCAGATCTAGTTAGCAGGCCTCAGTGAACTCTCAGAGTTGAAAAAGCAGCAGCATCAGTACAAAATTTGGGGGGTGATAATGCACTGATTTTACTACATCACCCAGACCTTTGCAGTATCTAATACAATGTCATGCGTTATTGATACAAGTCTTGCTGAGAGTATGGCGGCTAATCTCTTGACTTTTCCCATTAACACACCAGAGGGTTAGAGTTTGTCTGTTTATACTTCTACTATAACGTTTATGAAAACAATAGGAAGAGCATTAGGTCATTTCAAACTGGTACATGCACACACTTCATCCACTTCATTTTTGATAGGCCAATTGATCTTTTCCACTATGCTGGGAGCTATAGGGATTATACCTTCTATAGTAGGAACAACTGCCACTATTCAAGACTGCACTATTTTTTATTGACATTAAAGAGGCAGAGAAAACTCTGGGGATAGAACATCTCCCTATCTACCTGCTTTTAAAGATTAAGTTGACAGGTTGTAACCAGATCAGGAGGAGGACAGTTAACAAGAGAATATTCCTTCAGTCTGAAATTATCCAGGAGGCAGGGAGTGGAACAGAGGAGTTCTTTAGCTGGAACATAACATCAGTCCTAATTCATATAGTATGGGATGCATATAAAACCTTGCCAAGGGGACCCTTACGAACCTCTCAGTAGCATGGACTAAGAAAGAGAAGATGCAGGTCTCACAGTTGGAAAAGGAGATTAAAAGAGCAGAAGTAGTCCTGAAAGCCAACTTGGTATAAGCAGACATGAGATAAAGAACATAGAAAACATTGGACAACCTGCAAATAAAGCTTACATTTTGAGTAGAAGAGAAGGTGCTACTGCAATGGGAAGCCAGCAAGGTTATGGAGTTTGTGCATGGAGAGGGCTGTGGAAAATTGGTAGCTTGGAAAGCTAGGCTGGAAAGAAATGGGTATTACATTAGGAAGATCGTGGATGGGGAGACAAATGTAATTGTTGAGGACAGTAGTAAGATCGAGGCAGCCTATAACAAGGCTTTTGAGGATCTATACTCAGAAACTTTAATTATAGATGTGGAAGACCTAGACAAGTGGTTGATAGATAAACATTTCCCCAGGCTCACTCGAGAACAGCAGCAGTATTTTAGTCAATAAATAACAGGAAGTGAAATCTTGACAGCAGTTAGAAAGCTAAAATGGGGGAAAGCTGCAGGCCTTGACGGGATTCCTAACAGATTTTACACCTTAATATCGGAGAAGCTGATTCCTGTGTGGATCTCCATGCTACTAGAAGGTTTACCAATACCAGAGTCCTAGAAAGAGGTCGTACTTTCACTGATTCTGAAACCTGGCAAGAACCCCATACAATGCCAATCCTATTGTCCAATATGGCTACTGAATTGTGATTATAAAGTTTTTACCAGTGTCCTAGTTATCTAGTTAAATAAAGTGGTGGGGAGTCTGATAAACAAGGATCTGAAGTTTTTTTTTTTTACCTGAAAGGGATATGTGGGAGCCTACCCACACACTGATAGGCTCAATTGACGTAGTAACAATGTTTGAGGTTCCTCTGACAATGACCTTGGATGCTGTCAAGATTTACAACATGCTAAGTGCCCAGTTCCTGGTAAATGACAATCTCTCTGCACTAGTGGAAATAGAAAGAGGAACTAGGCAGGGCTGCCCTCTTTCACCTATCCTCTTTGATAAATATATATCGAACCCCTAGGCCAGAGTCTGAGACTGAACATGGACATACAACCATTTGCAGTAGAGGCATACTCTAGAAAAATAGTGCTCTACGCTGATGATGTAATGGTTTACACTTCTGATGCCGCACATGCCATACCACAAGAAATGTCAGTAGTAGAACATTTCGGTGAGATATCTGGCTATGGGTTAATGAGGAAAAAACAAAGATAATGAAATGGAATCAGACCTGTAGGGACATACAAAGCAAGGGAAATAAGACACCTGGGGCTAAAATAACACAAGACCTAGTGAAAATCCCAGTGGTGAACTTAGAGAAGGTTGGAGGCAGAGCCTCCCCCTTACCATATATGATTGGAAACATTTAGTCAAAATGTCTATTTTACCTAAATTCACCTATCTGTCTGACAGTATCACACTAAACTTTAATAAGAAAGACCGCATGAAAATACAAAGGAAAATATTCTCCTTTGTGTGGGCAAGCAAGGGCACAAGACGCTCCTGGGAAAAGCTGAGAAGGAAGGTGGAGAAAGGGGATCTAGGGCTACCTGACCTCCAACTTTATTGCTGGGCCTTCCCATTGAAGAATAGCAGAATGCTTCTCAGTTGCCTGGACGATACATCAATGGGTGTTATGTTCACAACCATGTTAACTGACCTATCAGAGGAAGGCTTTTATATAAATTCAGGATACCCAAATATTTCACAAAGGTTTGGCTAACGTGTTTGCAGGCAGCTGTCAAGGTGTAGTATGGGGTTAGGTCACTTTTGGGAATCCCATTTTTATTGTAAGCTGTCTCCAGTATGGAACTCCCTGGGGACCCCTGAGTGCCTTCTGGACAATCTAGCAAAACTTCTAAGGCAGTGCAGCATAACTATTTAGGGTCAGCTGGTGGAAGAAGTTTAGAGATTATCTTGGGATGCCTGAAGGAGGATGACAAACAGGGCACTCTGGGTTAAAATTCCATCAGCTGATTGTTTGGATTAAGGATCAGTGGTGGATCAAGATCGAGTCCTGCCAAATGGAGAAGGACCCCAAGAACGTAATTGAAGAAAAAATGAAGTGTCATATTGGTATCAACATCTCCTGAAGGCATCTGAGTAGAACATGAAACCTCCACATTGTTATGGGACAGATACTTGCCAAATACAGAGCTGGAGGAGAAATGGCAAATACCTATGTCTACACTTTATTCTGTGATAAAATCTGCTGCATAAAGGAGAAACCACTTCTTTGCCCTCCACAGAGGCTACTAGACTCTGCTGAAGTTGGCAAAGATAAGAGGGAGTGAAGATTAAAGGTGCAAACAGTGCAGCAGTTGAGACACTGATGATGTTCATATGTTTCCAAACTGTCCAAGCCTTGGAGATTTCTGAATAGCTGTGGGAAAGACATTCTCTAGCACCTTAGGCAGAACCATGGGGTAAGCCCCACTATAATTATGTTTGGTTTGGTCCAGCAGGAGGCTGGAGGTGCCTCTCTTTCAGCACTGCACGTTAGTCTGATTTTTTTATTTGATCCTCCAGGCACAGAGGGAGGTTTGTAAAATGTGGTTGCAACCTTTAGCCTCAACGTAGCTGGATTAGCAGAGTTCAGTGAGATATTTTAAGGAGTTGGACAGGAAAGTAAGAACTGTGCAGGATCTATAGAGGTGAAGATAGGATGAGTAATACTGTGTCCAATGATTAAACCTCTTAAGTGAATGGGGGCTAGGAAGGTCGAACCAAGGTGCCACAGCCCAGAGACTTTGTTGCCAAGCCCAATATTGAACACTATGGGTTGTTAGAGGTCAGATTGTGCTTATCAGTGGTGATATGCAGATGAAAAAACATCTCCACTATGCAAGATGATTGAGGATGACAACTGCAATGCAATTTCTGATGAATCTGGGAGTTGTACAAATCAATTTAAGAATCTCTTTTTTTAAATGAGTTCCACAGTCTGTCTCAATAGTGGCTGGCAAGCCAAACCATGGAATCAACTCCCTTAACAATTGTTTGGCAACTATCATACTGACAGATCTGCGGAAGGGGTAGACCTTGGCCCATGTAGAGAACAAACAGACAATTGGGAGAATATTTCATTATAAGCTGGCATCTCAATGAAGTCTGCTTGAAAAATCTGGAATTGGCCCATTTGATTTGCCAGTGTGACTTCTAACAACCATTGTCCTCTTTCCCTTATTTCTTTGATACTTAACAGAATTTTGCCACAGATCTTCTGCAACATTTCTGAATCTAGTATAAAACCGGTAGTTAATAAAAGTCCATTTTCATTTCTCATCCTCTGATGCTTCCGCTTGGAGATCTCCTGGAAGTTCCTCAATTCTATAAATGAAGTCTATATTGGATTTAACAAGAAACATTTTACAGTTTCTGTACTTTCAACTGTATTTTCATTTGTTTCATTTTGTTTGGTTTCTTTCATCACAGTCTGCTCATTAGATCTCACAGTTCATTTTCAAGCGTATAGTATCTCTCTATTGAGTCAGCTTATTTGTTTCCTAATGCAACCATCAGTAGCACTATCATCAGCACACTAGACCACTGCAATTTCTTTTGGTTGTTGTATTGCTTCCAACAAATCAAGAATATAGGAACAATGCCTGATGGGAGTACAAAAGGATGCCATAAAACCCTTTAGTGAGCACAATTGCAAACAAATATATGTACCACTTTAAATCCATACTGTCTTTCTGTATAATTTGTCAAATTTGAAGTACCTGCAAGGCAAAACACTCTTGTCAGTGCAATCAACTCTGCCATTTGTTATGAAGTAATATTAGGTATGTATGATGAGTCAACATTTTCAGAAATGGGATAAATTGCATAGGCAACTTTAAGTACTCCACAATAGTCTCTCAACATCTACACATAAAATCAGATCAGCCATTTCGAGTGGAATATCTTTGATTTCTGGTCTTGGTTTGGTACATAATTCTGTGACGTGTACACAATTATGTTCTGGTTCATCATCATCATCATCATTAATATTTTTGTTCCTGTCTTCATTTCTGTCTGAAACAGGAAGCAGCAATGCAGAACTCAAGAAATTGCATCTTCTAATGCAGATGTTTTCATCTGCTAATATGTTAAGCTCATACCTTGTTAGGAGGCTGTTTGTTGTGTGCTGAGTTGTGGTACAAGTCAGCAAATTCTTAACTGAATGAGGAGACACACAAATAGCGTATGTCCCATTACAATCCCTTCACTTTGTCCAATTGCAATGCAAATAGGTGCAACTGCTTTCTGACAACCAGGAAGATCTACATCTACTGGATCTAACAGAGCAAAAAGCTATGCCAAAGGTCTCATAAACCTTCCTTGATTTTGTGTCAAAATCGATAAAGTGGACCAACTCTTATTGTGGCAAAATATGTAGAACTCCTTATCATGGTCGCTCATTCCAAGGACAGGTGCATTAAAAATATTTCCCATCAATTCCAGGAAGGCCTACATGAATTCATCATCAAATGGTAGTGGATCCTTGATATCACTGTGAGTTAGCCTTATTAAAGACTTTGCAGTCAGGGAAAAGTTTGGAATTCACTGATAGCAGTAGCCAGCAATTCTAAGGAACATCCTTCCCTCCATATGGTTGTTTGGAGGACTCACTTCAGAATTGCAGAAACACATTCTTTTGAGACTTTCCTTGCTCCTTTTTTACTATAATGACCAATATAAATCATCACTTTTTTTTACAGTACTGCATCTTTGTGGGTAAAACATTGCAACCATTATCAGCAAGATAACTCAGAAGTGCAAGTGTGTCCAGTTTATTATCTTCTTTTGTCTTTGTTGCCACAAGCAGGTCATCAGTATATTGTACTAAGAGTGAGTGTCAGTGCAACTGTAGATTCTCCAAATCTTTCTTTAGGATCTGACTAAAACAGTGAGGAATTTTAAGTATTCCCTTGTGGAATTTGACACCAAACGAGGACTTTAGTTTGGAACTGCAATGTGAAAAGATATTTACTATCCTCATGCAAAGGAATTGGGAAAAATGCTTTTCACAAATCAATGACTGCATACCATTCTGCATCTGCAGGAAGTTGAAAAAATATTACTGAAGGACTTGGAACCACCGGACAACATGGGATCACTATTTTATTTATTTTTCTCAAGCTCTGCACTATTCTCCATTTACCAATCGTTTTTTAATGACTATCATTGGAGAATTGCTAGGACTAAGGAACACCTCTAGCAGACTGCCTTTCTCTCATTTTGTTAATGAAAGGCTTCCATCTGTCTCCAGCTTTTTTGAAAGTCTGTATTGCCTAATCCTATGAAAAGACTGCATTAGGTTTGACATCAATTCTGATAATTGTTATGCTTTTTATTAATCCTATTTCTTTACCTGTGAAGTCCTATAGCTCTTCTTTGAAAGTATGCCTTAAATCAAGTGGCAGGCCCTCTTTAGTAAACACTGGAAACTACTTTTACTTTTGAATTGTGATTTAATTTTAAACACTAAGGGCCTCATTATGAGTTTGGTGGTCTGTGGACCGCCATAATAGCGATGGAGGTCCGACTGTCACCACTTTGGTGGCTGGACTGCCAGATTGTGAGTTTGTCAGTCAGTCTACCAGAAGACCGCCAATGGACCGCCGGCACCGCCAGAGTCAGTGCTGTGGGGACTGCGGTGGTCCTGACTGCGGCGGCCAATGTTGGAGATTCCAGCATTGCTACCCCATGGCCATTGCGACCTGTATGACCACCAAGCTTTCAATGGCGATCCCACCGCCATGAAAAGCTTGGGGGTCAGGCAGGTAAGGGGCACAAAATGGGGGGCACCAGGGAGTACGGCCCTATGGCGGGCTCAGGGACGCACTATGTCCCGTGCTGGACATGGTGCATGGGCACAGCCTGCCTGTCGTACAGACAGGTAGGGATGCAGGACCAGCAGTAGCTCCATTATACTGCCCCCTGCCTCCCCCTGCCACTCATGTCAGCCCCGTGGTGAACGTGAAATCCAGTGGTCTTTGGACCATCGGTCTGGTGGCGTTCGAAAGACCGCCACCATGGCGGTTTGGCATCCTGACTGTCAAAGTTGTAATGAGGCCTTGAGTCTTCATCTTGAGTTTCAATTGCAACACCATTTGGTGAGCAATAAATCATACAGTTCATTCTTGCAAAGCAAGTCTCTTCCCAGTAGATTACAGGACTTGAATCGCAGAATACGAACTAATGATGTTTCTCTATAGATCCAATTTTAACATGCACATCTGCTGTAAACAGATTAACAATTTATTTATTGCCAATGCCTACATCTTGGACTCCAGAGAGGGGTGGGTTTGGAACCTCCACAGAATGAACCATAGAGCTGGAAGCACCAACATCTATTGTAAATGATACAGGGTGGCCTTTCCTCTCGCCATCTACATATGGGCCACTCTGGTCTACCTGCGAGACTGTACCAAAAATGCAGTCTCATATTAAATTAACTTTCCTTTCTTCATAAGACTCCGCAGGGACTTTAAAAGACATGTCATTTGAAACCGGAGTGAAGATAGAAGTAGTATATCTGCTCTTATTTGGCAAAGTTATGGATGGACTCTCAGGGTGGGTACTCACTGATGCACCCACTAATTCAAATGCTATCACTCCCTGTGTCTGTACACTTTTACCCTCTCCTGCTGAACCCGTTTCAGGAACTGTGGGGACTTGCACCGGTCTCTGCATACCATCAGTATGGAGGAAGTCTAGAATTTAAATAATCATTTTAAAAGTTATCCTCCTTGACAGAATCCTGTTCTTGACTCTGCTTCTCCCTGTATCCCTCATCAATTTTCTTTTAGTCTGCTGTTTCTTTAACTGTTGCAGAAAAAACATACCCTCCTTCTACAATATCTGATCCCTAGCATCTCTCCTGATTGTTCCGTTTGCTTCATAACCATTGTCTGAATGAGCCCTAAACCTTCTTCTTCATTGTCTTTTTCTCCTTCTCTGTGGCCGACCATCCCATTTATTTAATGCCTCAAATTGAGACGTTCAAGGTAATGGGTTTCCTTCATTCATTGTCTGTCTTAAGAAATCCAGCTTCTCAATGTTAAAGGTACCCTCTAAAGGAAATTGCAAGTCTCTGCCACCAGAGCTGTATTCATACCATTCTCAAATCCAGGTGCACATATATAGCCCAATATTTGTCAACATTTCATACTCAGGTGAATCCTCTGCAGGTATCTTCTGTTGCTCCATAGCAGGTAAGGTAGGGGAATTAGGCCTTTTCAACACATCAGCCATTATTCTCATTGGAAATAATCTGAAAACTGCACTAAACAGAGAAGCAAACAACCAATCCCAGTGAAGCTATGCCAAATGGTCATCCAATCCCAGTGCGACTATGACAGCAACCAGTCAATAACAGCTTGTCTCTGTAGTGACATTTCACCAATCCCAATGAGACTCCTCGGCTGATGAACCAATCTCAGTGAGTTTTCTCTGTGAAGGAGAAAAAAATGCACAATCTTTTTCAATGAACGAACACAAATAAACTAAATAAATCGTTTCCACCCAACCTAAATAGGAGAAAATCAGTAAATTAAAACAAAAATAATTTTGCTATTGATAGGAAGAAAGACCAGCACCTTTCACAGGACTTGTCAAACTCAGTTTACACAAAGCAGACTCCCATCCTGCTGCAGTCCACCTCTAGCTACTGTACTTACTCCAGTGCATCAAGGAGCAAACAATACTAACCCAATTAGACATGCAAACTCTAGAAACAAACTTGTTAGTTCAGAAAAACCCCTATCTGTGTGAATGCAGCGCCCCACAAAACAAACTACCTTTTTGCAGACAAGTTCAAAAATATCTTGAGATCTTGAAATTCAACACTCCTATTGCCAAATAAACCAATATTAAACCAAAGTGATGCTTTGCTAAGTTGTGACTTAACTGACCATGTTTTATACCTATACAGTGTTTTGATCTTGTTGAACTTCTTTCTGGCATTACTACCCTAAGAGTAGTTTGAATACATTAGCCTTGAAAAAATCATGTGGATGACAAAACACATGTTAGCTATCATTCTGTTCACATTTGATCATGCGAAGAAAGGATGCTCATACGGGCTAATAAAATAATTGAATTCAACAAGCTCTCCATGAACTCTCATTTGTGAATACTCAGACACTAAAGTGGACTTACTTTGAGTGCTGTGGTTTCATTCTTATATATGTTACACTAGAATCATATTGCTGGGTACAAGTGCATTTAAAATTACAAATAAAGTGGTAAAGAAGGCACATTCATGAGCACAGTATTCGCAAGTGGCAGGATTGCTATTAAATGGCTAGTAATAGAGGCTCCTGCTATAAAAGAGTGGTTAAGGGACTATGGTGAGTGTTCTACAGACAAAGATATAAGACTGCTACAAATTCAGTGATAACAAGCTATGGAAATGTGAAATGCATTCTTGAAAATGCATTATTTAATGGCAGGCCACCCTGTGGTGAACTCCTTCCCGAAACGTCATTTTCAGAGAAATGATAAACAGGAGCATGAATGAATGAAAGATTACTGTAAATATATATGACAGCCAATAGTCTAATATGAACCCAGGAATAACTGAAACTCTCAATGCTTAGAAACAGTGCTGCAACAAGTGTGCTAAATTTGTAAACAAGAAGAAAGTATGTAACTGTAATCTTTAGGAATGTAGTGAGTTGTATTCAATATAGCTGAAATATATATATGCAGTTGTGCGACACAAATCGCAAAGAGATACCAGAAATTTCAGTAAACATATGGCATGTATCTAAGTAGCTAATAAACTTCATATTGAGGAAAGGAAATCTGGAAATGAAAATAGAACTGATGTGAATCCTCAGATGAGTTTGATAAATGAGATGAATAGTGCATCCTATGCATCTGTAAATTAGTAACACAATGGAAAAGAAGGGAAATGCCTGTGTCTGCAGGCCACAGCTTGGGGAAGTGCCAGTCTACCAAATATAGAATTGTATAATATTACAGAAAACTTTGCAACTCACTTTTGGGAATAGTTATCTACAAACAATTGAACCAACAAATCATAAAGATTCATGTCATCTGAACACCTACTTGTATATTGAAAATATCCTATTGTAAATATCCTCTGCTTGACAACCAACTCAAAAGAACACTCCCCCCTCATGGAGCACCTCAATTTCCAGATGCACGCCACACTCAAGTCAACCTTCTGAGGCTCCCTCCTGTACAGGCCACCAGGCCCCCACATAGCCTTCAGTGACTGCATTGTCTACATCATTTCTCCTCATGCTCTTGCCTCCTCAAACGACTTCCTCCTTGTCGACCTCAACTACCACATGGACAGCAGCAACAACACCAACACCGCATCCCTGCGCGACAACCTCACCACAAATTGCCTTTGAGCTACTGCTGCCACTGATGTGGTGATGACGAGCCAGGTGAATTCTCCCTCCCAAGGTCACCACACCTCTCAGCCTTATCTTACATGCCTCTTGTCAATAAGAAGGGGATGCTGGTGCGTTCCTGCCACAGGATTGTGTGCATTTTAACAGCAGCTCCGGCCTTTTTTAACACCAGAGAGATCTGTACTGGCCATCTTATTGAGGTCTGCTCTGTTTCTGATAACTGGTGCTCTTCACTTCCCCTTAAGTGTGGTCTGCAGTCTCAGTGGAGACTGTGGGATGTATAGATTATGTCTTCTAGAGCTAGACTCATAAAATGGTTTTAAAGCGCCCAGGGCTGGTGCACTGGACAGCGCGCTGAATAGAAACACTGCTATGTCTCCTCAAAGTGTCACCAAAACTTCATTACATTTGTGATACTCATTTCACCTTTGGGTGATGCATTTCTTGTGTTTGCATCTGGCCCATTGCTACTTTCTTTCAACCCACGACTAGAACAAAAACACGATACAGGAGAGTCAGGTCTATTGTGTGCCTTCCCTCCATTGACAAGAAAGTGGAAACCTATGTTTGTTTTTCAGTAAGATCACAGCTGAGAACAGCTGATGACTGATGTCTTTTAAATATCTTTCTTCTTAGACTGCAATTGTCCTTATGCTCAAGGGTTAACGAAAATAGAGAGCTCAACTCTGTAAGTCAAAAATAGCTTTTGGGGTCATATCTCGTTTCCTACTTGAGATCTTAATATTTTTTTTTATAAGCTATAACTCTGATCGGACAGCAAAACATACAAACGGTAATATTTCTTTAACTTTAACAAAATAAACCTTCAGGAATACACCAATATAAATACACAACATATTTCCACCAAGGACATCAATCTGCCATTCCATAAAATAAGCGTATACACAGACTCCCCCTCATCGTCTTTCCTTTGCAGCTTATCGGAAAGATAAATGCTGTTTTATTTGTTGATTGTGCTCCTAGTTGTATTTGTTTAGTTAAATATGTCTATTTTCATACATTTGGCAGCTGTGCAGTTTTGTACCTGCATTGCGAGACTCTGTCCTTCGCTGGCTGGCCCGTGGTTTGAAGCAGTGTAAAACCACTACTACAGCACTAGTGTGGTTTGAATCCTGGTTACGCACAAAGGTCGCAGTGTGCTCTGCCACTAATTGTAAGTTTGCCACACTGATATCTGTGAGCGGCTTCCCTCCAAATCTGCTGTCTGCGTCTGCACTCACATGGATTGCTCAGTGATATCATGGACTATGTATTATAAGGCAAGATGGGTGCTAAAAGACAGGAACGAATCAGGGGGTTCAGGACATGATCCTCCCTTTGCACCTCATGTGTCTTGGCCTCAGATCTATGTCTTACAAGCCAATTGGGTGTTGTGAACCCCCTCCAAATCAACGGGTACTTAATAAGGTTTCTTAGCCCATGGTAAATGTGCGTATTGCACCCCCTTTGAGAAAAAGAAGACAAACAGGTGTCTCCCTAGATCTTTTGTGTTATGAGTCAGACAAACCTGACAGAGAAGCAATTGTCTACAAGGAATATTTGTAGTTGCATGGACCTAGACCCTTACCCTGCCCCCTGAAAGCAGTAGACACATACAACAGTTGATGTTTATAATGATTGTTTTTTTATTATGTATAACCAATACACACACCTTGTGTATCAGAATATACAATGTATTATTGTTATCTCAGCAGCCATAATATAAAACAAGATGAATTTTAGAAAAAAAAATCTTATAGCATACATCCCTAATAGCTTTCATAATTAGTGTAACGTCTACCTAACATTTATACCTATTTTATCATCAGCCTCCGCATTATTGCTATTGCATTGGCTGAATTTTTAGTACTCTACCTAACTACTGTTATCACAATAAATGTCATCCTGTTTCTAAGCTGACATGGTGAGCTCGCACACTCCACTAGCTATATTCCTAATTTAAAAAGGTTATTTTTGGAGGCCCTATCATTTTCCATACACACTTTAAGGATTGATGCTGTCAGGTTCACAATACAATACAATTAGCCCTGATTTCTATGTAACATGCACGTCATTAGAAAAAACCCTGCCACATGTGTCATCCCATCTTGTTGGATGATCAACAGAAAATCTGTCTTGTATGCTTTAATAATTACTTAATGATGACAAGCAGTTTGTTAAGATTATTAAGACATTATAATTCATGTAGTTATGTAACTGTTGCTGAGTGTATTGAAGATATTTATATGGTAATGGAAAGTCTCTTTGAGCAAAGGAATATCCTTGCTATTTACCTTCAGGAAGACAGCTTTCATCCAGAATTACTTACATTCTCAACAGATAAGTACCTTCTTGCTGTGTGTTGTAGGCAGCACCATTTCTTCCACTTCTGATTTTCCCACACCTTAAACACCTTCTTCGGTCGTCTGCGTTCCTTTATTTTTTCATCATGATCACAAACACTGCCAGTGCACCCACTGTCAGAATCCTGAGCCAATCCTGTGAAAACATAAAAAATATATACTCCGATGTTTGTGAAGCTCATTCTCATGTATGATTCTGTAATCTTAACATTCTTTTTCCTGCCTGTCATGTTAGACACATGAACTATAGTTTCTAACCTTCAATAAATGCACATGAATACATTGTTTCTAATGCCTATTATTTTAGTCGCACTGTGTCCAACCTAAGGTTCATAATAATCGCTTATTGGTTCTTACACTAAAACCTGTTTTGATAATGATGTGATTGTGTTTGTCAATTTTGAGTTGAGCTTTTTTCCACCATCAAATTATTTCAAGGAATAATCTTGCATTCTGATAGTTCTGTACTGAAGTCTTAAGAGCTACAGTCACTGGAGTACTCAAAATGTCCACTTAATTAATTTTCTGTTTGCAAAGGAAGGGCTGTCTGAATTGTCACATTATCAGCAGTTCTTTCAGTGCTTACTACTTATTGATTTGTGCTTTTGACTGGTTGCTATTCATTTCTATGAGGAGAATCTGACTGTGACATGTTCTGTGACAGAGTTGTTTCTTGAACATTTAGCAGTGATCTTGGATGTTGCACTGGTCTGCTGTACAGGATGGGCCACATGATACACTTTCAAAGCATCTAACTATATCAGCCTTGTTCTCTTTTTCCTGGGAAAAAAGTGAGAGTCCCACATTCTTGTTCATTTTGTTCCCAACACTGTTATGGGATTTTGATAGGTTGAGCTCAACTCTTCCTTCAGCCCCAATCCCTTCACCCCGAGTTCTCCAACCTTCCTTAACTACCCAGCCACAGAGTATGGCTTTGGAGCTGAAGTCTGATGTAGACTAGTCCAGGTATGCAGCAAATACTGCAACAGAGTGAGTCTTGTTTGATAATGTAGATTCTTCCATCTTTGCAGGTTTGTTACATACATCTTGGCCCAAGGAGCATCTTATTAGGAGGGCCGTTGGACTTTGTACACCTTGTCATATTATGTATTGCTTTCTGTGCACTGACCAGGTTATTAAAGACTCTCACAATCAAGACTTGTCTAAGGATACATTTAGCTTCACAACCCTGTTTGAGCAGAGCAAAGAGAGGTGTGAGAGTTGGACACTTACACTCACCTTGGCAAGTGCCTTTGCTAATGCCTTAGAGGTATAAGCTGGACTTTGGTCAGAATGAAAATGCATGAATTCCACCCATTGCTACAAAGACTAACAAGTTGTGAAGTTCTCCTATTTTGAATATGTGTCTAATGGGGAGCCCTACTTTTCCCAGAAAGTTATTGTTCTCCTCCAGAAAGCCTTGAGATAGCTTTTTCACAATACGATCAATGGACTTCTGAGTGTATGTCTAAGTTGATTTTGTTTTTTGACTAGGTAATTTCTTCTAATATGCAAACCTGCACTTGTGTGGCAGATTTTGCAGCTTGATCTGTGACTGAATTACCTTTGAAGTGAAGTAGCTCACACTGGTGTGCCAATGATTGCTGTCATTACAGGGCAGATGTCTAAGTCCAAAGCTGTTTAGCTTTTATTGTATTTTCCTGTGCGTCTTTGTAATCATTGCTCTCCGAATGTATTAAAAATCACTGTTGTTTTATGTACACAAAATAATGAGTCAGACAGTATTAATGTTGGAACTAATTTGTCAGTCTTTTTGTGAAACAGAGTTCATTTAATTTTGCAAATCGTGAAGTTAAGTCTCCTAACGGTTTCACATGCATGTTGTTAATTTCAGAGCCATCAAATCTTCCTTGCCCAGAAGAATACTTCTGTTCTGTGCCTGTTGCAGGGTATAATTCTGTTTTCCGGATGGGAGTCTCAGGAATTGCCTGTTGATATTTAGGGAACTCTTGCATATTTAATGTAGGGTCATAATCAAACTGTGCATCAGTACTGGCCTTATAGCCCACTTTACCCAACTGACGTGTTATACATATGAATTTGGGATGCCTGCCTCAATGGCAGGTTCCACACATGATATTGGTGTTACTATAATTATTTTTTTTCTTTGGGCTGCACTTTGATGATTGCAGTTTATACTGCATTGAATATTTTTTCTATTAGAGACAATCACTGCTCTGCAGAAGTGTAAAGATATGAAAATAGGACCTATATGCAATAGGTTCGTTCTGTCCTTCATTGCACAGAATATATGTGTGTATGTGTGTGTGCGTGTGTATGTTTGTGATTAGAGAAGAAGCTGATTGACCAGGTTCTACACTAATCACCAAATTGAGTTAACTTTTATTTCCCATTGTGTTGCAGTAATAATGTGTCTTCTCAAGTCTTTTAGTATATATGTATGTTCTTGTGTCCAGTCCTTTCTGGAAAATGTAGGTGGAAGTTGCCTGTTATGGAATTTTCACTCTCTCCTTATAATATGGCAAGTATGTTCAACCACAATTCCAATCAGTGCTAGTATTTCCCCTTGGGAACTTGAGAGCTTAAGCGTACCACATTTCTCTAAGAACTCAGGTGCTAGTCCTTTCTCTTCACTGGGTAGCTCATGTCCTATAGAAATTATATTCAAATTTTGGGGGGGGATTTCTTGAAGTTCAATTTGTAACCTGCTTCTGCTTGCACAGTAACTTTATTATCTATACATTGCAGATTTTCTTTCAAATCATCATATGTTATGTATGTAGAAACAACATTAGAAACTACACTTAAATCACATTGTATTATCTCAATTATTTTTGTTGAAAATACACCAGGGCTCTTTTTAAACCCTTGAGGAAGTCGTGCAAAGGCAAATTGAATTCCTACTAGGGTAAAGTAAGCTAAATAATATGATTCTGGTGCTAAACTTTGTGTGAACAAATCAATTTGCTTTGTTCTTTGTAGTATACTATTTTGTGTGTTAATTGCATCATTAGTCCTGTGCTCTGTGCATTTTGTACTGCATATGTTTAACAATGCAAATTTAAATAGTGACAGTCTAATACAATTCTCCAAGACGTAGCTTGTTAAAAAATCAGGTAAACAGGAGTGTTTATTGTTGACGGACAAGGGTCCACTATTTCTTAGTATTGCAATTTAAC
Source organism: Pleurodeles waltl (assembly GCF_031143425.1). Lineage (NCBI taxonomy): Eukaryota > Metazoa > Chordata > Amphibia > Caudata > Salamandridae > Pleurodeles > Pleurodeles waltl. The sequence goes on along the minus strand of NC_090444.1, from coordinate 227,900,025 downwards.
ATTTTATTTTAAGATGTTTCTGGGTGTCTGGTTCAATTGGATATTTTTTTGAACCTGTGATTCATCTCCTAAAGCAATTATGTGGGGTGTTGAATCTTTTTTTCGATCTGGCTTTATTCTTGTAAAAAGCAGGATCCAATTATAATATCCACTTCGTAGCATTCAAGTCCTTATGTGATGGGGCACTAGAGAGGAAAATGCTTCAATTATAACTTCTTCCCCTAATGGAGTCTCAATAATAATTTGTGAGGAGCATCCTTGTTCATAAGAATTATTTAATTGGTCCCAAAAACCATTAAGATGTTTGTTCATTATCTCCTTTAATTCAGATTTGAACTTTGTGGATTACATCGGGTTCATTCAGACACCCATCTGGCATTTCAATTTGTACCTGATCAATGCTATCCCCCATGATCCAGAGGGGTTTGAGTTCTAATACGCTATAGTTATTTCCACTGCACTGTCAATTACGGCCAGCACTCATTCCATTACTCAATAGAACTTTCCTTCTGTGAGGCTTCCTGTATTTTTGCTGCAGCTACTCTTTTCTTCTAAAAAATAAGTATTAACGGTCCCTGTCCTCAACTGTTGCTTCTTTGCTGTTGATCAGCTTGTCTTTATCAGGTCCTGGGGAAGAGAAGACACTCTTACTAGACTCCACTGTCTTTTCTGCGCAAACTCGTGAAGAACGAGAATACCACTCATCATGGAATTTATATCTCACACATGCCCTTATTTTCTCTCTATACTCTTCATCTTTACAATAAAACAGTGGCTTCTTTTTAAATCAAGCCCAGAACTTTGTATTCTCTCCCCGGGATCTTGGCAGTTTCAGCCTCCTTTCTGTGAATTCTCATACTTTGTCCCTGTTTTTACCTATGGTCCCTTAAGGCAGAGGTTCCCAACCTGTGGTCCGCAGACCCCCAGGGGTCTATGACACATTTCCACTGGATCTGCAGCCCTGGACCGGCATCAAGGCACTTCCCCAGTTGGAGCCTCTCGAAAGAAAAACATGCATGGTTTTATGTTTATTACTTCATTTGTGCAGCAGTTTTAAAAGCACTGCAGAGTTCCTTGTACATCCAGGTACATCCAGTAGATTTCAGGCAAAAATAAAAGTGTCAAGATACCTCTGAGGATTAATGTACCTGCTGCAGAGAGTTGCAGTTGTGACTTATGTAAGGTAGTGCAGGTGGTTAATATGCCTGCTGCAAAGAATGTATATCATGCAAAGAACAGTATTTTATGTGTATAGCACAGTGCTTACTTTGTGGTTCATAAGTTACAATTGTAATCTAGTACAGTGAGCTATGAACTGCCATCAAAGAGCTTTGCTGCAAACTTCATGGCTCAAATTAGAAAGTTAGGTTTTTTCCGCAGTCTTTCATTGTCCTTATGCTGCTAAAAAAGGTTTGCTTACATAGAAATACATTCTTATTATTAAAGATCACACTAACCGCTGTTATGTTCTAAATTCTGAATTTGCTTCACCAGACCAATTACTCTTAGAAAATGCCTGCCAGTGTGGATGACATGTGAATCCTATGCCCTGTAGCCCCTGTAATGTGTTCCAACACCCTACACTGGCATGAGAGGTGCTATAAAACAAATGAATAATGTTTGACAGAGTGACTATGGAGAGATGAGAGGCCCGTATGGTTTTATTTCCTTTTCCCACACATATTTATGTGAAAAAGCTTTCTAAGATCTTTTGTACCTAAAAAATAAAAACTGAAATAGCTTGGGAAATGTAGAATCTGATCTGAGGATTCAGCTTTCCTAAATAAAACCAAACATTGAAAATTTAGTCGCCGGATCCAAGATGGCGGCCGGTAGATCCGGCTGATTCGGACCAGCTTTCCAGCCCGCCCGCTTGTTTACGGCTGCCACGGCGGCTCTCGCTGCTTGGCAGTGCATGCCGCGGGGCATGATTGCTGGCAGTTTTGGAGCAGCAGCCGTGTTTTTCCGGGCAGTACGCGGCACGATTGTTGGAAGGGCAGTGCACGGCAAGGTGCCTGGCAAGGGGCACCGTGCACCGCTTAGCTCGGCTTGCGGCTGCCCAAGCCACACTGGGGCGGCCGCTGCCCTGCTTGCTGTTTACGGGTTCCTGTACCCGCACTGGAGGCACGGGTCTGTGTGGCTGGCTCTTAATGGTGCCTAAAGCTATAAAGACTCCCCGGACGCTACGGGGGAAACCCAGCCTGGAGGCCACCGGGGCGAGAAGAGAGAAAAAACAGCTCGCTCCCCCTCTGAAGGATTGAACTGGCGCTCAAGGAAAAGGAGCACAGCAAGGTGCGCTGGCGATGGAAAAATCATCGGGGAATGCTGCACAGGTCCCTGTAATGTTTAAACAAATAGGGAAGGTAAAACGGACCCCCCCCCAGAACTATGTAATGATCGAGCTGGCCCCTTGGAGGACAACAGCGACCAGACACTTTCTACAGGAAAGGTGGCCAGAGGGACAGACACTCTGGATGAGACAGGTATGACCCTAAAAAATGGTGGTAGGGAGGGGGGTCCCTTTTGGGGTGTTGATATGACAAACTACCGGCTGCTGAGGGAGGGGAACAGTGAGCTGAGAAAGACCAGTAGCGGTGCAGGGACCTGCAGCTTAACTCAAAATGAGACACTACAAGAGATCGAGGATGCGCAAACCACCCCCCCCAACATTTGAATTTAAAGCTTTGAGCTCCAGTTATAGGGGGAAGGAGGATAAGCTATTGGGGGCTAAAGGTGATTTTGGACAAGCGGACACCGCAGAGATTTTTTTTTCCCTGTCTGACCAGTCAAAGGACTCAGATGAAGAGATCCCATTAACAGATATTGATTCAGAATGCAGCTCTCCGGCCAGTATTTGGGGGTCGAATAAACTGACTTTCAGAAGGAAATCAATTGAATGGCTTAGTACTGGGGGTAACCTGGGGATAATGCCTAGGGGGGGTGCAGCCAAATGATCAAGAAGGTGTAGGTGAACTTCAGTGCGGCTATACGGCCACCCAGCAGGCACTTTCAAAGATTGACAGTTCTAATGATACCCCAACAGGATCTATAAAGGGGCACTCAGAACAGGCCGGGGCCCCCTCGCTGGAAATTATTTACCGTACTATGGTACATAACCATGAACAAGCTCAGAAGGAGAGTAGGAAGGCCAAAATTGCTAACAGACAACTGCAGTCTTCTATTAAAAGAGTGGTAAAGTCCTGTCAGGATATAAGTACCCGTATTACCTTAATAGAGACTCGTACTGAGGCGCTGGAGACAGAAGTTAAGGCTACAGTTACACAAACGGCCACGCAGGGACGGCAGATCTTGGATATGCAGTGGAAACTAGAGGATGCGGAGAACTGCCAGTGGCAGAACAATCTCCGGATTTTGGGAATAGCAGAGGGCCTGGAGGGGCAAGACACCAGGGCCTACATAGTGTCGTTATTTAAGAAAGCTTTCCCAGATATTCTTGAATGGAATTGGGAGACAGAGATTCAGAGGGCACATCGATTTCCACTGTTTAAAAAAAAACAAATATCTGATATCAGTGGAGGACAGAACTATCCAAGGGCCATTATTATATACTTTGGTAACTTCTTGCTGCGGCAGATAGTGTTTGAAAAAACCTGACCCAATTTAAAGACAAATGTAGAGGGAGTATCTTTTTTTTCAAGACCAGACTTTGCACATGCTACGGTAGAAAGACGGTGGCGGTTGAGGCAGTTGATTGCACCTTTTCAGGAGGCAGGGGCGGAAGTGTATCTTCTAAGCCCCGCTCAGTTAAAAATCATCTACAAATCAACAATGCAGACTGTATCTGAAATTAAAGCAGGGGAATATTTGCAGCAATTAAGAAGCAGCAACAGTGGTGGCAATTAAATTGATCTATGGGTCTGGGTGATTAGGGAAGGGGGGGTTGAAAGTTTACTATGGAGCGATGTTTTTTGTCTAAAGGGAGGCCCCCCCACTCAATTTTGCTGCTCTTTTTGTGTTGTGTGTTTTTCTTTTGTCCTTTTTCTTCTACCTTGACTGTTGCTAGGGATAGGCGGGAACTGTGTGGTGGACAAGAATTTTGATTATGTTAGTTTTATTAGCGGGCTGGGCTGGCGGTGTGGACGACTTCCATCTTACATGCCTAGTGGCCTGGCGTTCCTGTTTGCAGGGTTATGGGTGGGAGGGTGGGATAGGGATGGGAGGGTTGGTTTTGAGGGGAGTGGGTCGGGACCGATCAGGGAAGGGGGGAGAGGGTGTAAAGGGACACACAGTGGGAAGGATGGCAATAATGCGAGGGGTTTCTTTAATGCAGAATTTGAAAAGATCATGTGGCTGGCCCAGGCAGGGTATGACAGAAGATGGGTAAAATATGGGTCAGGAAAGTAAAATGCGTATAGCTACAGTGAATGTCTGTGGGCTCAACTATGGTAAAAAACGCCAGCTGGTAAGGGAAGCCTTCAAGGCCTTCAAGGCCGATATTATTTGCATGCAGGAGACACATATTGAAGGCACGCAGAAGCATTTGATGGAATTTCCTGGATGGAAGCTAGTGGCACATACAAACCAAAACACTACTACCAGAGGGGTGGCCATACTTACACAAATTATGTCCCTAGTGGTTGTGAGACAGTTTATGGATAAATCGGGTCTGGTGGTTCTGCTGGAATGTTTGACTAGAGGGTCCAAGTTCACAATTTGCTCAATTTACAGATCAAATTTGGATGATCTGGAAATTCTGGACTTAGTTAACACGGTACTCGTATCTTGGGCAAGCCCGGTTGTAATATGTGGGGACTTTACCATACATTTGGATAATGAAACCCCCATTCAAGAGCAAACAACATACCAGGGTAGAAAAAACAAACTTTTTTTGGCACTCCAGACATTAGTATTAAACTATGGGTTGATTGATGTTTGGCAGAGGTGCAGGCCGCTAGAACCAGGCCATACCTTTTTTTCTTTTCCACATAATAAGTCAGTTAGGCTGGATTATTTTTTTGTGTCAGCATCTCTGCAAAAGGGGTTAAGGATTGAGAGATATCCTAGAATTATATTGAATCATAATCCGTTGGTTTTGGTGGTGGATCTAGGGAAGGAAGGGCCACAAGTTAGGTCTTGGTCTTTCGATAGAACACTACTAGCAGACCCAGTGTATGTACAACAAATAAAAGTCTGGATCCCAAAGTTTTTCGAGATAAATCGGGGTTCTGCCCCTTGCCATGTAGTATGGGATACATTTAAAGCTGCTGTTAGAGGAGAAATGCTGAGGTACGCAGTGAGAAAAGTGAGATTGCGCACTGAACAATTAAAGCTAATACAGATAAAGCTGACTGCAGCTGAACAACGACTGGGGGATGTGATGCGGAGTAAGGGAGAGACTTCAGATGTTTTACACAAAATATCCACTACAAAAGCAGAGGCCATAAAGATCTACAAGGAAACGGCAGCTGCTAAATTTCTGGCATATCGGCAGGAATGCTATGAATGTAGCGAGAAAGTTGGTAAGCAGTTGGCCTTAAAAATAAGGCAGAAGCTAACTCATGGCAGCATTAGTACACTTGAGATTGAAGAAGGGCAATTAGTTAGCAGTGGCCCTGAAATTCTAGAAGTATTTAGATGGTTTTATCAAAAACTATACTCCCAAGAATGGCAACTCTAGGAGGAGTAGATGCTCTTAAATATGGGGAACATTCTGCTGGGACAGCTGCAGGACGGAGATAAGAGTGAGCTGGAAACCCCTCTGACAGCCAAGGAAATTGGCATAGCAATCAACGCTCTGGCAAGCGGCAAAGCAACCAGGGCAGATCAGATTCCCCTTGAGTTCTATAAAACCTTTTTTTTAGAATTACGGAAGGAACTACTCAGTTTATTTCTTGAAATACAGTCAGTGTCCCCTCAACTGACTTCATGGGAAGAGGCCAAGATAATAGTCTTTTTGAAAAAAGACAAGGAGCCGCATCTACCGGGCTCATATCGCCCGATTTCTTTAATTAACAGTGCTGCCAAAATGTATGCCAAGATACTGGCTAATTGATTAAGCTCAGTGACTTATAATCTTGTATCTCCGTGGCAGCACAGGTTTATCCCTGGAAAAGGCACAGCCAATCATATCAGACGTGTTATCACATTGTTGGATGCCAGGGCTGTGGCTAAGCTCCCAAAGGCAGTTATACTGCTTGACGCGGAAAAAAGCATTTGACCGGGTCCATTGGCCCTTCCTATGGACAATTCTGCATAAAAACTATATCAGCCCTGGGTTTATTAAGGCGATTCAGCAGCTTTATCATAATCCTACCGCACTATGCAAATAGCAGGGTTAATATCAGCTCCCATTATTATTCAGAGAGGTACACGGCAGGGCTGTCCATGTTCACCTTTGCTGTTTGCCCTGTATACCGATCCTTTGATAAGGAAACTGCTTAACAATAAGCTGATCAGCCCAGTGGAATTGATAGGGGGCAGCACTAAAATACTCGCCTATGCAGATGATATTGCGATCGTTACAACTGACCCCACGACCGCTTTAAAGGAAATAGAATATGAGGCTGCATGGTTTGAAATGGTGTCCGGGTATTTACTGAATAAAACTAACTGTCAAATATTAGCCAATGGCTGGACAGCCTTCGAGGATGAGCGCAAAAAGACTCAGGTCCAATATCTAGGAGTCAAGCTGACGGCTAACCTTGATGAGATAGTAGAAATAAACCTGGCCCCGGTTTTAACAAAGGCCAAGAAGGACCTGTACTGTATCAATACTTTGCATCTCTCGCTGATGGGACGCTGTAATGTGATTAAAATGACCTTTCTACCTAAAGTGCTCTACTTTTTTTAGAACTATACCACTAGAAATGGGGCAGGAATGGTTTAAACAAATGGAAGGGCAGACTAATAATTTTATATGGTCTTACACTAAAGCATGCCGGGCTTTTCGCTTTTTAATGCTTCCAAGGGAGAGAGGGGGATGGGCGCTCCCTAACTTCAAATTATATTATCTGGCGGCTGTATTACAATATGCACAGACATTTTATGGATAGAACCATGCAAGATACTCTTCCCTCAATCTATACACTAATTTTAGGTAAGGAGGCAGAGGCAGTCTTCCTACGAATTTTAGAACCTAGCTACTACAAGAAGGTTAAATTAAAAACGATCAAATCTGCTTTTAAGGTATGGGTGTAGGTTAAGCGCAAGTTAGGGATGGGGTGAGTTTGCTACTACACACTGCTCTGGAGCACACCTATGTTTCCAGAGATCTTCAAAGATAGGTATTGTATAGGATGGGTTAGTCGCGGGATTCAGAAAGTGGGGGACTTTTTTTTTAGGGAGGTCATATAAAGACATTTGAGGATTTAAATGCAGAGTTTGTCTTAGACAGCAGAGACTTTTTAAAGTTTTAGCAGATTAGGAATTTTTTATTAACTACCTTTCAACACAGCCCATGCGGGGTAGGATCAAGCTGATGGAGGCTGTGGGTAAATCCATAGGCTGTACTATTAGGAACTTGTACCCACTCCTTCTAGATTTAGTACAGGATGATGTGGCACTGCTTGTTAAGAAATGGGAATTACTGGTAGGCGCTGAGTCTGCAGTTTTGGAATCCATAGATGTGGTGCAGGATGTCTTATTGTCGGCTGGCCCACAAGCCCAACATTACATGGTTTTGTATAATTTATATTATACACCGGCCAAGATTGTGGAAGCTCGGAGGCAGATCTTTGCCATATGTTTATTAATTGCGGAAAATTGTCAAGGCTTATTAATGAAATATCTGAATTTTCGAAGAAAGTTCTGAAACAGAATATTAATTTAACACCTCAACTGGTGCTGCTGTGGGTTGATGAGTCTGTTTGTAAGAACCAATCAAGATTTTTTTTGTTCTTGGCAATGTTTGTACTACGTGGATGTGTTGCGTCTGATTGGCGGGAATCTGACCCTCCGTCTTGGAATCAATGGATTACGCGGCTCTTATCTCCATATCATCTGGAATGCTGTTTGTGTAGTATAAAGGGTGCCCCATCTAGAAAAAAAGGTTAAAAAATGTGGGCACCATTGTGCTCATGGCATCAGGGCCCTGAGAGTGGACTGATAAAAAAAACAGGTTACTAATGAATTTTCCCGCTCTTTTCAAATGAATATTTTTCTACTCTGTGTATAAAAAATGTTAATAACTGATATTTGAGATTTATGTATTGACCATGATGCCTTCTCTGTGATGAAATTTTTATACCGCTGTTTGTCCAATAAAAAAAAATAAAAAAAGAAAAGTTAGTCGCCGAGATGCAGCGCTAACCTTCCTAGTCAAAGCTTTTGACTTTTGCATATTCTTTCAATATAAAATAATTATATCTTTAGTAATTTGAGTATTTGCTTGGTGTGTACTTGTTTGTGCATTTTTTTTAAATTACTGTTATTACTTGGGAGTCCCTGGCTTTCAGTAGTGATTCAGTGGGGGCCCCAAGGAGTTGAAAGTTTGGGATCCTCTGCCTTAAGATATCTATACACATGGAGTCATAGATTTGAGATATTACTTTCGCTGACTCCACTTTTTTCATGGTTTTGTTGAATCACAGCATATCTTTGGTAAATAGCCAATACTATAATTGAAGGCATACCATGCATAATCACATATAGGGTAAAAAAACAACTTCTGTATCATCATACATGTAGAACCATACTGTTCGGTAAATAAATGTTTATGGTGTAGAGTAGGAAACAACACCTCTAGGTGGCAGGTTATCTTGCTAACCAAAGGGACATTTCATTTAGTTTAGTGGGGTGGTGCCTCATTATAACATTTATTGTACTTGGATGGATGGTCATAGCCTGTGCTACTGTATCTGCACAGCCCTTATCACTTCAGTACCCTGAGTTTGTAATACATATTTCCTCAGTTGTCTGTATATATTTAGAATCTCAGTGATAATCTGTCTAGTTTATTCAATAGAGAGGTGGTCACCATTGGGGTGTGGTGTGTCTGTAACCAACATTAGCAAAGATTGCCCTGGCATTGTAAGTGTTCTTAAACATACTCGTTATATTGCATATGGACTTTTTCCCTGTAACACTTTTAATGCTCAATACGTACACTAAAAGCACTCCATTATGCACAAATGGGTCGTATTGAGATGGAGGCTCTATCTTGGCATACTTTGTGAATAGCCCTTCTAATTCAGTCCCAAAGTAAAATACTTCTGCTAGACTTTTCATCCTTGGCGTGGTCTCCCTTAACCTTTTGCCTCTGTTTCCCAGGTTGTTGATGTGTGTTGGACTCTGATTTTGCTGTTTTTGTTACTCTGGGCACTTTACCACTGCTAATCAGTGATAAAGTGCAAGTGCTGCTATACAGAATGTGTATGTAATTGGTTCATTCATGATTGGCATATTTGATTTACTAGTAAGTCCCTAATACAGTGCACTAAAGGTGCCCAGGGCCTGTAAATCAAATGCTACTAGTGGGCCTGCAGCACTGCTTGTGCCGTCCACTTTAGTAGCTCTGTAAACATGGCTCAGACCTGCCACTGCAGTGTCTGTGTGTGCAGTTTTAAACTGTAAATTCGACTTGGCAAGTGTATCCACTTGCCAGGCCTAAACCTTCCCTTTTCTTACACGTAAGGCACCCCTAAGGTAGGCCCCAGGTAGCTCCAAGGGCAGGGTGCAGTGTATGGTTAAGGTAGAACATATAGTAATGTGTTTTATATGTCCTGACAGTGAAATATTGCTAACTTCAGTTTTTTTCACTGTTGCCAGGCCTGTCCCTCTCATAGGTGAACATGGGGGCTACCATTAAATATGATTAAAGTGTAGATTCCCTTTGGGAGCGGATAGACATGTGGAGTTTGGGGTCTCTGAGGTCACAATTTAAAAATACATATTTTAGTAAAGTTGATTTTAAGATTGTGTGTTTGAAAATGCCACTTTTGGAAAGTGGGCATTTTTTGCTTAAACCATTTCTGTGACTCTGCCTGTTTGTGGATTCCCTGACTGGGTCAGTTTGACAGTTGGGCTGGCTGCACCTCTCACTAGACAGTGACACAAAGGGAACTGGGGTGTAGTCTGCATTTCCTGATGGGCCATCTCTGCTAGGAGGGAGGGAAGGAGTGGCCACACACACCTGAAAGGGCTGTGCCTGCCCTCACACAATGCAGTCTTCAAATTCCTGGTGTGTGTCTGGGGCCTGGCCTGGGCAAGGCAGGATTTCCCAACAAGAGAGACTTTTCTTTTAAGTAAGCCTACTTCAAAGGGCAAAATGGGTATAAGAAGGGCACCCACAACCACAAACTTTAGAACACTTCTGGAAACCAAGAGGAACCTCTGCCTGGAGAAGAGCTGAGGAAGAAGACCTGCCCTGCCTGTGACTGTGCTTGGTGGAGCCCTCCTGCAGTTGCTGCTTCTGCCTGTGCTAGAGGACAAAGACTGGACTTTGTGTTGCCTTCCTTCTTGTGAAGAACTTTCCAAGGGCTTAATTTAGAGCCTGCCTCCTGTTGTTTGAAGTCTCAGGGACAGCAAAGACTTCTCTCTGCCAGCACCTGGAGCCTCTGCTGAGACGCCTACTCTGCCAAGTGGTGCCCATCGAGTTCCTGGTACCTTGAAAGGAGAAGCTGGCAGCCTAAGAGTGAGAAATCCACGCACCGACCGCCGTGCGGGGAAAAGATCGCAACTCCGATCTGCGGATGAAAAATCAAAGCACCTCTGGCTTTGCGGCAAAAAATCGACGCTCTCCTGCAACGCGACCGGAAGATCGATGCTTGCGGATGGAGAAACGAAGCGCAGCATCGCTGATGGAGACCGGTGAGTTCACACCCCATGCTGCGTGGTTTTCAGATAATCGTGCAGCAGGATTTCTGATGCAAACATCGCTGGGCGTGCAAAAACTGCGCAAGACCTCCCAGGACCTTAGAGTATGGATTGAATCAATGGATCGCTCTCCTGCGGAGAGAAGAAACGATGCACACTGACTCGACTGAAGGAGAAACAACGCAAGGTCTTGCTCAAGAAAGATATTGACGCATCGTAAGCCCTTTTTGACGCATACTCACCCGTGCGGGGTTATGTTTGATGCACCCAGGTACATTTCCACGCTAACAGCTACATGAAGACTCCTTTTGCTTTTTAATTGATAACTTGACTTGTGTATTGTGGATTTTTGCCGTTTTGGTCTTGTTTTGTTTAGATAAATATTCTATATTTTTCTAAACCTGTGTTGTGTCATTTTGTAGTGTTTTTCATTAAGTTACTGTGTGTGTTGGTACAAATACTACTGCTGGTGCCAAGCTACCAAGGAGGTGAGCGGGGGTTAGCTGAGGGTGATTCTCTTTTACCCTGACTAGAGTGAGGGTCCTTGCTTGGACAAGGAGTAACCTGACTGCCAACCAAAGACCCCATTTCTAACATTGGTGATCAGCAGATGGGATTGGACTTGTATTTGTACTTGATGTACAGTGATTAGGTGTACACTACTGTTTTGAGTGCAGACCACTACATGACCACATACTACTTGTCTTGTGATTCTTGCTTTTTCTTGGATTTTTCCCTACATCTATTTTTGTGGTAATATTTGATTGACTTCTGAACTTCATTGGGAACTTGTTTTCTGCCTTTTGGAACTTTGCACTTTTGTTGATTTTTCATCATGTCCCAATCTGGAGATGCATCAGTTGGATCTGCTTTCGACCTAGAGAAATTAGAGAGCTATACAAAGGCTCACTTGAAGCAGTTCTGTAAAAGTTTTGACTGTCCCATTAAGAGCTCATCCAAGAAGGAGGAGCTGCAAAAGGCCCTGAGGGTCTAGGTGACAGCCAAGAGCACTGAAGGGCACACAGAGGATGGGGAGGATGAGCAGGAGGAGGAGGAGGAGAAGGAGGAAGAGCATTCCATACACAATGGTATTGTGGGTGGGGCAAATGAGGATGGCCATAGAGAAGAAATAGTTGTTGTTGGCTCATGAGCTCAGCTTAAGAGAGCTGGATCAGAAGAGCCAGTCTAGTAGGGATGGTGGCAGCCACATCACAGTGCAGCCTGAGAGGAGGGTGCACATTCCAAAGGATTTTGAGAAGGATTACAAGAGGGAGGATGACATGTACTTGTGGTTCAAGAGGTATGAGTCTGCTCTCCACATGAATCTGGTCCCTGAAGCTCATTGGGCGTCTATGGAAGCACTTTGAGGTAGAGGGGAGGGATACACTGACAGCCTTAGGGGATGCTCAGAATCTCACCTACACTATCATGAAGGATGCCCTACTCACAAAATATGGTCTCACTCCTGAGCAGTATAAGGATAAGTTTAGGTCCTATAAGAAGAGGGAATCCCAAAAATGGTTGGAATGTGTTGATTCTTTTTGCAAGTCACTTGATGGTTGGGTGAAGGACAGTAAGGGAACTACATATGAGGGGCTTTACAATCTGATTGCTTGGGAGCACTTGTAAAGTTTATGTTTTCCAGAGCTGCGCCAGCACCTGATTGACAGCAAGCTGACTGATCCCAGGAAGCTTGTGCAGGAAGCAAACCGCTGGGAGAGCACCAGGGTCCAAAAGAGGTATGGGGTAGACCCCGCCAAGGGTGGGCAGGGTACCTCTCAGACGAAAGGTGTGGGGGTAAGGGTAAACAGGGGGAGTTCTCTAAAGGGCCTCAAACTGATTCCCAGGGTAAAGATTCCCAACCCGCCAGTGAGAAGAAGCCATGGTTCTCCAAAGGGAAACCAGTGGCTGGGGGACCCCCACGTAAGTGTTATGCATGTGACCATTATTGAGTGTGTTGGTACAAATACTTGACACCTAGCACTCTGAAGTTAAGCCTACTGCTCGTGCCAACCTACCAAGGGGGTGAGCGGGGGTTGGCTGAGGGTGATTCTCTTTTATCCTGACTAGAGTGAGGGTCCTTGCTTGGACAGGGGGTAACCTGACTGCCAACCAAAGACCCCATTTCTGACAACTTCCCTAGTTTATTCTGACTCTGCCATGACAGCTAGTACTGTTTCATCCTCACTTAGGGCCTTATTTAGATGTTGGTAGCAAGCCGCGTCGGCTACAGCTCCAAAAAGACCGTTACCTTTGCGGTCTCTCGTTCGCCGTATTTAAATGTTAGCAGTCCGATTGGACTTTGCCACCGTCAGGCTGCCAGTGTACCACCGACCTGATTTAGATGTTCCAGCAGTACCGGTGGTGTGACGCAGCAGTTTTTTGTGGTTTTATATTGTGTGAGCTAGACCCGAAGGTATTGAAACACTTTACATGAGCATCAATTACGTTACACAAGGACACATTCATTTTTGGTAAGTGCAGGGAGATTAAGGGGGTCATTAGGACCCTGGCGGTGAGTGTTAATGTGGTGGTATGACTGCCAACAGGCTGCCAGTACATACCACCACATTATGAGATTGGCGGGTTGGCTGCAGCCAACCTGCCACTTCTCCACTCATACCGCCATGGCGGTATGAGCCGCCGGACCGGAGATGTGTATCTCAAGCCCGATGGCCAGCATTATACCGCCGGCAGCATTATGAGCCTGCCTACCAACATGGTTTTCGTGGCGTTAGCAACACCACAAAAAACATGGCGGTAGGCTCTACCGGTAACAGGAAATTCCTTCCCTGTCACAGGTAGGTGGCTCCCCCACCCCCAACACTCACCTGACATCCCCCAAACCCCCTCTATCCAAAGACCCCCCACCCCCTCCGATCCTCACACACACCCCCCCCTCTGATCCTCATACACACACCCCCACCTCCTCCTATCCTCACACACACATAAACACACCCCCTCTGATCCTCAGACACTCTCCTGCCACCTCCAATCCTCAGACACATCCCCCACCCCCTCCGATCCTCAGACACCTCCCACCTCTGATCCTCAGACACACACCCCCACCCCCTCTGATCCTCAGACACCCCCCTCCGATCCTCAGACACACCACCCCACCCCCTCCGATCCTCAGACAGCCTCCCACCCCCTCCAGTCCTCAGACACACCCCTCCACCTCCATTCACGCACCCACCCACAGACACGCACCATGCATACACCCAATCACTCACACTGGCATACACGCATACATCCAGACATGCTTACACACATTTTTACAACAATCACACTGACATGCAGAAACGCAATCACTTCACCATTCTTACACGCATTTACTCACACGCATACAACCACGCAAACAACACAACACACACAGACGCATTCACAAACTCACACATTTATGCACACACTCAGACACACACACAAACATCCCACACCCGCCCACCCACTCCCCTGTCGGAAGCCCGATTTACCTTGAGCAAGGAGGTCTTCCGGCAGGGAACGGGAAGGGGCGCTGCTACCGCCAGAAGCTCCCTGCCAGCAGAACACTGCCAGGCCATATGAATTGTCATAATACGGCTGGCAGCGTTCCACTTGCGTGGTGGTGCTGGTGGTAGCAGCGCCACCTTACCACCATCCACCACCAAGAACACTGCCAGATTTCCACCTTTCTTGTGGTGGAAGTATGGTAGTGCTCATAATATGGCGGATGGATGGTAGCCACGGTGGCGGTATTTTGGCAGCCATCACCGTGGCAGTAGGTGTTTTTTACCACAGATGTCATAATGACCACCTAAGTGATTCGCCCAGAATCATAGGATGTTGAGCCGACACCGAGACTCAAGCCTGGTTCCCCAGCTCCAAAGTCAGCCATTACGACAACCTATGGCAACACATATTCCAACTCCAAGAAAAAAAATAAAACATATTTATAGGTATGTTGATGGTCGGGTGGCTTTTAACAGTAAAGCTCCACTCCTTCATATATGTCTCATGAATTGGTCACCTCCGTGTTCGGCGACGACGGGGTCGGTGTCCTTTGTGTTCAAGTGTCAGCAGTGATCCAGTCATGTTGCTGTGGAAAAGATAAAAGAAAAGGGGGCTGATAGAGAGTTTTCACTCCCTTTCTCCCCAGTCCTCCAGCCTTGGGTTGGGGGTTTTCCTGCCATAGTCGGCCTGGATCAGAATCTGCTCAGCAGGAACAATGGCTGCATTCAAGCCGCCAGCCACTGTTTCCTACTACCCCATCAATGTGGAATCACAAGCCTGGCAGAGTCGGCGGGACTCTGGCGGTCTGTCATTGATGGTCCCACCAACATCTAAATAGGACAAGTGGGCCTCCAAGAGGGCGGGTGAGAAATCCCACAAAAAAGAGACTGCAGGATGGTTATCACCAACATCTAAATCAGGCCCTAAGTGAGAATATTCTAAATCAGGCCCTAACTGACATATTGGAAGTAAGGGCTAGGCAGACATTCTCTGGAATGTTTACCTTCTTTCACTCTGTTTTGATTGATTTCTTCTCTGTTTGTCCAGCCATTGCTCACAAGGACTCAAACTTAGTAATCATGATAAGGGCTAATCCTTTGAGTAGGGTGTACTTTTAATAATTATGAGCATGATTACATAACACTTCAAAACTTATCTGGTTAACCTCTGTATGTTAACTAGTTCAAGGTCTCAGATTTTTAAAAGACCACTAAGGCCGTGACCCCACCACCCAAAGTTGAGGGGCACACCTAGAAAGATTTCCTTAGCCCCAAGACGTATTTGTTCAATGAACCCCTTCAAAACAAAAGGAGAACAGATGTGTCTATCACTTGTCTCTAGATTGAGGTAGGACCATCTATATCCAGAGTGTTATGAGTCAAACAGCCCTGGCAGAGAAGCTCATATTTGGCTGGGATTATTTGTAGTGTGGACCTTCTCCCTGCAAGCAGTAGACCCACAGCAGTTTATCTCAGGTGATTGGTTGGTTATATATTAATCAGAATCAACACAAAACCCTTGTGTATCAAATTGATGAATACTTTTATTGCAACAGCTATATTATAATATAAAACAAGAGGGAAAAGGGATAAAAGGGAGTTTAGCTGTAGCTGGCCGAACTCAATATGGAGGAGGTAACTGCAAAAATAAAAGCTGCCAGGGAGGAGGCAGCTGTAAAGAGGCCCTTGGATGAAGATAAACTGCTATTTGCTCAGAAAGTGAGTTTGAATAAGCTGGATATAAAGGCAAAACCAATCTAAGGGTTCAGCATCAACGGTGGCAGTGAATCTAAAATGTCCAGGTGAGACAGGAGGGTCCACATCCCCAAATATCTGGTTCTTACTTTCTTGGTAGGGATGACATAGACCAGTGGTATGAAGAATATGAAGTTGCTCTGTAGATGCATAGCATTCCTCAGGAGGATTAAGGAGCCAGTCTCTGGAGACATATACCCAGTGAGGGATGGGCCTCACTACTGGCCCCAGGGAAGGCTGATAGGATGAAGTACCCACTCACAAAGAAAACCCTTGACCTCACTCCTGAGAAGTATATGTTTGAATTCAGCAACAGCCAGAAGCTGCCCCAACAGTCATGAGTTGATTATGTGAATTACTTCTGCTAGGAACTGGATGAATTGGTGAATGGCAGTGATGTGAGTGATTGCAATGAGTTGTACAATTTGATTGCAAGAGAGCACATCTTCATTAGTTGTTTTCCAGAGCTGCACCAACATTTGGTAGATGGAAACATCACTGACCCCAGGGAGCTTGCCAAGGAGGCTGACTTCTGGCTCAGCACCAGGGTCCACAAGATGGTTTCTGGGGGAATCACCCAAAGGTTGCACAGGGTCCCCACTAGAAAAAAAAGAAGAGGAAAACAAAAATAAAAACAAGGAGTTCTCAAAAGGCACCCAAAGTAGTTTTAAGGGGAAGAATTCTTAGTTCCAAACTGATCAAAAGAAGAGTGGTTTGTTTGAGAAGAAATCATCAGAGAAGATTTAACCCAAATGCTACGAGTGCTACAGGTCCAAGCATGTCAAGGGGGATGAAACTTTATTAAGAGGCAGCAGCCCCTCACAGGTAGGCAGACACCAGGGGTGACAATGTAGCACTTGATGATGATTTTTTCCTTCTAAATGTGGGGGGGAGGTGGGTTGCAAAGGTTACCTTAGTCCCTAGATGACCGGGAGATGCTAGTAACTCCAGGTATATGCAGTGGGTCACCATCAATGAGTAGCTTGTGGAGGCTCGGAGAGACTTAGGCGCAAGAGTGACTACTGTCAAGTGTCATCTTGTGTCATCAGAGAAGGCAATCCCTAATATATTCCACCATGTTGTAGTAGCGGACTACTGTGAGAGTTGCTATCCTCTGGCTCTGATTTCCTTTGAATTGGGGTCAGGGTCTCAGGTTCCTTAAGGATAGCTGTGAATCAAGCCATTCATGCCTCTGTATTGTTTGATTGAAAACAACATAGAGCACACTATCTGGAAGGAGGTGGCGTTCCGGACAAACAAGGAGATGTTGGGGTTGCCTGAGTGTATGTGCCTGACCACACGGTTCATGACAGCTTGAGAGGGCGGTCAGAAAGACCTGGAGCCTGGAAGAATTGCCTAGGTACCTGGGAGGAGGATGGACCTGAGGGTGACGCCCTAGACCTTATGGGGAGGACATTGCTGTCTGCAGAGCCCAGAAAGAACCCTAACTCTTGAGGGCCTACAGCAGCAGGCCGAGGCTCAGGCATCTGGAGACCTCGAGTTCTCCCCTGATTTATTTGTAGAATGATCTCCTGTAGAGCAAGCCTAAGGTTCATGAGCCTGGTGCAACCCATGTGTTAGTGGTCCTCCAATGCTACAGGGTCTTCCTACTGGGTCTGGCTCATGATGTACCCCTGGCAGACATCTGGGGAAAGACAAAATTTTAGAAGACTTAAAACCCACTTTTACTCACCCCAGATGAGAGTGACCTCAGATGCATTCTGCAGGTCTTATCCTACCTGCCAGGCCAGTGGGAAACCAGGGAGAAAACGAAAGCCCCGCCTGAAACCCTCTCATGTCATAGGCACACCGTTTGAGAGAATAGGCATCAACATTGTTTAGCCCCTGAAGCATAAGCCTGTTCTAGGCAACAAATTCATTCTGGTAATGATGATGAACCATGCCACCCAGTGCCTGAAAACTATACCCCTGATGACATTGACTGTGCCTGCAGTGGCCAAGACAATGATGGGGATCTTTACCTGTGTAGGATGTTTTATCTGACCGGGCTACCAACTTCATGTCTGCGTGCATGAAATCAGTGTGAGATTAACCCTATCATCCCCAGACCTATTGGCTTGTTGGGAGATTCAACAAGACCCTCAAAGGCATGAAAATGGGTCTGTCAGAGCCCTTGAGGTGTAAGTGGGATATCCCCTACAATGTCTGTTGTTTGCTTACGGGAAGATGCCACAAAAAGGAGTAGGTTTTAGTCCAATTTAACTTCTATATGGCCACCCAGTCAGAGGCTCTCTCAGCCTTGTAAAGAATTGGTGGGAGAAGCTCCCAAGAAACCCTTCAGAATGTAGTCAGCTACATGTTGGCACTACAGACTCAGATAAAAAATGTTGGTACGAAAGCAACTGAGAATCTGGAGGCCAGCCAGGACATTATGAAACTCTGGCTGTCTGGCCACTCAGGTTGAGTTTCAACCTGGTCAAAAAGTGTGGGTGATGAAACCAGTGGAACTCCAGTCCCTGCAGGGCCCCTAGACTGGGCCCTATGAAGTGAAGGAGTGCAAGAGGGAGGTCACTTACCAGGAGGATCTCAAGGCACCCCTGAGCCCATTAGGATCCTTCATGTCAATCATCTCAAGCCCCACTTTGAGAGGTCTGAGGTAACTATGCTCCTGGTGACAGATGATAGGTTAGAAGAAGAGAGTGAACCTCCCCTCAATCTGCTTTCTTCCAGGGAGCATGATGGGTCAGTGGAAGGTATTGTCCCCTCCCCTACCTTAACCCCTGAGCAACTGAGGGACTGTTGCCACGCAGATTACCTCTCTCTTTACACTAACCACAGGGCCTACCACTTGATACTCTAAGGATATTATCACTGGGGGCAGAACACAAGTTAGGAATACAGTTTACAGGCTGTTTGTCAATGTGAGGGCCAGCATCAAGGAGGAGGTATCCAAGATGCTGGAGGAGTCATTGAGCAATCCAACAGCCCATGTTCCAGCCCAGTGCTTCTGGTACCCAAGGCTGTCCCACTGGGTACCACACCAGAACTCAGGTGCTGTGTGCACTAGAGTGGGTTCAATTCAGTCTCTAAGACTGATGTTTACACCCATCCCCTGAGCTGATGAGCTCATTAATTGTTATGTTCTGAGCATGTTTCTCCTAATGTGTATACTGGCATATTGCCTTAATGGGGGGGGGGGCTAAGGAGAGGTCTGCATTCTCTACACCAGAGGGCCACTTCCAGTGTAGGGTGATGTCCTTCAGATTAAAAGTGCTCTTGCCACCTTCCAGAGGCTGAGCGGCAAGGCCCTAGCTGGGATGGAGGCTTTTAGTGCTGTCTATCTGGATAACATTGCGGACTTGAACTGCAGCTGGAAGGACCGTCTGTTCTACCTACAGGAAGTTCTTCAGCTCCTGCCTGACTGACTGTCAAAGCCAGTAAGTGCCAGATGTTGCAGGGATTTGCCATTTACTTGGAGCTCCCAAGTAGGTGAGGGCATGGTGAAGCCGCCTAGGCCAAAATTCTAACCATCCTGGCTTGGGAAGCACCAGGAACCAGACTGAGGTGAGAGCCTTGTTAGGAGATTTGTCATGGGTCTGGTACCCTTGTTGATCCCGTAAAGGAGTTGACTTCTAAGAAGCAGCTCAAAAAGATGATCTGGAGCGAGGCATTTTGAAACGCTTTTGACAACTTGAAGGAGGCCATTTACACAGCACCTGTGCTCAAGGCCCCTGACTTTTCCAGGGAATTAATTGTCCATACAGACGTATCAGCACATGGCATAGGAACTGTGCTCTCACAGCTGAACGAAGAAGGCCTAGGCCAACCAGTAGCCTTTAGCAGTAGCTGGTTACTTCTCAGGCCACAGAGGTGGAATGCAATTAAAAGGCAATCTGTTGCAGTGGTCTGAGCACTGAACAAGTTGAGACCATCATTGTTTGTGACTTACGTCTGGGTTCAGACAGACCAGAGACTTCAAATGAGGCGTGAAAATTAGGGGTGGGCAGAATTTGTGGAGTTTCATTTTGTGGAATTCCACGGTATTACATTACAATTCCATGGAAGGGGCAGCGTGGACAGTACAATGTGCAGTGCATACCCACTCCAGTGCATACCATTCGGTGCCCTTACTTACTTATACAATAGCAATGAGAGGTATGTGCTGCGCTACCGTGTAGCGAATACCCCTCTGTTTGTCCTTACATCAGTTTGTAAAGACAACAAGGGGGATGAGCTGCACCGTAGCGCATTGCATACTCCTCGTGGCCTTACATAATTATTTAAGGACATTGATGGATATGCCCTGCACTGCAGTGCACTGCATACCCCTCATTGGGGCAGCACGGGCTGTACGCTGCTCTGAAGTGCATTGCATGCCCCTTGGTGCCCTTACATAAGTATGCACAAAGGTGGTATGCACTAGAATGAATAGCCCTCGGTGCCCTTACATACTTATGTAAAAGCAATGAGGGGTATTTAATCCAGTACAGTGTTTACTCATTAGTGCCCTTACATACTTATGTAGGGACACCAAGGGTTGTCCACTCCTGTGAATGCTACTCAGAGCCCTCTACGTACTTTTACAAGGGTGTTGAGGGGTATGCGCTGCACTACAGTGGTACTGTACAGTGCTTTAAGAAAGAACAGTCCCTCTATGTTTAAAAATCACTGCAGATTAAAGTTTAGTCTGCTGTTCTTTTTAACCCCTTCGCTGCCAGGCCTTTTCCCCCTCCTGTGCCGGGCCATTTTTTGCCTATTTGGGGCAGTTCGCGCTTAGGCCCTCATAACTTTTTGTCCACATAAGCTAACCAAGCCAAATTTGCGTCCTTTTTTTCCAACATCCTAGGGATTCTAGAGGTACCCAGACTTTGTGGGTTCCCTTGAAGGAGGCCAAGAAATTGGCCAAAATACAGTGAAAATTTCGTTTTTTTCAAAAAAATTGGAAAAAGTGGCTGCAGAAGAAGGCTTGTGGTTTTTCCCCTGAAAATGGCATCAACAAAGGGTTTGCAGTGCTAAACTCAGCAGCTTCCCAGCTTTCAGGAACAGGCAGACTTGAATCAGAAAACCCAATTTTTCAACACAATTTTGGCATTTTACTGGGGCATACCCCATTTGTGCAATTTTTTGTGCTTTCACCCTCCTTCCAGTCAGTGACAGGAATGGTCATGAAACCAATGCTGGATCCCAGAAACCTAAACATTTCTGAAAAGTAGACAAAATTCTGAATTCAGCAAGGGGTCATTTGTGTAGATCCTACAAGGGTTTCCTACAGAAAATAACAGCTTAAAAAGAAAAATATTGAAATTGAGGTGAAAAAACCATCAATTTTTCTCTACGTTTTACTCTGTAACTTTTCCCTGCAATGTCAGATTATCGAAAGCAATATACCGTTACGTCTGCTGGACTCCTCTGGTTGCGGGGATATATAGGGCTTGTAGGTTCATCAAGAACCCGAGGAACCCAGAGCCAATAAATGAGCTGCACCCTGCAGTGCGTTTTCATTCTATACCGGGTATACAGCAATTCATTTGCTGAAATATAAGGAGTAAAAAATTGCTATCAAGAAAACCTTTGCATTTCCAAAAAGGGCACAAGATAAGGTGTTGAGGAGCAGTGGTTATTTGCACATCTCTGAATTCCGGGGTGACCATAGTAGCACGTGAATTACAGGGAATTTCTCAAATAGATGTCTTTTTTACACACACTCCTATATTTGGAAGGAAAAAATGTAGAGAAAGACAAGGGGCAATAGTACTTGTTTTGCTAATCTATGTTCCCCCAAGTCTCCCGATAAAAATGGTACCTCACTTGTGTGGGTAGGCCTAGCACCCGCGACAGGATATGCCCCAAAACACAACATGGACACATCACAGAAAACAGAGCTGTTTTTAGCAAAGTGACTACCTGTAGATTTTGGCCTCTAGCTCAGCCGCCACCTAGGGAAACCTACCAAACCTGTGCATTTCTGAAAACTAGAGACCTAGGGGAATCCAAGGAGGGGTGACTTGTGTGGCTCGGACCAGGTTCTGTTACCCAGAATCCTTTGCAAACCTCAAAATTTGGCTAAAAAAACACATGTTCCTCACATTTCTGTGGCAGAAAGTTATGGAATCTGAGAGGAGCCACAAATTTCCTTCCACTCAGCGTTCCCCCACGTCTCCCGATAAAAATGATACCTCACTTGTGTGGGTAGGCCTAGCGCCCGCGACAGGATATACCCCAAAACACAACGTGGACATATCACAGAAAACAGAGCTGTTTTTAGCAAAGTGACTACCTGTAGATTTTGGCCTCTAGCTCAGCCGCCACCTAGGGAAACCTACCAAACCTGTGCATTTCTGAAAACTAGAGACCTAGGGGAATCCAAGGAGGGGTGACTTGCGGGGCTCGGACCAGGTTCTGTTACCCAGAATCCTTTGCAAACCTCAAAATTTCGCTAAAAAAACACATGTTCCTCACATTTCTGTGGCAGAAAGTTCTGGAATCTGAGAGGAGCCACAAATTTCCTTCCACCCAGCGTTCCCCCACGTCTCCCGATAAAAATGATACCTCACTTGTGTGGGTAGGCCTAGCGCCCGCGACAGGATATGCCCCAAAACACAACGTGGACATATCACAGAAAACAGAGCTGTTTTTAGCAAAGTGACTACCTGTAGATTTTGGCCTCTAGCTCAGCCGCCACCTAGGGAAACCTACCAAACCTGTGCATTTCTGAAAACTAGAGACCTAGGGGAATCCAAGGAGGGGTGACTTGCGGGGCTCGGACCAGGTTCTGTTACCCAGAATCCTTTGCAAACCTCAAAATTTGGCTAAAAAAACACATGTTCCTCACATTTCTGTGGCAGAAAGTTCTGGAATCTGAGAGGAGCCACAAATTTCCTTCCACCCAGCGTTCCCCCACGTCTCCCGATAAAAATGATACCTCACTTGTGTGGGTAGGCCTAGCGCCCGCGACAGGATATACCCCAAAACACAACGTGGACATATCACAGAAAACAGAGCTGTTTTTAGCAAAGTGACTACCTGTAGATTTTGGCCTCTAGCTCAGCCGCCACCTAGGGAAACCTACCAAACCTGTGCATTTCTGAAAACTAGAGACCTAGGGGAATCCAAGGAGGGGTGACTTGCGGGGCTCGGACCAGGTTCTGTTACCCAGAATCCTTTGCAAACCTCAAAATTTCACTAAAAAAACACATGTTCCTCACATTTCTGTGGCAGAAAGTTCTGGAATCTGAGAGGAGCCACAAATTTCCTTCCACCCAGCGTTCCCCCACGTCTCCCGATAAAAATGATACCTCACTTGTGTGGGTAGGCCTAGCGCCCGCACAGGATATGCCCCAAAACACAACGTGGACATATCACAGAAAACAGAGCTGTTTTTAGCAAAGTGACTACCTGTAGATTTTGGCCTCTAGCTCAGCCGCCACCTAGGGAAACCTACCAAACCTGTGCATTTCTGAAAACTAGAGACCTAGGGGAATCCAAGGAGGGGTGACTTGCGGGGCTCGGACCAGGTTCTGTTACCCAGAATCCTTTGCAAACCTCAAAATTTGGCTAAAAAAACACATGTTCCTCACATTTCTGTGGCAGAAAGTTCTGGAATCTGAGAGGAGCCACAAATTTCCTTCCACCCAGCGTTCCCCCATGTCTCCCGATAAAAATGATACCTCACTTGTGTGGGTAGGCCTAGCGCCCGCGACAGGATATGCCCCAAAACACAACGTGGACATATCACAGAAAACAGAGCTGTTTTTAGCAAAGTGACTACCTGTAGATTTTGGCCTCTAGCTCAGCCGCCACCTAGGGAAACCTACCAAACCTGTGCATTTCTGAAAACTAGAGACCTAGGGGAATCCAAGGAGGGGTGACTTGCGGGGCTCGGACCAGGTTCTGTTACCCAGAATCCTTTGCAAATCTCAAAATTTGGCTAAAAAAACACATGTTCCTCACATTTCTGTGGCAGAAAGTTCTGGAATCTGAGAGGAGCCACAAATTTCCTTCCACCCAGCGTTCCCCCACGTCTCCCGATAAAAATGATACCTCACTTGTGTGGGTAGGCCTAGCGCCCGCGACAGGATATGCCCCAAAACACAACGTGGACATATCACAGAAAACAGAGCTGTTTTTAGCAAAGTGACTACCTGTAGATTTTGGCCTCTAGCTCAGCCGCCACCTAGGGAAACCTACCAAACCTGTGCATTTCTGAAAACTAGAGACCTAGGGGAATCCAAGGAGGGGTGACTTGCGGGGCTCGGACCAGGTTCTGTTACCCAGAATCCTTTGCAAACCTCAAAATTTGGCTAAAAAAACACATGTTCCTCACATTTCTGTGGCAGAAAGTTCTGGAATCTGAGAGGAGCCACAAATTTCCTTCCACCCAGCGTTCCCCCACGTCTCCCGATAAAAATGATACCTCACTTGTGTGGGTAGGCCTAGCGCCCGCGACAGGATATGCCCCAAAACACAACGTGGACATATCACAGAAAACAGAGCTGTTTTTAGCAAAGTGACTACCTGTAGATTTTGGCCTCTAGCTCAGCCGCCACCTAGGGAAACCTACCAAACCTGTGCATTTCTGAAAACTAGAGACCTAGGGGAATCCAAGGAGGGGTGACTTGCGGGGCTCGGACCAGGTTCTGTTACCCAGAATCCTTTGCAAATCTCAAAATGTGGCTAAAAAAGCACATGTTCCTCACATTTCTGTGGCAGAAAGTTCTGGAATCTGAGAGGAGCCACAAATTTCCTTCCACCCAGCGTTCCCCCACGTCTCCCGATAAAAATGATACCTCACTTGTGTGGGTAGGCCTAGCGCCCGCGACAGGATATGCCCCAAAACACAACGTGGACATATCACAGAAAACAGAGCTGTTTTTAGCAAAGTGACTACCTGTAGATTTTGGCCTCTAGCTCAGCCGCCACCTAGGGAAACCTACCAAACCTGTACATTTCTGAAAACTAGAGACCTAGGGGAATCCAAGGAGGGGTGACTTGTGTGGCTCGGACCAGGTTCTGTTACCCAGAATCCTTTGCAAACCTCAAAATTTGGCTAAAAAAACACATGTCCCTCACATTTCTGTGGCAGAAAGTTCTGGAATCTGAGAGGAGCTACAAATTTCCTTCCACCCAGCGTTCCCCCAAGTCTCCCGATAAAAATGATACCTCACTTGCGTGGGTAGGCCTAGCGCCGGCGACAGGAAACACCCCAAAGCGCAACGTGGACACATCCTAAATTTTGGAAAAAAACAGAGGTGTTTTTTGCAAAGTGCCTACCTGTAGATTTTGGCCTCTAGCTCAGCCGGCACCTAGGGAAACCTACCAAACCTGTGCATTTCTGAAAACTAGAGACCTAGGGGAATCCAAGGAGGGGTGACTTGCGGGGCTCGGACCAGGTTCTGTTACCCAGAATCCTTTGCAAACCTCAAAATTTGGCTAAAAATACACATGTTACTCACATTTCTGTGGCAGAAAGTTCTGGAATCTGAGAGGAGCCACAAATTTTCTTCTACCCAGCGTTCCCCCACGTCTCCCGATAAAAATGATACCTCACTTGCGTGGGTAGGCCTAGCGCCCGCGACAGGATATACCCCAAAACACAACGTGGACATATCACAGAAAACAGAGCTGTTTTTAGCAAAGTGACTACCTGTAGATTTTGGCCTCTAGCTCAGCCGCCACCTAGGGAAACCTACCAAACCTGTGCATTTCTGAAAACTAGAGACCTAGGGGAATCCAAGGAGGGGTGACTTGCGGGGCTCGGACCAGGTTCTGTTACCCAGAATCCTTTGCAAACCTCAAAATTTCACTAAAAAAACACATGTTCCTCACATTTCTGTGGCAGAAAGTTCTGGAATCTGAGAGGAGCCACAAATTTCCTTCCACCCAGCGTTCCCCCACGTCTCCCGATAAAAATGATACCTCACTTGTGTGGGTAGGCCTAGCGCCCGCGCAGGATATGCCCCAAAACACAACGTGGACATATCACAGAAAACAGAGCTGTTTTTAGCAAAGTGACTACCTGTAGATTTTGGCCTCTAGCTCAGCCGCCACCTAGGGAAACCTACCAAACCTGTGCATTTCTGAAAACTAGAGACCTAGGGGAATCCAAGGAGGGGTGACTTGCGGGGCTCGGACCAGGTTCTGTTACCCAGAATCCTTTGCAAACCTCAAAATTTGGCTAAAAAAACACATGTTCCTCACATTTCTGTGGCAGAAAGTTCTGGAATCTGAGAGGAGCCACAAATTTCCTTCCACCCAGCGTTCCCCCATGTCTCCCGATAAAAATGATACCTCACTTGTGTGGGTAGGCCTAGCGCCCGCGACAGGATATGCCCCAAAACACAACGTGGACATATCACAGAAAACAGAGCTGTTTTTAGCAAAGTGACTACCTGTAGATTTTGGCCTCTAGCTCAGCCGCCACCTAGGGAAACCTACCAAACCTGTGCATTTCTGAAAACTAGAGACCTAGGGGAATCCAAGGAGGGGTGACTTGCGGGGCTCGGACCAGGTTCTGTTACCCAGAATCCTTTGCAAATCTCAAAATTTGGCTAAAAAAACACATGTTCCTCACATTTCTGTGGCAGAAAGTTCTGGAATCTGAGAGGAGCCACAAATTTCCTTCCACCCAGCGTTCCCCCACGTCTCCCGATAAAAATGATACCTCACTTGTGTGGGTAGGCCTAGCGCCCGCGACAGGATATGCCCCAAAACACAACGTGGACATATCACAGAAAACAGAGCTGTTTTTAGCAAAGTGACTACCTGTAGATTTTGGCCTCTAGCTCAGCCGCCACCTAGGGAAACCTACCAAACCTGTGCATTTCTGAAAACTAGAGACCTAGGGGAATCCAAGGAGGGGTGACTTGCGGGGCTCGGACCAGGTTCTGTTACCCAGAATCCTTTGCAAACCTCAAAATTTGGCTAAAAAAACACATGTTCCTCACATTTCTGTGGCAGAAAGTTCTGGAATCTGAGAGGAGCCACAAATTTCCTTCCACCCAGCGTTCCCCCACGTCTCCCGATAAAAATGATACCTCACTTGTGTGGGTAGGCCTAGCGCCCACGAAAGGAAAGGGCCCAAAACACAACGTGGACATATCACAGAAAACAGAGCTGTTTTTAGCAAAGTGACTACCTGTAGATTTTGGCCTCTAGCTCAGCCGCCACCTAGGGAAACCTACCAAACCTGTGCATTTCTGAAAACTAGAGACCTAGGGGAATCCAAGGAGGGGTGACTTGCGGGGCTCGGACCAGGTTCTGTTACCCAGAATCCTTTGCAAATCTCAAAATGTGGCTAAAAAAACACATGTTCCTCACATTTCTGTGGCAGAAAGTTCTGGAATCTGAGAGGAGCCACAAATTTCCTTCCACCCAGCGTTCCCCCACGTCTCCCGATAAAAATGATACCTCACTTGTGTGGGTAGGCCTAGCGCCCGCGACAGGATATGCCCCAAAACACAACGTGGACATATCACAGAAAACAGAGCTGTTTTTAGCAAAGTGACTACCTGTAGATTTTGGCCTCTAGCTCAGCCGCCACCTAGGGAAACCTACCAAACCTGTACATTTCTGAAAACTAGAGACCTAGGGGAATCCAAGGAGGGGTGACTTGTGTGGCTCGGACCAGGTTCTGTTACCCAGAATCCTTTGCAAACCTCAAAATTTGGCTAAAAAAACACATGTCCCTCACATTTCTGTGGCAGAAAGTTCTGGAATCTGAGAGGAGCTACAAATTTCCTTCCACCCAGCGTTCCCCCAAGTCTCCCGATAAAAATGATACCTCACTTGCGTGGGTAGGCCTAGCGCCGGCGACAGGAAACACCCCAAAGCGCAACGTGGACACATCCTAAATTTTGGAAAAAAACAGAGGTGTTTTTTGCAAAGTGCCTACCTGTAGATTTTGGCCTCTAGCTCAGCCGGCACCTAGGGAAACCTACCAAACCTGTGCATTTCTGAAAACTAGAGACCTAGGGGAATCCAAGGAGGGGTGACTTGCGGGGCTCGGACCAGGTTCTGTTACCCAGAATCCTTTGCAAACCTCAAAATTTGGCTAAAAATACACATGTTACTCACATTTCTGTGGCAGAAAGTTCTGGAATCTGAGAGGAGCCACAAATTTCCTTCTACCCAGCGTTCCCCCAAGTCTCCCGATAAAAATGATACCTCACTTGCGTGGGTAGGCCTAGCGCCGGCGACAGGAAACACCCCAAAGCGCAACGTGGACACATCCTAAATTTTGGAAAAAAACAGAGGTGTTTTTTGCGAAGTGCCTACCTGTAGATTTTGGCCTCTAGCTCAGCCGGCACCTAGGGAAACCTACCAAACCTGTGCATTTCTAAAAACTAGAGACCTAGGGGAATCCAAGGAGGGGTGACTTGCGGGGCTCGGACCAGGTTCTGTTACCCAGAATCCTTTGCAAACCTCAAAATTTGGCTAAAAATTCACATGTTACTCACATTTCTGTGGCAGAAAGTTCTGGAATCTGAGAGGAGCCACAAATTTCCTTCTACCCAGCGTTCCCCCAAGTCTCCCGATAAAAATGATACCTCACTTGTGTGGGTAGGACTAGCGCCCACGAAAGGAAAGGGCCCAAAACACAACGTGGACACATCACATTTTTTTATAAAAAGCAGTGCCTACCTGTGGATTTTGGCCTGTAGCTCAGCCGACACCTGAGGAAACCTAGCAAACCAGTGCATTTTTGAAAACTAGAAACCCAGGGGAATCCAAGATGGGGTGACTTGCGGGGCTCTGACCAGGTTATGTTACCCAGAATCCTTTGCAAACATCAAAATTTGGCCCAAAAAACACTTTTTCCTCTCATTTCGGTGACAGAAAGTTCTGGAATCTGAGAGGAGCCACAAATTTCCTTCCACCCAGCGTTCCCCTAAGTCTCTCGATAAAAATGGTACATCACTTCTGTGGGTAGGCCTAGCGCCCACAAAAGGAAATGGCCCAAAACACAACGTGGACACAACATATTTTTTCACAGAAAACAGAGGTGTTTTTTGCAAGGTGCCTACCTGTGGTGTTTGGCCTGTAGCTCAGCCGGCCCCAGGGGGGGGGGGGGCAGAAATGCCCTAAAATAAATTTGCCCCCCCAACCCCCACCCTCCCCCGCCGGGAGCGACCCTTGCCTACGGGGTCGCTCCCCCTGCGTGACATTGGCACCAAAAAACAAATCCCCGGTGCCTAGTGGTTTCTGCCCCCTTGGGGGCAGGTTGACCTAAACTCAGCCAATCTGCCCCCAAGGGGGGCAGAAATGGCCTAAATACAATTTGTCCCCCAGGGGAGCGACTTTTGCCTGATGGGTCGCTCCCCATCTCTAAAAAAAAAAAACAAAGAAAAAAAAAAAGAAAAAAAAGAAAAATTCCCCTGGCGCCTAGAGGTTTCTGCCCCCCCCCCCCCCGGGGGCAGTTCCGCCTAATAATAGGCCGATCTGTCCCCCGGGGGGGCAGAAATGGCCTAAAATAAATTTGCCCCCCAACCCCCACCACCCCCCCGGGAGCGACCCTTGCCTACGGGGTCGCTCCCCCTGCGTGACATTGGCGCCAAAAAACAAATCCCCGGTGCCTAGTGGTTTCTGCCCCCTTGGGGGCAGATTGACCTAAAATTTGCCAATCTGCCCCCAGGGGGGCAGAAATGGTCTAAATACAATTTGCCCCCCCCAGGGGAGCGACCCTTGCCTGATGGGTCGCTCCCCATCTCTAAAAAAAGAAACAACAAAAAAAAAAACACACAAAAAAAAAATTGCCCTGGTGCCTAGAGTGTTCTGCCCCCCCCCCCCCCGGGGGCAGTTCGGCCTAATAATAGGCCGATCTGTCCCCCGGGGGGGCAGAAATGGCCTAAAATAAATTTGCCCCCCAACCCCCACCCCCCCCCCGGGAGCGACCCTTGCCTACGGGGTCGCTCCCCCTGCGTGACATTGGCGCCAAAAAACAAATCCCCGGTGCCTAGTGGTTTCTGCCCCCTAGGGGGCAGATTAACCTAAAATTGGCCAATCTGCCCCCAGGGGGGCAGAAATGGTCTAAATACAATTTGCCCCCCCCCAGGGGAGCGACCCTTGCCTGATGGGTCGCTCCCCATCTCTAAAAAAAGAAACAACAAAAAAAAAAAACACAAAAAAAAAATTGCCCTGGCGCCTAGAGTGTTCTGCCCCCCCCGGGGGCAGTTCGGCCTAATAATAGGCCGATCTGTCCCCCGGGGGGCAGAAATGGCCTAAAATAAATTTGCCCCCCCACCCCCCCCCCCGGGAGCGACCCTTGCCTACGGGGTCGCTCCCCCTGCGTGACATTGGCGCCAAAAAACAAATCCCCGGTGCCTAGTGGTTTCTGCCCCCTTGGGGGCAGATTGACCTAAAATTGGCCAATCTGCCCCCAGGGGGGCAGAAATGGTCTAAATACAATTTGCCCCCCCAGGGGAGCGACCCTTGCCTGATGGGTCGCTCCCCATCTCTAAAAAAAGAAACAACAAAAAAAAAAAACACACAAAAAAAAAATTGCCCTGGTGCCTAGAGTGTTCTGCCCCCCCGGGGGGCAGTTCGGCCTAATAATAGGCCGATCTGTCCCCCGGGGGGCAGAAATGGCCTAAAATAAATTTGCCCCCCCAACCCCCACCCCCCCCCGGGAGCGACCCTTGCCTACGGGGTCGCTCCCCCTGCGTGACATTGGCGCCAAAAAACAAATCCCCGGTGCCTAGTGGTTTCTGCCCCCTTGGGGGCAGATTGACTTAAAATTGGCCAATCTGCCCCCAGGGGGGCAGAAATGGTCTAAATACAATTTGCCCCCCCCAGGGGAGCGACCCTTGCCTGATGGGTCGCTCCCCATCTCTAAAAAAAGAAACAACAAAAAAAAAAACACAAAAAAAAAATTGCCCTGGCGCCTAGAGTGTTCTGCCCCCCCCCGGGGGCAGTTCGGACTAAAAATAGGCCGATCTGTCCCCCGGGGGGGCAGAAATGGCCTAAAATAAATTTGCCCCCCCAACCCCCACACCCCCCCCCGGGAGCGACCCTTGCCTACGGGGTGGCTCCCCCTGCGTGACATTGGCGCCAAAAAACAAATCCCCGGTGCCTTGTGGTTTCTGCCCCCTTGGGGGCAGATTGACCCAAAATTGGCCAATCTGCCCCCAGGGGGGCAGAAATGGTCTAAATACAATTTGCCCCCCCAGGAGAGCGACCCTTGCCTGATGGGTCGCTCCCCATCTCTAAAAAAAGAAACAACAAAAAAAAAAAACACAAAAAAAAAAATTGCCCTGGCGCCTAGAGTGTTCTGCCCCCCCCCCGGGGGCAGTTCGGCCTACTAATAGGCCGATCTGTCCCCCGGGGGGGCAGAAATGGCCTAAAATAAATTTGCCCCCCCAACCCCCACACCCCCCCCCCCGGGAGCGACCCTTGCCTACGGGGTCGCTCCCCTGCGTGACATTGGCGCCAAAAAACAAATCCCCGGTGCCTAGTGGTTTCTGCCCCCTAGGGGGCAGATTAACCTAAAATTGGCCAATCTGCCCCCAGGGGGGCAGAAATGGTCTAAATACAATTTGCCCCCCCCCAGGGGAGCGACCCTTGCCTGATGGGTCGCTCCCCATCTCTAAAAAAAGAAACAACAAAAAAAAAAAACACAAAAAAAAAATTGCCCTGGCGCCTAGAGTGTTCTGCCCCCCCCGGGGGCAGTTCGGCCTAATAATAGGCCGATCTGTCCCCCGGGGGGCAGAAATGGCCTAAAATAAATTTGCCCCCCCACCCCCCCCCCCGGGAGCGACCCTTGCCTACGGGGTCGCTCCCCCTGCGTGACATTGGCGCCAAAAAACAAATCCCCGGTGCCTAGTGGTTTCTGCCCCCTTGGGGGCAGATTGACCTAAAATTGGCCAATCTGCCCCCAGGGGGGCAGAAATGGTCTAAATACAATTTGCCCCCCCAGGGGAGCGACCCTTGCCTGATGGGTCGCTCCCCATCTCTAAAAAAAGAAACAACAAAAAAAAAAACACACAAAAAAAAAATTGCCCTGGTGCCTAGAGTGTTCTGCCCCCCCGGGGGGCAGTTCGGCCTAATAATAGGCCGATCTGTCCCCCGGGGGGCAGAAATGGCCTAAAATAAATTTGCCCCCCCACCCCCCCCCCCCGGGAGCGACCCTTGCCTACGGGGTCGCTCCCCCTGCGTGACATTGGCGCTAAAAAACAAATCCCCGGTGCCTAGTGGTTTCTGCCCCCTTGGGGGCAGATTGACCTAAAATTGGCCAATCTGCCCCCAGGGGGGCAGAAATGGTCTAAATACAATTTGCCCCCCCAGGGGAGCGACCCTTGCCTGATGGGTCGCTCCCCATCTCTAAAAAAAGAAACAACAAAAAAAAAAAACACAAAAAAAAAATTGCCCTGGCGCCTAGAGTGTTCTGCCCCCCCCCGGGGGCAGTTCGGCCTAATAATAGGCCGATCTGTCCCCCGGGGGGGCAGAAATGGCCTAAAATAAATTTGCCCCCCCAACCCCCACCCCCCCCCCGGGAGCGACCCTTGCCTACGGGGTCGCTCCCCCTGCGTGACATTGGCGCCAAAAAACAAATCCCCGGTGCCTAGTGGTTTCTGCCCCCTTGGGGGCAGATTGACTTAAAATTGGCCAATCTGCCCCCAGGGGGGCAGAAATGGTCTAAATACAATTTGCCCCCCCAGGGGAGCGACCCTTGCCTGATGGGTCGCTCCCCATCTCTAAAAAAAGAAACAACAAAAAAAAAAAACACAAAAAAAAAATTGCCCTGGCGCCTAGAGTGTTCTGCCCCCCCCCGGGGGCAGTTCGGCCTAATAATAGGCCGATCTGTCCCCCGGGGGGGCAGAAATGGCCTAAAATAAATTTGCCCCCCCACCCCCCCCCGGGAGCGACCCTTGCCTACGGGGTCGCTCCCCCTGCGTGACATTGGCGCCAAAAAACAAATCCCCGGTGCCTAGTGGTTTCTGCCCCCTAGGGGGCAGATTAACCTAAAATTGGCCAATCTGCCCCCAGGGGGGCAGAAATGGTCTAAATACAATTTGCCCCCCCAGGGGAGCGACCCTTGCCTGATGGGTCGCTCCCCATCTCTAAAAAAAGAAACAACAAAAAAAAAAACACAAAAATAAAATTGCCCTGGCGCCTAGAGTGTTCTGCCCCCCCCCCCCGGGTGCAGTTCGGCCTAAAAATAGGCCGATCTGTCCCCCGGGGGGGCAGAAATGGCCTAAAATAAATTTGCCCCCCCAACCGGCACACCCCCCCCCGGGAGCGACCCTTGCCTACGGGGTCGCTCCCCCTGCGTGACATTGGCGCCAAAAAACAAATCCCCGGTGCCTTGTGGTTTCTGCCCCCTTGGGGGCAGATTGACCTAAAATTGGCCAATCTGCCCCCAGGGGGGCAGAAATGGTCTAAATACAATTTGCCCCCCCAGGGGAGCGACCCTTGCCTGATGGGTCGCTCCCCATCTCTAAAAAAAGAAACAACAAAAAAAAAAAACACAAAAAAAAAATTGCCCTGGCGCCTAGAGTGTTCTGCCCCCCCCCGGGGGCAGTTCGGCCTAATAATAGGCCGATCTGTCCCCCGGGGGGGCAGAAATGGCCTAAAATAAATTTGCCCCCCCACCCCACCCCGGGAGCGACCCTTGCCTACGGGGTCGCTCCCCCTGCGTGACATTGGCGCCAAAAAACAAATCCCCGGTGCCTAGTGGTTTCTGCCCCCTTGGGGGCAGATTGACCTAAAATCGGCCAATCTGCCCCCAGGGGGGCAGAAATGGTCTAAATACAATTTGCCCCCCAGGGGAGCGACCCTTGCCTGATGGGTCGCTCCCCATCTCTAAAAAAAAAAAAAGAACAAAAAAAAAAACACAAAAAAAAAATTTGCCCTGGCGCCTAGAGGTTTCTTCCCCCCCTGGGGGCAGATCGGCCTAATAATAGGCCGATCTGCCCCCAGGGGGGGCAGAAAAGGCCTTCCCAAAAAATTGCCCCCCCTGGGAGCGACCCTTGCCAAAGGGGTCGCTTTGTTGCGTGACATTCGCGCGCAAAAACAAACTCCCTGGTGTCTAATGGTTTCTGCCCCCCTTGGGGGCAGATTGGCCTTATCAAAATAGGCCAATCTGCCTCCAAGGGGGGCAGAAATGGCCTAAATATATATTGCCCCGTAGGGGAGCGACCCTTGCCTAAGGGATCGCTCCCCACCTAAAAAAAAAGAATTCATCACAAAAAAACAAACAAAAAAAAAATGGTCCCTGGTGCCTAGAGGTTTCTGCCCCCCCTGGGGGCAGATCGGCCTAATAATAGGCCAATCTGCCCCCAGGGGGGGCAGAAAAGGCCTTCCTAAAAAAATGCCCCCCTGGGAGCGACCCTTGCCCAAGGGGTCGCTCCCTTTTGCCAATTTCAAGAAAAAAAAAAAAATCCCTGGTGTCTAGTGGGGTTTCAAAAGCCGGGTTGCAAGCAATCCAGCTTTTGAAACCTGTGAGAGACTTCAAAGGGAAGGAAATACATTTCCTTCCCTTTGAAGCCTCTCGGGGCCTCCCCCATGGGATTGAAAAAGAAATGCAAAAGCATTTCTTTTTCAATCGCGCTGGAAGCTCTGCTTCCAGCGCGATGGGGGAGACCCTGTGACTAATCAGCGCGCGCTCGCGCGCTGACGTCACAGGGGGGGTTGGGGGGGGTCGGGGGTGGGAGGGGAAGGGCTTCCCCTTCCATCCCTGACTTGGGGGGGTGGGGGGGAACCCCACAGAGGGAGCGAGAGCGCTCCCTCTGGGCTGTGTGCCGAGGACGTAGTGGTTACGTCCTCGGCACAGCAGCACTGTGCCGCAGGACGTAACCACTACGTCCGCGGCACAGAAGGGGTTAAACACAGAGGGACTACTCTGTCTTCCAGCCCTTTACAATGCTGATTTAAGTCCGCCAGTGGAATTAATTACTAGTTCTGCGTCACATCAGTAACGTGGAATTACATAATTACTCCAGTTCTACCTGCAGAATTGAAAATTCCACCCAGCCCTGGTGAAAATCCCAAATTGTTGAGGTGGTCTTTCTTCCTACAGGGAATGGACTTTATGGTGGAACATTGCTCTGAAACTAACCACACACACACACACCAATGCCAATGGTCTTTCCTGGTTTTTCCACCCTAGAGATGAGAACTCCAATGAGAGTGGGTAGTTCTCCTTGCTTTCCGTTGGAGGCATCACATGTGAGACCTGACATCATTGGTGTGGTATTTCCCCCAAACATTTTGCCTTTACCCTTCTTGTTTTTCTGAATTAGTTTTTGTTGGCATTATGGTTCTGTGCAGTTTACCACCGCTAAACTGCAAAAACGTGCTTGTGCAGTCTTCTTCAATTGGACAACACCTTACTTTCACATTTAATGTACTTCTGAGTTCCTTTTTAAAATGGCACTACCTGTACCAGGGGCATGCAAATAAAATGCTACTAGTGGGCCTGCAGCACTAATTTGTCACTCACTACAGTAGCCCTTTAAAAGAATTCTCAGTCCTGCAACAGCAAGCATGCAGTGCAGTTTTAAAACAACTATTCAATAAACCATTTGCAGGCCTACACCTTCCTTTTTAATGCTACAAGTCACTTCTAATTTAGACCGTAAAGACTTGTAGGACATATGAGTTTTAAGGTTTACATGTCCTGGAACTGAAAAATTCCTAAAGTTTTTTTTCACTACTGTAAGGCCCATCTTTCCCATTGGCTTATACTAGGTTACCAGATTACATTTAATAAGTGCTAACTTTGGATTGGAAGCAGATAGATGTATGCTGTTTAGACTCAAATGAATTATAATTCAAGATCATCATTAATGGTAAAGTCATTTTAAAATCCCAATTCTGAAAATGTCAATTTTAGAAATTTGGCATTTTCTTGTCCTAAACGTAAGTGCCTTCTACTATTGCCCTGGATCACATGACTGTAAATGGCTCTGCTATTGGGGTTTCTGTATTCCTCCCAGATAGTGACACAAAGAGAACTGGTTGTGGGCAAGATGAGATCACAAGAGGGAGCTATGCCCTGCTCCCCCTTACTCTTCAAATGGCTTGCCTCAGCACATTCAGTGGACCCTCACACCAGCCTTTCGTCACCTCAGGCAGTTTAGAGCCTTGACAGGGGAAGGGAAAAAACATCTCAGAACTATATGTGGGGGTAGGGCAAGATGTTTCTGTGCACCCAAAGGCTGGGATCAGTTGTATATATTGGACCTCCAGAGCCACTCTTCAGCATACTCCTGGACTTGTGGACATTACAGAAGAAGGACTGCCCTGCTGCCAAATGACTGCCCTGCTACTAATACCTGTCTGGCTAATCAAAGTGACTCCAAGGTGACTCCAAGGGTAAGTTGACTGGCCTCCTATATGAGCTAAAGGGACATAACAAGCTCAAGAGGCCTCCCTGCCACTGCCCAGCCGACTGCAAACGTGAAGCTCTGGTGAACCTGACTCATTGCACTACAGCAATGGCCAGTAACGACCAGCAATGCAAGATCTGCACTCAGTGCTCCAGCAAAGACAGCCCTTAGTCATTGCAAACATGAAGCTCCAGCAACAACCGTCTGTGACCCCTGACCAGCTCCTCACCCTACAGTAACAACAGCCTGCACCTCTCAGCCTGCTGTTTGCACTACAACAACCACCATCTGTGACACTGTTTCTGCTCCTTGCGGCCTCCTGCACTGCAAATAAAACTCTTTGACTGGACTTTGAGAAGGTACCATTTTCAGCTAGATTAACCTGGTTCCTGAAACTGGACCATGCTTCAACTGAACTTGTGACTTAACCCTGTCTAGCACAACCAGATGACTGCGAGTGGCGCTTTGTGCTTATAGGCTCTATTTTGCCCAAAATAATTACATTTTATAGCTCCGGTTCTACTAAATGGATTTATGTCGTTTTGGTATCATTTTATTTACTAAAATTGACTTAATTGGTCTGAGTTATTTTGTGTGTTGTGTTTGCACTTTATTCCTGTTTGTGCGCTGCATAAATACTTTACACCTTGCCTCTAAGTTAAGCGTCACTGCTTTGTGCCAAGCAGCCAGAGGGTTAAGCATATCAGTTAATTTAGTGACTTTTGTGGTTCACCCTGGCAGTTGTTGCTTGAGTGGGGTTTCCACACCCCTCAACCAATAACCCAATTTCTTACACCTACTGTCTGTAATAATTAGTCTAACCTCTATCTCACATTTCTTGTCAGTCTCCTAACTGCGATATTAGATGAACGATTAACACCTCTTCTCACAACTTAATGCAAACCCATGTATGCCTCTAGGAAGCTTTCAGGCCTGCAGTCGACGTTCCCATGTCAACTAGTTTTCAAGTCTGCCCCTAAAAAATAAACCTTTCCCCCAAATTAATCTCTATGAAGATGGGTGAGGGAGTTATGTGCAGCGTCTTGTATCTGCATCATTGCTACTAACCCTGGGTTCTCGAGTAGCAAACTACTCACCATAAAGTGCTTCCATGCCTTTTCTGTGTTAGTGTAGGGTGACCACCCATTGGAAAGTTTCACAAACTGCCCATATGTACATTGTCCGTCATAAAAGGTTGAACGTACAGCATGTGTCCATAAATTTGGCCTTAAAGCTAAAGGACAAATTCCCCAGCTGAAGTTGAAGGGAGGAAGTCTGTGTTCCCTATGGAAGGGCAGACACATAAACAAGAAACAAGCATTCTTCGCAGGGTGCCTGCTTCTAAGAAAGAAATGCAAATGTGTGCATTTGGTTAAATCTGCAATCGTAAAAGGTGCACTGGATCTAGGATAGGCCTTAATTGTTGGAATCACTTTAAGGTTCCTGTGACAAAGATATTTTCTTTTTTGAGAAATACTGTAAGGGTGCTACAAGCTGAGCTGTAGAGTGCCTGCTTTTATTGGAAAGTTATGAAAAAGGTTTGCACTTTCTATGATCTGTATATTACTGAAATATATACTCCAGAAACTCTTTTTATCTTAATTTAAATGTATATGCACATTGTGTGGCAGAGTATACTATTCCGTCTATAATGCACATTTAAAATGATGATTTACACATTCAGAGTGCTTTTAGGGACCTCGGAACTCTAAAAATACATGTCACTTTTCCACCATTAGAGGTTTCATGACATAAAAGGGAACAACAATGAGAAATATAGAGATTTCTCCTTGTTGTGCCTCTCCTGGGAAGGCAAATGATTCTAACAAATTCCCAGGTCTATTAGTGTTGGTATATCTGGGAATCCTTAGAATACATGGGTGGGTTAGTGGGCACATTAAAGCTCCACCCATGGAACGCCTTCCCGGCGTAATATAATGCAGGGCAACAACTTGTGCTACCTTGAGTTGTAACAGATTTATCAAGCCCTGGAGGGTGCATCTCCATAGCATGGTAATACGGCGGTTTCAAATTGGCGAGCGGCACGTGCCGCCTGATAATGTTGAAATGAGGGCCTTAGTGTCCTGCCTTCCCTTCCCTTTATTATGTACCTTTTTTAGAGTCGAGGATGCTAGTGCATATACCTGTTGCTTACCATTTGTTGGCTTGCGTGGCACTCTTCTTCACAGCCTCGTAATTTGTCACTGCAGGCCAAGAATAATTTTCGTTCCTGTGTGTGGAGCAAGAAACAAGCACTGATTGATTCAATTTAATCAGTGCCTATCCGCTGCTCCCAACGTGATTGAGGTACTATTTTGTTTTAAGGTCTAGTGCTCTGCAAACAGAAGTTCTTGACTGGCAAAAACGTGCCCAGCAGTACAAATAAAATTGCAAAGTTTGATTTTTTAGAGCTAACTTTTTTATTCTGTCAAGTCGTCTTTTCTCACTTTCCACTCATTTTTTATTTTTGCTCTTGGGCTGTTCTCAAAAGATGATTATGTTGTTCTAAACATTGTAAAGCAACTTTGTTTTTTTACTATGTGTAATTGGTGAGATGATGTTTTAACACCTATCGTGAAGTACCCCCCAATTCACCCTACTCCAATCTGCCCCACTACAATCCACTCCACACCAGCCCACCTCACTCTAAACCAAACCACTCACCCCAATCCACCCCAACCCACTAACTACAGTCCTCCCAGCCCACTCCAATTTAATCTGACTCACTCCAATTTACCCCACTCCAATCCAAAACAATCTGCCCCACTCCAATCTGCCCCACTCAAATCCAAAACAATCTGTTCCACTCCAATCTTCCCCACCCCAATCTGCCCCACTCTAATCCAATCCAATCGACCCCACTCCATCCCAATTCACCCCATTCTAATCCACCCCACTCCCATACAATCCATCCCAAACCAACCTAATCCACCCCACTCCAATCCACACTAATACAATCTTCTCCATTCCAATGTGCCTCATTCCAATCCTAAACAATCTGCCCCATTCCAATGTGCCTCATTCCAATCCTAAACAATCTGCCCCACTCCAATCTGCCCCATCCCAATCCAAAACAATTTGCACACTCCAATCCATTCCAATCTGCCCCACTTTAATCCAAAACAATCTTCCCCACTCCAGCCTGTCCCACGACATCCTGCCCAACTCCAATCCCAAACAACCCACCCAATCCAAAACAATCTGCCTCACTCCAATCGAATCTACCTACCCCAATCCAATCTACCCCACCAGTCCACCCCACTCTAATCCAATCCACACCAATCTACCCCAATCCAGCCCAGTCCAATTTAGCCCAATACAATCCAATACACCTCACCCCAGTCCAATCCTTCCCACCCACCCCAATCAACTCCAGTCCTATTCACCGCACTCCAGTCTGATCCACCCCACCCCACTCCAATCCAACCCACCTCACTTCAATCCATCCCACTCCAATCCAATCCACCCACTCCAATCTAATGAAATCCGGTCCACGCACTCCAATCCAATCCAATCCATCCCACTCCAATACAATCCACTTTAATCTACCCCACTGCAATACAGTCCTGCGCACATTAATACACCCGATTCAGTCCAATCCACCACACTCCAAAACACCTTAATCTACCCCACTCCAGTCCAGTCCACCCCTCTCCAATACACCCAATGCCAACCCAACCCAATCCAATCCACCAGTCCAATCCAATTCAACCCACTCCAAACCAACCCGCTCCAATGCACCCCACTCCAGTCCAATCCACCACATCTACTCCACTCCAATCCATCCCACCCCACTCAATCTATCCCACTCCAATCCACACCACCCCTCTCCAGTCCACCCCAATCCAATCCACCACACTCACACCAGTCCACCCCACCCCTACCCAATCCACCCCAATACAATCCACCACACTCAATCCATTCCACCTACCCCATCCTAATCCACCCCACTCAATCCCATACGCCCACTCAGTCTAATCCACGCCACTCAATCTAATCCACACCTCCCAATCCAATCCAACCCACTCAATCCAATCCACCATAGTCTAATCCAATCCACCTCACTCCAAACTGATCCTTCCCAATCTGATCCACCTCACTCCAATTCAGTTCATCCCACATCAATCCAATCTACCTCACCTCAATGCAATCCACCCCACTCCAATCCACCCCACTTCAATTCATCACACTCCACCCCAATCCAACCCACCCCAATTCACTCCCTCTCTCTACCCCATCCCAATCCACCCCACCCCATTTCAACTCACCATACCCAATCCACCACACTGTACTCCAATCCACCCAACTCTACCCCAATCCAATCCATTCCATCCCAGTGCAGTCCACCGCACTCTATTCCAATCCATCCGGCCTACCCCACTCCAATCCACCCGACTCCAATTCAGTCCACCTCACTCCAATCCAATCCACTCCAATCCAATCCACCCCACTACAGTCCACCCCACCCCAATCCCATACACCCCATCCCAATTAAATCCACCCCATTCTAATCCAATCCATCCACCCCACCCTACTCCAATCTAATCCACCCCACCTCCGTGCAATCCACCCCAGTCCAATCCAGCACACCCACTCGATTCCAAGTCATCCCAATGCAGCCCACCACACCCCAGTCCAATCCACACCAATCCAATCGACCCCACCCCAGTTCAGTCCACCTGACCCAATCCACCCCACTCCCTTGAATCCACCACACTCTACTCCAATCCACCCAGCTCTATACTGGTCCAATTCACCCTGCCCTACCCAGTTCAGTCCACCCCACTTCAATCCAATCCAAATTCCAATTCCCAAAACATTTACAGAGCACACGGCTACCCTAATTTAAGGTTTCTCAGCACTGAACAAAAGGGTAGAGTGAGAAACCTAACCAGAAAATTCAGGAAAAAGGAAGGTCTTTAGCTTTTTTTCTGAAACTCAAGTGGGTGTTGTTCTCTCGCAGACGTCTGGGTAATGCATTCCAAATTTTGGGCGTCAGGTACGTAAATGACCTCCTCCCACTTCTTGCTCTTTGAATTTTTGGAACAACCAGCAGCTCTTGCTTGTTGGACCTCAAATCCCTATTCCCCTTATGGGGCATCGCCAATGTTGTAGGAAAAGTAGGGCCTACTCTGTGCTTTGCCCAATGCAAAATGCAAAGTGTCTTAATTTGTACTCTGCACTTTATCTGCAGCCAGTGGAGTGTTTTGAATGCAGTGCTTGCCGGCTGTTTTCTGTATTCGCAACAAAATGTGCACCGTGGCATTTTGGATAATCTGTAGCCTATTTATTACTGGCTTGGGACTCTCTAAGTATAGAGCATTTCTATAGTCAAGGCGTGACAGGATCCCCAATTGGATCACCGATATGTGTTATTCCACTGGTAGCCATTTTATAGCCTTCCTAAATGCTCTCAAAAGGCAAAATATCAGCTCGATATCTTTTTTGCGTGCAAGGCCATAGTCAGATGTTTAACTAGAGTCACTCTTAGACTTTTTACCTCTTCCTTAGGGGATGGTTGTTCCCCTAGGGAGGTTGGCCACACAATCTAGGCCCAAAGCATAGTGTTGTGCCCCAGCACCATCACCTCCTTTTTCTTTCCATTAAGCCTTAGGCAGCTAGCTTCCATCCACTCATACACCCTTTCCTGGCACCATTTCAGTCTTAAAGAGATTGTATCAATATCTGGTGGATGCATGGCCACTATCTGCGTGTCATCTGTGTAGGATACCATCTTAATCCAAATGAACCAATCATATCTCCAAGTGGGCGCATATAGACATTAAAAAGTGTAAAAAGAAGAGCCACTCCAATCCAATACACTCCAATCCACCTCACTCCATTCTACTCGTACCCATTCCAGTCCAATCCACCACACTTCAATCCAGTAAATCCAATCTACCAGTCCAGTCCAATCTAATCCACCCCACTCCAATCAATTCCATCCCACCCCAGCGCAATCCACCCCACAGAGCCCTATCACTCTAATCCAAACCACCCACCCCAATCCAATCCAATCCAATCCAATCCACCCAGTCAAATCCACCCCATTCAATCCACTTCACCCCATTTTAAACCACCCCTCTCCAATCCAATCCACCCTACACTAATCCACCCTACTCCACTCAGTCCACCCTACTCTACTTCAGTCCAATCCATCCCACTGTACTTGAATCCAATCCACCTACTACCTCAGTCCACTACCACTCAGTCCACCCTATTCCACACCACTCAACCCCATTCTTCAACACTCTCTGTCACTGAAGCACTGAAGTCTACTTCCCTCTACTCAACTCTACGACACTCCACCTACTCCATTACACAACAGTCCAACAAATCCACTCTACTACACTTCACTCCCCCAGCCACTCTGACACTCTGTTGCACAAACTTTTAGCCATGCTAAACAGCAGCCATACTGGTGTACAACATGACAAAATACATTAACAAAGCCTAAAGCTCTTGTGTAGGTGAGACCGTTGCCAATGCTTATTCTTCTTTAGTTGTTGTGTCAGATTATCCTGTGATCTGTATTTATTTAACACAGTGTACTATTCATTTTACAGAATTGTACCGAAACACTGCCTTCTAGTTTTAAAGGGGATTGAGAAAAAGAAATGAATCTAATCAGTGGCTTAAGTGCACTACATGTAACCAGGAAGTGTGAGTTAAAACCCCAGATTCTCTCATGACTAAAGTGTGTGATCTTTACTTGACAGTTATATTTGAGAGCACATTCCAGTAATTCAGTTTAAGTTGGACTGTGTACCAATACTCACTTGTATGTTTTATTAGCCTGTAATGTTCCACCATCAATAACAATAATTAGCCATGAAGGGACACCAGATAATTAGTTCACTGTGTTCACTCCTGATGTTGTCAAAAGGGACGGTTAAGGAATCTTTTAAAGTTCATGTATAGAAATGTTCTCTTCAAATAAATATTAATGCACTGTTGTGATCTAATGTACTAAATTGAAACACTACTATATATTTGTTTAGAGATTATATTGCTGTATGCCAAAAAGAGGTTACATCGCACAATGGTAGTCAGGTTTGTTGCAAAAGATTTAATCGTACATTTACTGAAGAACAGTGCTGGGCTACATACATTTATGAAGAGTTAGCACACAATTTTTTAAATGTTCTGTGTGAGAAACTGCCCCATAATAAACTGTTCATCCCCAACCTCCTGCCCAGTCACCTCTGCCTTAACTAGCAGTGTATGGGGAAGCAGAGCAATAAACCATGTAGTGCTTAAAAGAAAGTGTTTTAGTGGGGAAATCCAACAGTGTATTGGAGATAGGTGCCCTTAGACCACTGCCTTGTGTAGTTACCTAAATTTAGCATGAACAGCTAGTGCATAGAAACCAAGAGTGTATGTGTTGAGGCGGATCACAGCTGAAGCGTATCATCCTTAGTGCAGTCTTTAAAGCCCTCTAACAAAATATCCCACTTCTGTGCCATAAAATATTTTCTCAGACCACTCCTTCCTCCTTGTGTAACAAGGTACTCTCAGATCAAAACTAAGAGAGCAATCCCTTGGTCTAACTTATGATAGTTGGAGGAAATTAATCCTTCCAGTGCAGTGTAATACTGGGTATTACTAGAAGAAGAGACAGGCCAAGGAATTTGGTGGAGAGTTTCTCAAACATAGGGCTGGGGAATATGATAAATAGGACAATTTCTGGGGAATTCATTAGTACACGGGCCATCATGGTTGACAGCACCTCAACAACTCTCTGGCAGTATGAAAGAGTGTGGGGCAAGACTAAAGCATATGAAGCAAATTGACATCTAATTGTATACATCAAGGACAAATGCAGCTGTGGCTCCCTGGTCTATTTTGGTAATTTGGGCAGTTGTAGGCTCCGTTCAGAAAGTTAAATTGAATATACTTAAAATGGAAGTCGCAGGATACTTTATGGGGATATTCAAAGATTTTTGCCCAGTCCGCATCTTGCAGAGATTTGGCCAGGTCAATCTCCTAGTAAGTAATGTTTCCCAAAC
The DNA here is from genome assembly GCF_031143425.1 of Pleurodeles waltl. Lineage (NCBI taxonomy): Eukaryota > Metazoa > Chordata > Amphibia > Caudata > Salamandridae > Pleurodeles > Pleurodeles waltl. Next base: position 227,855,715 of record NC_090444.1, on the reverse strand, counting down.
TGTATGCCATAGGTTTTAAAATGTTTAGAAACATAATCAAAATGTTGCTGTTGCCTTCTTTCCATGAAAGATTGTGCAAATTTGAATATTGCGGATGCCCTTGCTCAAAGACATTAATTTACTACTGAACAAGGACATAATGTGCAACTTGAATGTAGCATTCCTAGAGGCAATCACATAAAGACCATAGTGAATAAATAGTGCTATGTAGGAAATAGTAAATAATGCACTGATAAAGTATTCTAGTGTGACCTGTCCTTGGATGTGTTAGTACAATTGACTTTTGTCCTGAATTTTGACCCTTTTTCCTGAATTTTTGTCCTGAATTTTGAACCTGTGTCCTGAATTTTTTACAGTCCTGTCCAGAATTTTCCTCCCAACCAGGTGGTCACCCTAGGATAATAAGTGCTATATAAATGCACCTCAGTTAGAGATGTATCCGAAAGGCAAACAATTGTGTCAAAACATGCTTCCTTCCACGTTGGCTCCATGAACGGCCTGATGACCTTTTAATGGTGCTCACTGTTGCTAAGTACATGCAGCTGTCTAAATATCAGGATGGACATATTCTTCCTTGTTGCATTTCTGTTACTTTTGTTAGAGCAAGTAATGTCAGTCGTTTACAATCTGGTATGGTGATCTTGCACACTCTGTTAACTATTATCACAATTCAAAATATTATTTTTCTAGGCTCTAAGCCTCTCACATACATAGATACCCTAAAGGATTAATGAAGTCATGTTCATCATAGAATTAGGCCTGATTTGTTTGTAACATGCACATGTCATCAGAAAAAGTCCTGCCACATACATCATGGAGACGTGACAAGGACTCAGCCAGAGCACAATTAAGTGTTTGCTTCCCCCTCATGTTCTCACTATAACTAAATAAGGGCACAGAGAGAGGATTTGTCTAACAACTAATTTACATGTTGGGCAGACCTGAATTGAGGATAGGTCACATGCTTATTGTTGGATATTTAGGCAGCAAACTATATATACATAAGTACATATAAATATACAATATTGGCTAGTACTACCCCACCAGGCAGCACAGCTTGCTGATGGGTAGTAACAAAGAGAGAAATCACTATCATCACTACTGTATCTTTAATAGAATGTACATTTTCTTTCACTCCATTTAGAAAAAAATTATGTTGAGTGTGTGTAAATACTAAATCATACTGTCTCCAAGTGATCCAAGACTACTACCACCCTCTTGAGTAAGCTTTTGTTTATTTACTCAATATTATTTAGGAGCACAGGAATCCTAGAGGAGCACTTGATTATTCCAGTTGGGCTGCAGTAGTGGCTGCAGCCTTTGGATGGCATTTATAAATGACAGTACTCAGTAACTACTGACTGCATAAGCAGGATGAACTGCATTGTTCGTGTCTCACAGTAACATGAGGATAGGTCCAGGCCTCAGAAGGCAAGAACAGTGGTACCACTTCTCTCCCTGAAAAATCACTGCCTCTGAGCACATTCCTAGTTACAGAGCTCTCTGTAGTCCCCTTACCCCTCCAGCTCTGTGCCCCTTTCAAGGTCAAAAACCCTTAGACTCTCCATCCTGAGCAACTGGCTGGCATAGTGTAGCTCCTCTAGTGCTGTCTGACTCCTCGTCACAGGCATCAATTTTCCTGTATCCAGGGTGAGTTACAGGAAATTGGAACTGATGAAGCTACAAGCATCAAGCAGGCTTGGGACCTTTTTTACAACCTTCTCACGATTGAAAAAGCAGACATCTTGATAGCTGTCCATTGTGGATAATAAACCAGATGAGCACCAGGTAAATAGAAAAGCCAGAGCAGGGTTTGTGAAAAAAAGATATAGACTGCCTTTAACCACTAGTAAAGCTTCCCGTCCTCCTTCATCTTTTCTGTAGTATTTTCTGGCTTTAGAAACGCCTGCTGTGGGACAAGGAAGCCAGGCAGACCTAGTGTCCCCATAAGTTGCAACCCACCAGAGCAGGAAGAAATGTACTTCAAGAGCTCTTGGATGATGCAACTGTGAGCGATATATGAACTTTACACAGTATTTTTTTTATACAGACCTGCACTGAAGTCTTGCAGAAGGCAGTCCTATGCATATTTTTTATTTTAAAATGTGTAATCCTCACTGTCAGATGTGTTTTCAATATTTCCCTTCTTATTAGGACAAATCATTAATCTGTTATTAGAACAGATTATTAAAATGACCCTGCCAATGCCCATTAGGTGATTGTAACGACTACATCTATGAGTTGGTTGAATTATGCTTTTCACCAGGGGTGGCTCCTCTGCTATGGCAGAGGAGCTTCTCCCTCCTGCCAGCAGCAGCAGCTGCAAAACTTTTACAGTAAAATCACAGTAAAACTATAAAAACACTAAAACAATAATAAACTATGTTTATTATGGTTTTACTGTGAAAGGGGTGGGGCCATTGGGCGTGACAGGGACAGAGGGGGAGTGCACAGAACTACCCCTCAGTGTGCACGGCCGTCTCGGGCTGGCCAAACATACATGCACACTAGGCTATTGCCAGCCCGGCACTGTGTTGCCGGGTGTGAGAGAGCAGACAGAGCCTCTTACTCTGCCTTGGAGCACCCTGGCTGGGTGCGCCGTCCAATCATAACGCTGCTTTCATGCTGCCATCAGCATGAAAGCAGTGTTAGGACTGGATGCAGGGCAAGCTGGGAGCTTGTGCCTGCAGTGGATGACCGAGCACATTGGAGCGGCGCAGAAAGAAAGGTGAGTTTTAAAAAAATTATTGTTATTTTTTTGGTCTTCCCCCCACCATGTGCCGCCCTGCTCCTTTTCCCTCCAGCGAGCTGCGACTGCTTTTCATTGCATCTAAATGCAACAGTCTAGTATACACTCTTTTTGAAACATTTGTTTTGTAAACTACCCAAATAATTTCTGCACTTTGGATCTGGAAGATTTAGTTGCAGTGATGCCTTTTTGTTATTTACTGCCCCATTTTTATAATAATTTTCTACACTAGCAAGGCCTAAAAACGTTTTTTTTGGGTAGCTGAGTTAAATTATACAAAGTTAATTGAATATGGGTGGTTGAGTACTGTTTCATAGTCTGGTTTATGTGGGAAATATTTTTATGTGTTTGAGGGCATGGTTGTGTACTCCAAAAAATGCCAGGGCTATTTGTAGCTGTGCTTATTAAAAATTTGAGGTTTAAAAGTTTAAAAGTGTGGGAGTGACAGAGTTGAATTTGCGTACATTTAAAATACTTACCTTACCATGGTTCCCATCATTAATTTTTATGTTGACTTTATTATGTTATGTTAGGAGTGTAAGGGTGGAATTGAAACTTAGTTTACGGAAGTGTGTGTTCTATTTGCATTGCTACACATTCTTGTTCCAGAAATAGATATGCTATGACACAGCTAATTAGTCAACATCATTCCTATGTGGGTGGTTTAAAATCCACAAAAGCACAGAGATTCTGTGATCCAGTAAAATGTCTTCATTCATACATAGATCTTGAAGGGTCTAACTGAAGGCAAGAACAAGAACACACTATTCACCTCTGGGTCCACGGGCATCCACCCAGGTGTGGAGATTCAGTGACCCTGGAAAACTGATAGACACCATAAATACATGATTTCCACCTGTAGAAAATCGTATACAGTAGTCGTCCTTAAGGAGACCACACTGGAATGGAGCTGCCATGACGCAGAAAATGTTACCATTCATACACTCATCCTTGAGGTCTACCCAAGAGCTCAGATGCTGTGGTTTAGAAAAAGAAGATACCATTTACGCCTGAATCCATTAGCTCCAAAGGCTTCACCCAGGAGTGAATACAGTATCACACACATTCATTCATGGGTCCAATGGATCTATAGCAAAAAAAATAAAGAAAGCATTCATACATCGGTCCACGAACTGTACCTAGTAAATACTATTCATACATAGGTCCATGAGCTCCACTTAACAGAGGAGATGAATGTGAACCTTGAAAGTCATAAGACAGTAACGTTACATGGGGTAATTTAACCAAGGAGTGTGGATGTAGTAACCCTGTGTGATGAAGAAACCTCTGAAAAACACTGCAGAAACAGTGTTCTGCAGGGTCACGCCAGGGGCAGTGATGTTATGACCACTTAAATTTAGCCACCTTTCATGTCCTAATGTTGTAAGCCAGCAGACTGACGAATAGTTAGGGAAGGTCGATGTGTTCACCCAAGGACGGCACTGAAAAAAGAGTGCGATAAGGATTATGTTGTGGAAGGAAAGACTTTGAGATTTGTAGTTAGCATTACCCATAAGGGCCTGAGCAGATATTACAGCCATTGTCAAGAGTTCTTTCAAATGACCCATCGTTAAAAACTAGTTTTTAGCTTCTATTGTTGCAACAAAAGTTCTTTAGAATAGAAGGTGCTTCTGTTTGTGCTCCTGGCAGTACATTTCCTACTGAAGTGGTCGTCTTTATGCTAAGTTAGATGTTCATGAGGTTGAACCTGGGATCTATTGAGTTATGAATTATGCTGCCAATGTTTAGCCCTTAAATGTGATTTCCTTTGTCTCCTACACCAACTGCGGGGAAGATGCTCAACATTTTGGCTGTTACCAGGTCATTTTTCTTTTACCTGGACAGGCCTTTGTGGCCCCATTCATTAATACCTACAAGTAAAGAATAAAAATCTCTTTGTGTAGATGTATTCGTAAATTTTTGAATTTCTTACTTTATGAAATTAATAAAGAATCCCACTACTGTTAGAAATATGTGACAGTCATACTTTTCTAAAACAACTCCAGTTCCAAAATAAGTCATGCTTTGGCATGCATGCATGCTGCGCATCAACCTAAGTGGCCTGTTTCTTGGTATGTGGCTTGGACTGTTATTTGTGTAGGAGCATGCACCTTCTTTTTTCTGCAACTGTTTTCACCCTAAAAGGTTTTCTAAAATATTTTTGCTTCTATCAGAATCCCGTTCAGAGGGCCACGGGCAAAGCAGGGGTTACTGTCTCCTATTGACCTTCAGGCCTCCTTCAGTGCAGTCCACAGAATGCAGTCTGGTCCTGCCTTGGTCACAGTGGCAGTTTCTCAGTTTTAGTTGACGACCCAGACCCTTGGCCTCAGCGGCCTCTCCTGGCATATGGGGTCATTGCCATGGCACTCACAAATCTGATCATGGTGGCCTTATGTTAGCATCCAAAGTGACCCCTCCTGGCATCCAGGGTCGCTATAGTAATCCGTCACAGTCTATGGCAGCCCCTCCTGACATATGGGGTCACCGAATCAGTTAGCACATAGGCTACACCTCGCTCAGTGTAGGAGCTGATTCTCACACCTTTCATAGGGAGTCCTCACGTCAGAGCTCTACTCTGGACCTCTCTTCCTCCAACGCTGTCTTATCCCTCACTGGGCACACTGGTCTTGGGGAGTAGGCAGGCACTGGGTTTCCAGGTTCCAGGGCAGGTGTCCCCTTTCCCAGCAGGAAGTCTAGCAGGCTTGGGCCCCTAGTCCTGGTCACATTTAGTAGTGTTACAGAGCTTCCCCTCCTCATGCAACCTGTCTGGCTGCTCAGAAGAAGACAAGTTTTTGCAGTCTCAGACTCCCCTACTTTTAGTCGTTTTCCAGACCCAAAATGACATTTAGGGGGTCATTACAACCCTAGCGGATGGCGGAGAACCGGCGGTAAGACCGCCAATAGGCTGGCGGTCTTACCTTGGTGTATTATGACCATGGCGGTTACCGCCATGGTCATCCGCCGGTTCTCCGTCCCGCCCGCCAGGGGGACCTTGGTCTCCAGCCCGGCGGGCGTCAGTATACCGCCGGCGGTATTTGGACCCGGCTTACCGCCGTGGAGTTCCAGCGGTTTGAACCGCCATGAAATCCATGGCGGTAAGCACTATCAGTGCCAGGGAATTCTTTCCCTGGCACTGATAGGGTCTCCCCCACCCCGACTCCCTCCCTTACACCCCACACCACCCCTGCCACCCCCCAAAGGTGGCAGGGCCCCCCTCCCCACCCCGACCCCCAACATAACATTACTCACACACACCCGACACGCATGCAGGCACCACCAACACACACACGCACACACCCCGACATACATGCCTACATCCACACCCACATTCAAACATACACGCACACATCCATACAGACATACATACAGACATACACGCACTCATTCCCATACACACAACACCCGCAAGCATACACGCACTCACACACCCCCTCTACATACACACACGCACACCCCCATGCATGCACACAACACACAACCCCCGCCCTCCCCGCTCCCCTAACGGGCGATCGACTTACCTGGTCCGTCGATCCTCCGGGAGGGGACGGGAGCCATGGGGGCAGCTCCGCCGACACCACACCGCCAACAGAACACCGCCACGGCGAATCACAGGATGTGATTCGCTGGGCGGTGTTCTTTTGGCATGGCGGTGGAGGTGGAGCAACCTCCACTTCCCCGCCGCCCGCAAGTATGGCTGTTGGCGGCTCTCCGTCGGAATAACGACGAAGAGCAGCCAACAGCCATAATACGCCGAGCAGCAAACCGCCTGCACAGGCGGTCTTCCACACGGCGGTCCCTCGGCGGTCTTGTAAAAAGACCGCCGAGGTCGTAATGACCCCCTTAGTGTCTGGGTCTTTGAAGGTTTATGTTGGGGGTCTGCTTCTTTTAAATGAACATCTTTGCCCTTTCTTCCTCCTCCTGAGGAATGTCTGTCACAGCAGACAGGACTTTGAAGCTGATTAACCCACAATAAGATTCAGGGGAGTGACCATTATTCACACCTGGATGTCAGTCACAGTGATGTGTGCATCAAAAGGTTAATCATGGACCCTCAACCCTACTCCTTATCATTCCCTTGTCAACCCCATCTCTCTCTTCCTGAGATGAGTCCAGGCCTTTTCTTGTGTTCTATCATTGAATAAAAGAGCCCTTTGAAATGCACGGAGAGAAACTGACTCTCCCATCCTCAAGTGCATGCCCCATCCAGCTTACAGGAATGCCACAATACACAAATATGTCTGGAGGGATTTCTTTACTTATCATGTTTTCACCAAGCAGACCTTGACTTCCCAAAATGGAACCCAAGGTCCTCCATGTATGCACTCAGTATACATCCACAGCACATTCACTGCCCAGGACTGTTATCCTCATGTATCATACCACCACAAGCATACCCACATGCAGCACCTGCACTCAGCCTGCACACACTGTTCAGTATTGCAGTCTCTCTGTACTGTACTAGAAGGTGTTATTTTAAAAACACACACTGCTAGCACAGATACTTACCATGTGTGCACTGTACCTCACTTCACCTTTGGTGTAGTGTATTTCATGCAAGCGCACATGCATTCAGTACGTCTCCACCAAGCATGCACTTCTACATCAACCTGACATAGACCAGGAGTGAGATAAACACACAGCACAGAAGTTTTAAAAAGGTGAGTGAGCCTGTAGGCCTCACTTCAGTGACACAGGGTTAAATGGTGATCACTAATAGTGATCATTATACGATATGCTACCACCACTGTGCATGTGCTACTTAGCTCCTGGGCGATTCAAAGCTCCATCTTATTCATCTAGACAGGTTCTAAAAATCTCTATCACCTTTTAATGAAACCTCAGAATAGGTACAGAATGACCATGGAGCTGCATATGCTGTGCTAACACCCAGATCTCATATGCGAACTTTCATGACACAAAACATGTGTAGAGTAGGCAGCAGTAGAGCAGGTGTCCCTCAGGAACAGAACTGGTAGAGCACTGGCAGTAGCATCATAAACTACAGCTAAATAAAGCCATGTGGCAGCCTCCTTGAAGTGAAATAACAAGTAGAGAAGCAGGAGAGTAGAAACAGATACAATGCACATTGAGGTAGTTGATTCCTGAAGTAGGTATGTTACATTGACAATCTACCAACTATCTATCACTATGACTCTGCCACATCACTGTCTCTAACAATGCCCAATAAGCCTGCCAACAGGACCCACTTAGCACTTTCTATCAACAAGTGCTTTGGGAGTGCTCACAGTGTGACATTACCATAAAACTGTCAGGTTCCTTTGTGGAGTCCTCTGTGAAACATAAGCACTAGTAGTGAAATGCTATGTAGAAAGGAATGACCAAAGTCTCCTAAATTTGTAAATGTACTATCTCCCTATTCCAATGGTTTATGTTGATATCATTCCCCATATTTAGTGCAGAATCAACTAGGAATTGCAGGGATTCAACAGACCTTTGGCCGCATAGACAGCTATATAATGAAATTTTCAGGTCAGAACTCATTCAAAACTTTGATGTGAGACTACAGGAAATTGAAATGGATATAGAACCGTATTTCTACCTGTAGGCATCTTAGCACTGAGTCTGCTGTAAATGAAACCAAAACAACTTTCCTGAATTTTAATTTGAAAAAAGCCAGGTTTCAGTACTTTTCCTTAATTGCACATGCTTAGTCATAAATTTAATGTGCAAAGGAATTCTATTGTGCAATTTTTGTGTAACAAAAGTAAAGCTTCTACCTCTCCTGGATGCCCTACTTCTGGCTACCGCCACATTTCTAGCAGATGGAGATCGAAGCCTTTTACTGGGAGCATACCACAGAACTCTAAATGTGATACACTCTGGTCCAGAATTGTGTAGGGCCTTATTCACTAAGCATAGAACCATAAAAGCAAAGCATACTTTCACGGGAAGCCAATGCAGCTTGAGCAGAGCCTGGGATGCTGATTGAAACTTAGGACTATTGAGGAGCAGGCGAGCTGCTGCATTTTTAGGGTTTGTAATTTATTAAAATATTGCTGTTGCATATTCACAAAGAGGGCATTTCAGTAGTCAATTTGTGATAGTACCAGAGGAACTAGCACTGTTTTCTGCAAAACAGGTAGAATGTACTGAAAGATTTTCTTCAACGTTTTTAACATGTCAAAATATGGAGCGGTAACCTGACTCATTTGAACTTTTCATCAAAAATCCCTCCCCAATCCATTCCCTTTCTGGAGGGGAACAGGAGAGGTTCTATGTCCTGCAGCCACCTTAATGGGACCAGAAAGAGGTATCACTACCAAACAGTAGGACTTCAGTTTTTCCTGCGTTCACTTTTAGACAATTGCTTTTCATCAAGTTTCCAATTTCCATCATTCAGTTATGGTACCTGTTTGCTGCCTCCTCCTCATTGCTCATGAAGGAGACGATGATCTGGGTATCATCTATGTAGGATACTTTTGAAAACCCAAAAAAGTGGGAGAGTATAACCAAAAGTGTTAGCTAAATATTGAACAATGTAGGACTTAGTATCCCTGAGGGACCCCACAGGAAAGAGGAAATGGCTTAGAAACAAAATTGTTGTAACAGATTGTTCTCAGTCTGAAAGAAATTAACTTAATAGAGCCAAAGCCAATTTTATGATCCCCTGACCTCCAGACGTCCAATCAATACAGCATGATTAACGGTATCAAACACCGCAATAGGTCTAGCAAAATAAGTACTGCCCTGCTCTCGCATCTACTATTAATCTGATCTCCTTCATTGCAACAGCTAATGCAGCCTTTGAACTATGTCACTTCTAAAGCCAACCGGGGACAGATCTAACAAATTGTTAAATACGGAAGTAGTAAGTTCAATGTTCACAGCTTTCTCAAGAGCTTTAGTTGTTGGGCAGTCAGGAGATAGGGCGATCAGTAACTACTTAATGTCCTGCTGATTAAGTGAAGGTTTTTTTTTATTAATTGCAGCAGTGAAGCCCTTTTCCATGGCTTAGTAAATTGCCCTATCCTGATAATGCAACTAAGCAACTTTGTAAGTTATGGTCTCACTATTGGTATGACTTTCTATCTTTAGAAGTTGGTAGTAAAATGATTTATGGTGTAAAGTAGTAATTGCCAAAACTGGTAAGAGCAGGTTGATTATTATGCTGTTCTCTTCCATCACACTTCTGCCCTTGCCTTCCGGTTCATTTCATAGTGTCCTTTTTGTAGTGTTTCTGTAAATTGTTTCTTAGAGTCTCTGTGACTCTACTGTTTATAAGCTTGTATTTCAGTCTCATTCTCTTTCTGTTTTTTATTATTCAAGTACCTATATCTAACTTGGTGTATCACTCTCACTTTTGGGCTCCTGTACTTCCCACTTAAAAGGATTTATCATAAGTAGCAAGCGTGTTTTGATTCTCTTTCACAACCTCCTAGTCCCCTTGTTTGTCTACTAGACACTTTATGGTTGTTTGTTTGTGTTTGTCCATCTCTACCTGTGGCCCACTTGGTTTATCTCAGACTCTTTCCTTTTCATATCTTTGTGTCTCCCAGCATCTACCACACTGCACAGTGCCAGTCTTTCAATTAGCAGTTTGTTTCAACATTTCTTTTGAGTTACATTGTAGCTTCTTTTTGACTTACCTTGGCCAGATGTAGAATGTAGTGAATCTGCTTTTAATTTGGAGGAGCATCACCGTTATATGATTCTTTTACTTAACTGGGGGGATCAGATATACAACAGAATACATTAAATAAAGCTGGTATTTGCAAACCAAAATAAGACCACGTGTTTTAATAGTCACTCATTGTCAAATATGGAGACGGTTGTATTAATGTCTTTTAGAATTGTAAACTATTCTTGGTTTTGACATATTTCTATCCAGCCTCTTTAATACAAATAAGTCCATGCGGCCAACACAGCTCTCCTTAATTACATCAATGAAAAAAGGTGTCCTCCGTTCCTCCTGATGCAAGCTAACACTAGATTGGTGTGAAATCACTAATCTTCAGAGGATTGCTCTGATTATGTTAATCTGGGTCGAGCCTTCAGTGGTGGGGTGTTCTGCCAGGATCATCTCCACCCTGCTCCATCCAAGAAGGGACTCAATTATTTGGTAGCTTCCAAAGATGGGGTTGATTCAAAATGGATCTTTTGCGATCCATCCAAAACTCAAAGTAGCTGAGGTTCATGTTTTGGATAGTTTCATACACTGACTTCTAAATCAGCCATTTTTTCTCTTCTGTTGGTGTCAATGGCCCACTGGAGAAGCTGAAGCACCCACAACTGGTCTGTCTTAAGTTCAGTGTTGCAGGTCAGTTCTTCTCTGATCTTCTACAACTTTTCAAAGTAGAGTCTTATTGCTGACAAATTAACTTTTATGTTTTTTAGGTCATCTCGAGCTAGAAATAATTTTTACAGCTAGAAATGGTTGAACATGCAAGAATAATCGGCTGTGATTCTGGTTTCACCAGATGGGTGATACAGGTTTTCCATGATATGCAATATTAATTATGCAGCCCTTGGTGACTACAAGCACAGGACAAAAAATAATTTGTATCCCTTTATAAGAAGTTTGTTACATTCTATTTCAATTGACCTCTTCATACATTACTGAAGCTGAAACATCATCTTTCCCATAGGAAGTTTACTTGGTTGTGTCTACCGTATGCACAGTACCTTTCAAACTTGGCTCCTGTCTTCTTGGTTGGAATCACTTGGGCCAGTTGACTTTGCATACTCAAGAGTTTCTGTTCCTCTCTGCTTTATACTTTTTCATGTGACAATTTTGTGCTTAGTGGCGCTGAGCTGCACTCTTCATTTTTTAATTAGGTCTATTTGACATGCCATATCAAAGATGAACTGTGTCTTCAAGTATTGTTACCTAGGTGTTTTGTAAATTCCTTTTGGAGTGTTTGCTTTTATGGCTGCTGCTATTTCACAGCAGAACAGCCTGTGTCCATTTGAAACTGTTCTGTATGAAGTTTTCCTCTATTTACGTTTTGTCTTTCACTTTTTTCTTTCTTTGTTTCTTTGTTTCTTTGCTTCTTTCTGTTTTTCTTTCTTTCTTTCTTTCTTTCTTTCTTTCTTTCTTTCTTTCTTTCTTTCTTTCTTTCTTTCTTTCGAGCATTCCTTTAATCCCTCCTTCTTTTTCTTTTCCCTTTCCCTTTCCCTTTCCCTTTTTCTTTCTTGCCTCCTTTCACTCTTTTTCCTTCTCTTTTCTTCTCCCATTCTCTTTCTTTCCTTTTAACTTTCTTTCTTTCTCTTCTCTTCACTTTCTTTCTCCTGCCTTCTTCCATTATTGCTTTCTTTCTTTTGCTCTTTTCTCAAAGGCAAGAGACTGGAAGCCAATATTACAATGACTGGCCTTTTTAGGTCTGTGTTCGCCAAGCCCCTTTGATTTCACTATTTTCCTTCCTTCTGTCTTTCTTTTCTTCTCAAAGGCAAGGGGCTGGCAGACAATTTCATAGTGACTGGCTTTTTTAGGCCTGTGTTAGCCAGTATTGTTTGATTAAAAAAAAGTGTATCACATAGTTATTTATAAGCGGTTTTATCCACACTTCATCATTTGTTTGTGGTTATGTCATTCACATTTTTCTCCCACCCACTCAAGCATGCATCAAGCCCACTTCAGGCATTGGCTGACTTCACTGCGAGTTACAGGTGGCATCCACACACAAAGCAGTTCACTTTAGTGCCAGGGAGTACTGTGGTAATGTGTTTTTTGAGACCCCAAAACTTTTTTTGCCTGTAGTAAATGATGTTTTTTAGATTGATGAGGGCCAAGCATATTACCAAGCAATAAAGTTTTGCAAAACCTTGGCAAAACAACAATTGCCGGAAGTCAGAAGCCCAACGCCAGACCTACTGGCTTTGCCAATGCTTGTTTGTCACCTATAGACCCTTTTGTTTGTCACCTATAGACCCTTTAACCATTGAAATGCTGCTTCAGTTTTTTAAGGTTCTGGCAGCTAGATCTATATGAAGTCCAATATGATTGGACTTTAATCTATGGCTTTCAATGAAATCATCTCCCCATGTGTGAGATTAGCCTCATCATTCAAGTTCCTCATCAATTCTCTCTTACCTTTTTAGGGATCATTCCTTTGCGCATTCAGCAATCGATATGGCACCTCTGTGTTCAATGATTGTTGTACCTTCCCTGACCAGTATAAGTGGCAGCTCAACTCTTTTCTGGGTTGGTTAGTACAAAATGACAATGTCGTGCTCTAGGTCAACATAGGGCTTTGCTCCTAGAATATATCAGGGTTGCAACGGGGCTCACCTTTCGACTGAGCCTGGGCCTCTGCTTGCACACCTAGAGTGGCCTTGCACTAGGGCCAAAATAAAATGTCAGGATACCAGATACATGCTGAATGGCACTCAGGCTATGAAGAGGACTTTCCCATCCCAACACAGTTTGTGCAACCCATGTAATAGTTAATGGTTAATGACAAAATGTTACATTATACAATGAGTGTTAAAACTGATAGAAACCTTTGGTTGTTCAGTAACAAATCAAGCCAATTGTTTTGCGAGGACAGAGGTTCCACTACATGGCTTAACCTCACCCCCATCCTCCTCTTTAAAGGATGCCACAATCTGTAAGATTCGACCATGGATAAAGTGCCACCAAAGTTGGAATGATAGCCAACCTGCTGTTTGGTATACAATAACAATTAGACCTTGCCCTATTTCTGCTTGTCCACATTAAGAGATGGAAGCATGAAGAGTATTCGTGATGATGATCACTAGCCATTGATCAAATGTTCACATAAATGTGGTAGATGTAACTGTATCCTCCTTTTTAACTGTTTTGTGTTAAAATGTATTTAAAAGACTGAGGCACCCATTATGAGTTGGTCAGAATTTGATACAAAGATGTTGGGGTGGAGGGAATGGTGTTTACAATTTAATCACCCAGAATAAGGAATACCTGTTTGCTTCTGGAAATACTGGGCATTTTACAGGCAGACTTCCCCTATTCTGGGGAAAAATGCTAATACCATCTACCTTCTTTGAGCAGGTGGAACATGCCCGCTTGAGTGCAGCGGGAGAGCACACATGGGTGGGTGTCTGTGGTGTTTGGAGAAGCTTCTGACAGAGGGAGCATTGTCTGCTCCCCCATGTTCCTGCGCAGGTCTGACTGGAGCAAATCTTTGATCATGCCAACATCTCCTGGTGCTATAGCATTAAAGTCAGATCCGTTGACTCCCAGTCCAAGATTAGTGCAGTGTTTCCAGACTCAACAATTCCAGTCCTAGAGAGACTTATAATTCCAAGTTGCAGAATTTTAACTGGACATTATGCTCTGGGTGAGATACTACAACTCTTAATGAGGGCCTTAGGGCCTGATTATGAGTCAGATGGAGCCGTACCCCCGGTGGAATAACCCTCTGTCTGAACATGAGGAACCCCATGGTCCCGCATCGGTTTTCCTGGGAAATACCAGATCCAATTTTATCAGCTGGCAGCTATGAACATTAAATTAAGAAGCGGTTTTGGCTTGCGACAGCAGCTAATCCTTGCCCCCACAGAAAGTTTTCATTGGCAAGGGACCTGCCAACCCTATTCACTTTCCCTCTCTATCCTCCACCCCACCTCCCTTTACCCAGCCTCACAGGGAAGCCACTGCTCCCATGTACCACCTGCTCAGATCAGGTCATAATTGGGATCATTAAACCTTTTTAAATGGGATACTCAGTGTAATTCCTCAAGATAATTATGTGTGTGTGCACAGTTATTCCCCATTCTATAGAATCTTAGTAACAATAGGTGGAATTTCATATGGCAATACCAGCCAATAATAGTAGATCTTGCTGCAGGGAGTCTCCTCATCTAATAACTCCTAACTTGGAATTATGGCCTAAGGGCTTGATTACGAGTGAGTTATAGTGGTATACCCCTGTAGGCTACCACTCTGATCTCACCTGGCCTGATTTCCGAACCCATGCTTCCTAGGAGCGGTAATACTGGACCTGATTTTACCTGCTAGTAATTCCAGCTGGTACAATCGCATTAGGTTTTGGTTGCAACAGAATCCAAACCTTTCTCCCCTCGTCCCCAACAAACGTTCTCTTTGACAAGAGGGGAGATGCAATGCCACCCTTGCTAAAGCTAGTTTTAATTTTCTCTCCCTTGTTCTCCCAAAAATCCTCCGTTCATCCCTGCCCTGCAGAGAAGCTACTACCTGCACTTACGAACCGCTCATACCAGGTGGTAAATGGAGTGTAAATCCCTTGATATAGGAACTACCAGGCAGAACTTTGTGGTTGCATGGTTATTTCCCATTCGGAGAGGTCTAACTCATTATAGGTGGAATTCTCAGTGGAGATACTAGCCAGTAATAGTAATTCCCGCCTCTGGGAATCTCTGGATGGAATTCTGTCTAACTCGTAATCAAGGTCAAAGGGGGAGTATACAGCTAGGGATAAGCTCTAAATTCGAAGTCCTCACTGAGAATCTTTGTTTAATTTTTTTCCAATCTCTGAAGTTCCTCTGGACAACGGTGCATTGTTTTCAGACAGCGCACGTGTATTTGAAGCACCCTTTCCCCACAAAATCCTGTGGACTTTGTCTCCTTTCTGTGTTCTTGCGGGCAACGTCTTCTTTAGGTCTTGTAGCAACAGCTTTATTTTTTCTTTTGCCTCATGAAATCAATAAAACATGCATACATATATTAGTACGCAGAGGGGATTTGAGTCAGGAGTATTTAGAAGTAAGAGTGTAATAATAGTAGGTGTACATAGGAGCAAAAGTAAGCATACGTGGGAGTTAAAGTACGTGTACGTGAGAATAAAAGTAGGCATAAGAATTGGTAGGTGTAGACCAGAGTAGGGTAAATACAGGAGTACAGTAAAGCAAGTAGTAATAGCAGGAGTAGATGTAAGGAGAAGTAAATAGGAGTAATTAAAAGTATGAATAGGAGCAAAAGTAAAAAACATACATTGAGTTGCAAAAAGCAGTAGGGGGTTATGTAAGTAGATTTTTATTAGGCCAATCTGCCCCCAAGGGGGGCAGAAAGCACTATACGCCAGGGATTTATATTTTGTTTGCGTCAATTTCAGCCAAGGGGAGCAACGTCTTAGGCAAGGGTCGTTCCCCTGTGGGGCAAATTCATTTTCAGCCATTTCTGCCCCTGTTGGGGTCAGATCGGCCTATTTTTATTAGGCCGATCGGCCCCCACGGGAGCAGAAACCACTAGGCACCAGGGATTTTTTTTTGCGCCAATTTCAAACAAGGTGAGTGGCCCCTTAGGCGAGGGTCACTCCCCTGGGGGCGTAAATTTATTTTAGGCCATTTCTGCTCCCCTTGGGGGCAGATCAGCCTATTTCTATTAGGTCGATCTGCCTCGGGGGGGGGCAGAAACCACTTAGGCACCAGGGATTGGTGTGTGTGTTTTGTTTGGGGTAGCAGCCCCTTGGGCAAGGGTCGCTCCCCATGGGGGCACATTACTGTTGGCGGGCAGATCGGCCTTTTTTTGGACGGCCCATCTGCCCCCAAGGGGGGGAGAAAGCCCACCAGAGACCAGGGAAGATTTTTTTTTTCAAAATAAGAGGGTGAGGGTATGGTCCTACCCCCACCCCAAATAAATGGAGCCAAAGTTGTTTTGCCCACCAGTGGACAGATGGGGCCGTCAATTACCCCCGATGCACACCTCGGGGCTGAAAGTCTACTAGATGCCAGGGAATTTAAAAAAAACACAAAATAGTGTGGTGGTGGCTACTAACCAGTATGGGCATGGTTATGCCCTCACCCCTACTGAAGGGGTAACAGTCTTTCAGCTCTCCCCCTCACACCAAAACATCTTACCCCATGGCAAGCAAGAGGACTTCTGATTACTTTGGGTTTTGGTTTAACATTTGCGCCATGAGAGCTTGGCTAACTCTCATAATCGTCCCACTCAGAATGGTGAGAGCTGAACTTTTTGGACTTTGGGACACTGCCATGTAGAAAAATCCACAAGACCTAGAAACATCTGAAAACTAAACATCTGGGTGAGTCCAGGGTGGTGTGCTTCACATGCACCCCACACAATTTTCTTACCCACAGTGCCCTGCAAACCTCCAACTTTGCTGGAAATCACACATTTTTCCATATTTTTGTAATGGAACCTTCCGGAATCTTCAGGAATCCACAAAATTCCTACGAGCCAGCATTGTCTCATCTATACCTGTGAAAATTCTGCTGCACTTGTCAGCCTAAAAATGTTTTTTTTCCAAACTGCCCTTTTGGACCCACTTTGGTTCCCCCTCAATTCCTACATGTTTTTGGCTCCTTCGTGTTACAGGCACTTGGTCCACCTACACAAGTGAGGTATCATTTTTACCGTAAGACTGAGGGGAATGTTGTGTGGTAGGAAATTTGTCCCGGTGCAGTGATCCCACACCGAAATATGGGAAAAATCTGATTTTTTAGCTAAATTTGAGGTTTGCTGAGGATTCTGGATAAGAAAACACTGGGGGATCCACGCAAGTCACACCTCCCTGAACTCCCTCGGGTGTCTAGTTTTCACAAAAGTCTGGGTTTGGTAGGTTTCCCTAGATGGCTGCTGAGCCCAGGACCAAAAACGCAGGTGGCCCCCGCAAAAACAGGTAGGGGGTTATTCTAACTTTGGAGTAGTGTTAATCCGTCCCAAAAGTGACGGTAAAGTGACGGATATACCACCAGCCGTATTACGAGTTCCATAGGATATAATGGACTCGTAATACGGCTGGTGGTAAATCCGTCACTTTTCCGTCACTTTTGGGACGGATTAACACCTCCTCCAAAGTTAGAATAACCCCCGTAGTTTTGTATTTGATAATTTTTATGTGTCCAGATGTGTTTTGGGGCATTTCCTTTCACGGGCACTAGGCCTACCCTCACAAGTGAGGTACCATTTGTATCGGGAGACTTGGGGGAACGCTGGGTGGAAGGAAATTTGAGGATCCTCTCAGATTCCAGAACTTTCTGTCACCGAAATGTGAGGAAAAAGTGTTTTTTGGGCCGTATTTCGAGGTTTGCAAAGGATTCTGGGTAACAGAACCTGGTCAGAGCCCCACAAGTCACCCCATCTTGTATTCCCCTCGGTGTCTAGTTTTCAAAATGCACAGGTTTGGTAGGTTTCCTTAGGTGCCAGCTGAGCTAGAGGCCAAAATCCACAGCTAGGCACTTTGCAAAAAACAGGTCTGTTTTCTTTGGGAAAAGTGATGTGTCCACGTTGTGTTTTGGGGCATTTCCTGTCGCGAGTGCTAGGCCTACCCACACAAGTGAGGTACCATTTTTATTGGGAAACTTGGGGGAATGCTGGGTGGAAGGAAATGTGTGGCTCCTCTCAGATTCCAGAAATTTCTGTCACCAAAATGTGAGGAAAAAAGTGTTTTCTGGCCAAATTTTTAGGTTTCCAAAGGGTTCTGGGTAACAGAACCTGGCGAGAGCCCCACAAGTCACCCC
Organism: Pleurodeles waltl; assembly: GCF_031143425.1. Lineage (NCBI taxonomy): Eukaryota > Metazoa > Chordata > Amphibia > Caudata > Salamandridae > Pleurodeles > Pleurodeles waltl. Next base: position 227,837,567 of record NC_090444.1, on the reverse strand, counting down.
CTCTTTGATTCCCCTAGGTGTATAGTTTTAAAAAATGGATGGGTTTGGTAGGTTTCCTTAGGTGCCGGCTGAGCTAGAGGCCAAAATCTACAGGTAGGCACTTTGTAAAAAACACGTCAGATTTCAATGTAAAAATGTGATGTGTCCATGTTGCGTTTCCTGTCGCGAGCATTAGGCCTACCCAGCAAGTGAGGTACCATTTTTATCAGGAGACTTGGGGGAACCAGAATAGCAAAACAAGTATTATTGCCCCTTGTCTTTCTCTACATTTTTTCCTTCCAAATGTAAGACAGTGTGTAAAAAAGACATCTGTTTGAAAAATGCCCTGTAATACGAAATTTCCTAGCTATCGTGAAGGAAAGTTTCAATTCTATTAAGGACACGGAGGCGAGGATTATGCAGATCTTTCTTCACTTTTTATTAAACAGCAAGTTCAAAGTCAAACAAAACATGAACAAAAAACTACAAGTTCCATGAGCCCGCCGCCATGGTAACGAGTATCCAATGAGGTGCACTCCTTCATGTTGGTATAAATATCCCGAAATGCGTCACACTTCCTCGACTTCACTGCGGAAGGAATCCTGGTAGAGTCAATTGGTTGTAGTTTCGAAACCTACAAAAGAGGTATAATTAGATGCTAATCCAATAGAACACAGAAACATACCGAAGGCAATAAAGTCATGAACCTTAACATACATTTAAATATAAAATGTAAATACATCTGAATCAAGTGCTGCCTAATGTAAATTAGAATATGAGCAGAATAACAAAAATAAAGGTATAAACGCAAGTATACTACCTTGCTACACAGATAGATGTAATCGGGAGGGAACATACCAGCGTAATGTATGTGGGTGGGATAATCCTCGCCTCCGTGTCCTTAATAGAATTGAAACTTTCCTTCACGATAGCTAGGAAATTTCGTATTCTATCACAGGACCGGAGGCGAGGATTATGCAAGTTCAAAGCTTACTCACCACTAGTGCGGCTGCTTCATGAATTGGTTTAAAGTAAAACTTCTTAAAAGTAGAATCTGAAGACCAATCAGCAGCATGCATGATGTCCTCTAATCCGCCCCCCACTTGTATGGCTTTGGAAGCCATAGCTCCCCGAGTAGAATGGGCGCCAAAAACTTGAATATCTATTCCTGCCTCAGAGAGAATCCATCGAATCCATCTGGCAATGGAAGGAGAAGAAACCGCCTTGAACGGTCTCTTTATAGAAATCAACAATTGATTCTCACCTGGAGGTCTACAAGAACTGGTCACTTCCTCATAGACTTTGAGACATCTAAACACAGATAGTTTCGGGGAATCAGGAAAAGCGGGATAGGATACCGACCTGGTATTAGTCTTTGTCCTCCTTGCAATAGTAAACGTGACTCCTTCTGGAGTAAAGACTCGAGCGGAAACATCCAGTGCTCTGATATCTGACACTCGCTTACAGGAAATGAGGCAGAGAAGCATGGCTAATTTGGCCGACAATTTTTTCGTCGACAAATACTGGTTGTCCCGCCAAGAGGATAAAAGATTAAGAACTAAGTCCACATCCCAGAGCTCCGAATATCTGGGTTGTGGAGGTCTGGAGAGTCTAATACCCTTAAGAAGTTTACATATCCAGGGATGCTCCCCGATCGGGAGATTGTTCAGGGGAGGGTGGCCCGCGGAGATGGCCGAACGAAAAGAATTGATCGTGCGATACGCCTAGCCGGATTTTGCTAATTCTGCAAGGAAATTGATGATGTCGGTAATACTGGCCCCCATGGGATCGCAGTGTTTGCCCACACACCAACGAGACCATCTATTCCATGCTGATCTATATCGTTTGCATGTACCAGGGGCCCAGGCCTGTGCGATGAAGTTATTAGCTTCCTGCGAAAGTCGGTTGTCTTGCCAACGATGCCGGAAATCTTCCAAGCTATGAGGGAAAGATGACCTAGAAGGACTAGAGGGTGACAGAAACCCGACGGATCCAGGAGTATTGAGGGAAAATCCGGGAGGCGAAGAGGACATTCGCACGAGAGTTCCAGCAGAGTCGGGAACCACGCCTGTGACCTCCACCAGGGGGTTATTAGAATCACCGTCGCCTCTTGGCGGCGAACTTGAGCAGCAACCCACGGGATAAGAAGAAACGGGGGAAAAGCATAACCCTGAAGGGTCCCCCAATGTTGGAGAAACGCATCTACTGCCGCCGCTCCCGGATCCGGACGCCAGCTGAAGTATAGGGGAAGCTGAGCATTCCAACGAGACGCAAAGAGATCCACTGAGCAGGGACCCCAACGATCCATGATCGCCTGAAAAACCGAGTGATGTAGTCGCCAATCGCTGGGATCCTGGAGAAACCGAGAATTCCAGTCTGCCCAGATATTCTGGGATCCCGGAAGATACTCTGCTGTGACTGAGATTTGGTGTTGAAGGCAAAAATGCCAAAAATCTTTCGCTAGTTCCGCTAGGGCTCTTGATCTTGTCCCCCCTAGACGATTTATGTATTGTACTGCCGATACATTGTCCATCCGTAGAACTACACATGAGACTTTGTCTCTCGTGAGAGATTTGATCGCAAATGATCCCGCCAGGAGCTCCAGGCAGTTGATATGCATGGTTAGTTCCTGCGGGGTACAGCGACCCCCGAACGAGATGTCCCCGCAACGAGCCCCCCATCCCTGGCGACTGGCGTCTGACTCGATCACCAGATCCGGGGCTGCTCCAAAAATGGCCCTGCCATTCCATGCCTCCATGTGGTCCAGCCACCAAAACAACTCCGTCCTTGCCTCCTGAGACAGGGAGATCAGCTCGGAGTACGTCACCCCTCGGCGAAGGTGAAACGCTTTCAAGCGTTGCAGGGCTTTGTAGTGTAGGGGACCAGGAAAAATGGCCTGAATCGAAGAGGAAAGCAGGCCGACCACTCTGGCTAACTGACGTAGTGAAATCTGGTCTCGTCGAAGGACTTTTCTCAGTTCCTTCTTTATCTTGGAAATCTTCGTCGTCGGGAGACTGAGAGACGCCGATCGGGAATCCACTAGAAACCCTAGGAAGATTAAAGATTGTGCTTTTATCCAAAGCTGAAAAAGTAGCCACAAATTTTCCTAACTCTTTCACAAAAGGGACGCCAAATAAATTGCCTTGGGCAACAGCCCCTGCCTCTGAGTTAGACAGTTCCCCTAACTTGGGGTCGATTTTGATCAATAAAGACCTGCGTCTTTCTGCAGAGATGGCACAGTTCGCGTTGCCCCGGAGACAAACAGCTCTCTGAGCCCATCCTGCTATGATGTCTGTCTGAAGGAGAGTGTTTGCTTGCTTGGCACGCTCCGCTAATTGAATAATCTGTGTGAGGGGACCTAACACATCAAGAAGTTTATCTTGGCATGCCCTCCAGGAGCGATCAATCCCTTTTTTTGGGATCCTTGGTATACTTGGCAAAAAACGTACACATTTTAGGGTCAATGTCAGGCGTAAAAGCGACCTTATCCGATAAAGACGGGCGTGGGCACTCCGCCCGTAGACGAGCTCGCACCTCTTTGTCCAGAGGTTGCCTAATTTTGCTGGCGACATATTCAGCTACCTTGTGGTCTGGACGTCACTCCGAGGAACGCGGATGGTAGATACCCTCCGGTTCAAACATATCGGAGTCAGAATCGCCGTGATCCGAAGGATCTGGTAGGGTAGCACCAGGACGCCAAGGGCGACCTGAGTCGTCATCCAAAGATGATGAGTCCTCATCTGAACCTCCCATGAAGCCTTTAGGGGATCCCAAATCAGGGTTCCATAGGTGGTGAAGCATGTCACCCATTACCCCGGGCAAACGGCCCTCCCGGGAGGGTAAGCGCTTATGCGCGCGCGCACTCTTGGGGTTGGATAAAAACTCACCATCCTCCAGGTGCCCCGCGTCGCGCTTGCGCATTTTCCTGGGAGCCGAAAGGGTAGAGGAATCACCCTCCGCTCCCGTCACACCAAACATGCCCGTACCCCTGGACACCTGTTCGGTAAGTTTAGCTACAGTATCCCTAAGAGGGGCTAAAGCGTGAGAAATAGCCTGTGAAAATAAAGCGTCCACCCCAGGGGGAAGGGTACGGTGAGAGGGACCCTCACCTGGGGACATGTTGGTAAAAGGTTCATTCACTTGAGAGGATTGCATAATGAGGACTGGACAGAGTATACACCCAACAAAAATATATATAATATATAGGGTAAATCCCTACCCTCTCTGTCACTCAAGTAAAGTCAAGAAATAATGCCTTCCCAATGGGGTAATCCTTACCCAAACGGGTGTCACAGGTAGGGAAAAAACTGCACCAGAGGCACGAAAACGTGCTACTGAGGTAAAAACCCTCAATTCTTAAAGAAAATAACAAACGTGAGGTGCGAGCGCCGAGAGCTGAGAGTAACACGCTCTCTGACGCTGAAAAACGCAGCGCGCGCGCCCTCTGGTGGGTCCGACGCGTATTTAAACACGCCAAGGGCGAAACAGAAAAATGAAACGCTCGAGCGGAAACGTCTGTTCCGGACCGCTCGTAGCAACGAACGTTGCTATAACAATTAAATACACGGAAAACACAATTGAAGCAGTAACGCGAGCCAACAAACAAACTTCTAACCGGAGGCAGAAAAAGGCACTTATCTGACTCGCAGCAGTGAAGAAAGAGGAAGTGTGACGCATTTCGGGATATTTATACCAACATGAAGGAGTGCACCTCATTGGATACTCGTTACCATGGCGGCGGGCTCATGGAACTTGTAGTTTTTTGTTCATGTTTTGTTTGACTTTGAACTTGCTGTTTAATAAAAAGTGAAGAAAGATCTGCATAATCCTCGCCTCCGGTCCTGTGATAGAATTCACGTGCTAGTATGTGCACCCCGGAATTTAGAGATGTGCAAATAATCACTTCTTCTCAACACCTTATCTTGTGCCCATTTTGGAAATACAAAGGTTTTCTTGATACATATTTTTCACTCTTTATATTGCAACAAATGAATTGCTGTATACCCAGTACAGAATGAAAACCCATTGCAAGGTGCAGCTCATTTATTGGCTCTGGGTACTTAGGGTTCTTGATGAACCTACAAGCCCTACATATTCCCTCAAGCAGAAGAGTCCAGTAGACGTAACGATATATTGTTTTAAAAAATCTAACATTGCAGGAAAAAGCTACAGAGTAAAACGTGAAGAATAAGGGCTGTTTGTTTCACCTCAATTACAATATTTTTTTACTTCAGCTGTTATTTACTGTAGGAAAGCCTTGTAGGACCTACACAAGTGACCCCTTGCTGAATTCAACATTTTTTCTACGTTTCAGAAATGTTTAGCTTTCCAGGATCCAGCATTGGTTTCACACCCATTTCTGTCTCTAACTGGAAGGAAGCTAAAAGCACAAAAAATAGTAAAAATGGGGTATGTCCCAGTAAAATGCCACAATTGTGTTGAAAAATGTGGTTTTCTGATTCAAGTCTGCCTGTTCCAGAAAGCTGGGAAGCTGGTGATTTTAGCACTGCAACCCCTTTGTTAATGCCATTTTCATGGAAAAAACCTCAAGCCATCTCCTGCAACCTTTTTTCCCATGTTTTAGAAACAAAATGACATTTTTGCTGTATTTTGGCTAATTTCTTGGTTTCTTTCAGGAGAACCCACAAACTTTGGGTACCTCTAGAATTCTAGGATGTTGGAAAAAAAGGACGCAAATTTGGGGTGGGTAGCTTATGTGGACAAAAAGTTATGAGGGCCTAAGCGGAAACTGCCCAAAATTGCCCAAAAAAAGTCTGGCACCTGAGGGGGAAAAGGCCTGGCAGCGAAGGGGTTAATGCCCAGAATTTGCTATATTCTACCGCAAAAGATGTTTCAGTGTCAGGCTCATCCAATGAATTGGGAAGACCTAAACATCTTAAATTGACAATTAACCATTTTATGTCTGTGCAGGATAAGTCATTCCCTCTACTTTTTTTCTAGTTTGTTTTGATCATTAAGCATTATTTAGAATGGGTACAAACCAAATATTTTGCACAAAATGCATTACCTAGCAATTTTACAAAACACCACCTGAGGTTTTTGCAGAAATAGAGCTAACTACTTAGAAAGATGGGAAGGAGAGCTATGGCGAATTCATCTGGTAACAGTATTTTTTATCTTTAAAGTGGCTGATAATTCTAGTCATTGTTCCATTTCTTTATAATGCGCCATCACCACCCATTGGTCAAAAGAATGGCAATTACTAGTCTTATTGGCTTGCTGTATAGTGTTTTAAACTACATCGAAATAGTTTTGTTGAAGTTGGTACAATGACCGATTGAGTTGGATGGCTAGTAATAACCCGGTGCCCAACAGCATGATGGAGCAGGCAGATCGTGACGATTACATCCCTTAGCCATAACCTATGGATCTCTATAACTCCCTAATTTCACAGCCAATCAATTTGATTCTGTTGATTTGAGAAGTATGCCCAGACTATCCCTGGATTCACTTTTAGGAATACATTATGCTGGAGTGACACTGGATATGTCACTCTTCTATTACTGTGTACACAGCCAGAAACTGAAACATATGGCCTGATTTAGATCCTGGCGGAGGTGAATACTGCATCACAAACGTGAGGGATATCCCGTTCACTGTGAAGGATATCCCGTTCACCGTATTACAATCCCATTATATCCTGAAGCAATCATAATATGGCGGACGGGATAACTGTCACGTGTGTTGTATACAGTTATACCGTCCGCCAGGATCTAAATCAGGCCCTGTGTCTTTAAGTTCTTTGTTGGTAAATAACTTTGTAAAGTCTCGTTTCTATTTCTAGGGTTGTGACTCCCAGATGAGCACGTCAGAAATGTCTTGCAGTGAAAGCACTTCTTCATGTCAATCATTAGCACATGGCGCTGCTCCGGAAATCCTGATCGGTCTTCTGTACAATGCCACTACTGGAAGGCTGTCAGCAGAAGTGATAAAAGGCAGCCACTTCAAAAACCTGGCAGCAAACAGGCCACCGAGTGAGTATAAACCCCATTCACCCTTTTTAATACATCAAAATTAAAATGAGACATATGAATTATAATAGTAACCATCAGGTAATCCGTTTTAACAATTACATGTGTTGCATTGTAATGTAGTAAACACTTAGGCCCATATTTATACTTTTTGACGCTAAACTGCGCTAACGCAGTTTAGCGTCAAAAAGTTTTGCGCCGTCTAACGCCATTCTGAAGCGCCATGCGGGCGCCGTATTTATTGAATGGCGATAGCCGGCGCAAGCAGACCGGCGCTGCCTGGTGTGCGCGAGAAAAACCACGTACACCAGGCAGCGCCGGCGTAGGGGGAAAATGGCGCATGGGCGTCTTAAAATGGGGCAAGTCAGGTTACGTCGAAAAAATCGTCGTAACCCGACTTGCGCCATTTATTTTCGACGCCCATCCCCCATCAACATGACTCCTATCATTGTAAAGATAGGAGTCATGCCCCCTTGCCCAATGGCCATGCCCAGGGGACTTCTGTCCCCTGGGCATGGTCATTGGGCATAGTGGCATGTAGGGGGGCACAAATCAGGCCCCCCTATGCCACAAAAAAAAAAAAAAAAACACTTACCTGAACTTACCTTAATGTCCATGGGATGGGTCCCTCCGTCCTTGGGTGTCCTCCTGGGGTGGGCAAGGGTGGCAGGGGGGGTCCCTGGGGGCAGGGGAGGGCACTCTGGGCTCATTTTGAGCCCACTTGTCCCTTAACGCCATGCCTGACCCAGGCGTTAAAAAGCGGCGCAAATGCGCCGTTTTTAGCCACGCCCACTCCCGGGCGTCTCTTTTGCCCGGGAGTATAAATACCACGTAAAGGCCTGGGAGTCATTTTTTAGACGGGAACGCCTCCCTTGCATATCATTAACGCAAGGAAGGGGTTCACGCTAAAAAATGACGCACATTCCGGGAACTTTGGCGCTATTCGCCTCTAACGCCATAGTATAAATATGGCGTTAGTTGGCGTTAGTTTAGCGTCGAATTTGCGTCGAAAAAAACGACGCAAATTCGGCGCAAACAGAGTATAAATACGGCCCTTAGCATCTCTAACACAGGCGTAGGGCAGCAGCGCTGCTTTGATTTTGGGTAGTGACTAGCCGCTAATTCTTAGCAGAGCACAGATATCAGAATAAAACATGAAAGAGACAATGTAGACCACATCAGCGTTAACGTGACAGACATGTTGCTTTTTACAGCGAATGTCACTAGTTCTGTCTGTGCAATTGTTTTGTTCAATTTGTTCAATGTGGCGCATTTCTTGACCAAGTGGGATCCATGTACAAATATGAATGCGCATGCAATTCAGAGATTTTTGACTAGCTCATAAATGCTATAGTTCAACTCCCAGTGTCACCTCGATGCATGCATCAATCATTGGGGTAAGAATATGAACAGAACTAGATTGAAAGTATAAATGAGTAAACCATACCAGAGGATGGGTCGTTCCCTTTGACTTAATTTAATCAAAGCAAGACAACCCAACATTCTGTTTTGCAGCCCTCTTAATTTGAAACTACAACTTCGTTTTTGCTGGTGAATTGATTCTTCGAATTATTCAGTTGTGCTGAATATTACTTGTACGTCCTTGACTAGAACAGAAAAATATATTATCTTAATATAAAATGTACAAAATAAGTCCATGTATGTTAGGTTAGAAAATGGTATTTTCAAGGAGCTACATTCCGGCTACTCCCCATACCTAGTCTGTAAAATAATGAGTGCCCGAAGCTCTTCTCGGTGCAATTAAAGTTGTCCCGTGGAATACCAAGGATGGTGGTCTTAAAACACCTGATACCTCTATATTTCAAAACCACACACTCCCTGCCCACTTATGCCACTCCTGCTGGGCCCTGCTTCCCCCCTTTGAGAGAGTTTGTCTGTTTTCCTCTTCCTCTCTTTGTGTTTTTGTCCCTGTCGTGCTCTTGGTTGATGTCTGATATTAAAAAAATCTGTGCTGGTCCCCAAAATGAGTGCCGGTGGCCTTCACCAGTAACCACCCCCTCAAATTAAGCACTGCCCATATTACTTGCTGCTTTGAGCCTTGCAAGACAACATGCTTAGGTGTGATTGATTTCAGGAGTACACGTTAGAGTATTTGTTACTCCTCACCCTGTTATAAATGAGATGGGTTTGGTGACAAACCTTGATGACATGAGTATGGTGGCTGACCATGAGTGCGAATCTATATTTTTCAAATAAACTAGACAGAAAAGACAAAGTAAAGAGAGATTCCATGCTTAAGGAAATGACTTCAAAGCAAGAGTAAAAGATGAGCACTGTCCCTTCTGTTCTAAGCCCACTTTTGACTGGTGTCTGACCTCTTCTGATCATTCATCTTGTGGATGATGCACCGCTTGCTGATGATCCCCACTTCAATACCAAGCTCCATACCCCTTCTGCAATATAGGCTGCACCCTAAAAACTGCATAATTTTGGGATAACCAAGCCACCATTCCACATGCTTCCTCAGAAGAAAATCTGAGTGATCTATCCTCTTAGAGTAATCCAAGCCCTTTTTTGGTGGAATCAGATGGTAGGGTCAAATTAGGATAGTGACCACAGTTACTTCTCAGTATATTACATATTAGCACTCCCATAAGACAAGCCCTCAGCAACTCACCCATATGGTGCTCCTACATACAAAAGGTGCACTCGCTCAAACAATTGGGGCAGTGATGTGCGGAAAATATATTTAGATATTGATTGCAACATCCTACAATCAACGAATTACATGCATACATAAATATGAGAACAACCCCAAATCTGCTCCAATTTATGAAAGAATTGAAGACACACCTCTTTTAAAGACCAATACACCATAATGCAGCAACATTCCAATAACCAGCTCCCTCTTCTGTCACTTGGTGACTGTATGCTTGCATTTGACCCTCTACAGTACTCCGCTGGCTTGTGGGAGAGGTTTGTGCTATAGAAATGCCAAATAGAAGAATACATACATTTAGGAAGATTAACTATAAGCCTATTATGAGTGCCTTTTGTTTGAGAATTTCCTTAGAACAGATTTCCTGTTCATATAATCCATAAACAAATAATTGCATCATAGAAAACACAATAAGGAGCTTCGAAAATCAATACCTTTTGGATGATTTTTGATGGCCACATTTTGCAAGCCCTTAACATCATAAAGCACATTTTCGGTCAAGTTTAGATAATCCTTCAACACCTCCTGTTCAGGCAGTAATGATTCTTTCATGCTTGTAAAGAGTTTTAGGGCTCCTATATGCAAATTGTCCAGTCTCCTAAATACTTAAATATTTACTCCTAATGTTTAGGCTTTGCTAAGAGCATGTGGTATAAGGTAATTGTTTTCCTGAAATACATGTTTGAAGACACATTTAGCCAAGAGACTTAAACATACAAAACACAGCGATTTTAAATTCAGGTTTATGTATATGTGCAGGTTTGCTTGCATATTTAACAAATATATGTTTGCTATAGTTGGATGTATTTGTCTGTTGAAAAAGCATGATACACATTCTCATCTAGCAGCACTTCTTTAGGTTAAGCATCAGATTGACAGAACTTTAAGATTTGTTAAATTGCACCAAGCTTTATGACGTTATCTCAGAAACTTCCAATCTAAATGAGGTCCTGCACTAGACACACACACTGTGGGCCTGATTCACAAAGGTAAACTTACACATTTGTGTAAGTTTTTGATTTTTCAGTATTCACAAACACATTTTTGAGTTTATGTTTATGAGTAATATGTTTACGATTGTGGAGTCTCTGCACTTGGGTCGGGTCTCTGCACTCAGGATGGAGAGTCTGCACTGGGGGCAGAGCACCCACACAGAAATAGATAGGACAGGGATAGGTATAGGATTCTACACATAGGTCCTGAATCAAACACTACATCTTGTAGTTCATTTTGTAGTACTTCAGACAGTAGCACAAAATGCTAATCTCAAATAATTTGCAGATTCTGAACCCTCTGCCGGTCCTATATTTATGTGTTCAGTTCATGTAGCAAACTGCAGAGTGTGGCTACATGTAAGTATACATTGGAGTTCTAAGTGACTGAAGGATACACAGAACTTGGGGGAAAAGCCAACAACTGTAGTTTAAATGTGAGCAGTACAGGGTGGAGTAAGGAGTTATTTTGGGAGGGAGCTCGAGGGGTTTTTGAATTGGTCCTGACCCACCCGCAAACTAGTGTAAAAATATATATACAAATACATTCCAGTAATATAATCCTGTTATTCTACATGTGTGAATAATAATATGTATTGTTATGTTGTAACAACATTTCAAATTTCAGGTAAACATTAATGATGAGTTACATTTTCTGTATTTTGTTTTACAATCTGTTCAAATGTGGATGTTAATCAGAAGTTAAAAACCTCAATACAAAGCTCATGAACTCGCGTATCTAACAGCATTTAAACACTTCCCACGTGCCTGGTAAATAAATGAGACTTTTTTTTTACCATCCCCCCATTTCAATGTTGTTAGCCAAATGGCAAATCACAGTTAGGCTGAATACATAAAAAAAGGAACAAGCAGAAAAACCCTGTTTCAGAGCTTTCACCTCGTCACTTAATGTGTTTGTGGGTTTGCCTATTATTTAATGAAGGAATGATCTAAGGAGGAGGATAACAGAGAGGAGTTTTAGGCAAAGGATTAACACCTTGTAGATATCCAGCCAAGAAGTGATTTCCAGTTTCTGCTTCCCACCTTATGTCATCTATGGACATCATTTCTAAATGGGAGCAGGATCTTGATTGTGATACATGCCACCCCCAAGCTATCCCAGCCTAAGTGAAGAGATTAGCTGTTCTACATTTTCTTTCCCATGGATCTTTTCGGAGGGTGTCCAGTGACATTGAAGGCAGCTCAGTGCCAAGCCAGCCCTGAGAGGGATCAATGAAAGAGTGCATCTCTTCACAGGTATGCCACATATACTGACAGGAAGGCTAAGTGTTGCTAGGAAATGTTATGCCATTTCCCAGTTCCCACTATGAGATGCCATTGATTGCAATCATGTGGCATTTCAGCCACCTCAGCACACATTTTCCTCAGCAGACACCGCTGTCACTGAATCAACATGCAGACTGTGTGTGGTGCCAGTGGCAGCTTCTCTGATGTGTATGCTGTGTTTCCAGGCAGTACAAATTACAGTTTTATTTTCCACATATCACCTCTTACACAGCATTTGGTAGCTGGAGAATTTGGTAATGTGGCTTCTTGATAAGAACTCACTCACCAGGCCTAATATCCACAGCTGCATGTGACTTTTCCACAACCATATAAAATAAAATGACTTCTACTCAAGCATCCTACATGACCCTAACAGACACTGCTTGTAGCTTGTCATTCATAATGTACTCTAACAGAAGAACACTTGCAATTTTGTATTATTTTCCCCTTCAGGTGATGCTGCTTATGCACTCTCTCCCCATCTTCTCAACGTACAGACGTCCTACCACAGTATCTCAGCAGAGGGACAATAGGGCTCACACAAGCCATCATAGAGCACACTTCTGCTCTCCTTAACTTGCAATTCAGATATCTTAACTGTACAACGGGTGCTGATGTACTCCCCTGAAGTTGTGTGCAAGATAATAGTAGCCTGTTGTGTTTTGCAGAAAATTGCTACATAACAGGGCTTGCACATACCCCTGATCCCTCACCGATGTCGAAAATCCAGGGACCAGGGTGTTGTCCCAAACAGAGTTCACAAGATGCAGGTGCATGATCAGCTGGTCAACTCTGTTTTCTCTTTAGCTGCTAGTTGGGTTAGAGCCTTTATGTGTTTTGACAGTCAAACAAGAGTAAAAAGATAGCCAATAAAAAAGACAGTGCTAGATGTTTTTAGTTCAACAGGGCTATGGAGTTAAGAGCTCCATTGACCTGGGAGAGTAATGTTCCTCTAGTTTTGAGATGTCCCCTGGTCCTGTAGACATCTCTACCATTGTCAGAAACAGATGTCACAAAGGTCTTATAATAAAATGTGCATGTTTTATTTTTAATAAAAATGTGTTATTTTGGAATCAGTAGGTTACAAAAAACAAGCAATTATACACTCCGTATGGGATTTACATGCCATGTTGTGTGGCTCATTCCCCATTTTCAGGGGCCTATGCAAGAAGCTTTTACATGAGGGTGACTGGCAGTAAACACTTCACATGTCTCTGCGTTACATTGTGGGGCCGATAAATGGCAAAACTTCGACTTAATGGTGTAATCCATTTGACCTTCATGTCAGCAAAATAGAGAGGCTTTGGATGAGTGAAAATGGGGACCTGACCTTCATGTTTTCAGACATGGTAGTATTACGTAGATGTGACAGAGTACCCTCTCTGCCAAACTCTAAAGGCATGGATAATATACTTTGATGGAACAGAACTAAGTTAATTTGCTGTGCCGATTGCGGAAAGGGAAGGGACCTGAAATGTTCAAAACTGTACAAGATAAGTATAATTTCTGCTATCTCCTTGTGCTGCTGCTCATGTGGAAGTGTTTCACCAATGCAGGCACCCTTGCCCCATGATGCAAGTGTTCCTCTGTTACAGTCAAGATTCAAGATTGTATTTGATCAGGAAGGGTGTCCTTCCTGCACCAAATAAAATCTTGGAGGGATTTTTGGATTTGTTCGTGTGATGCTGAATGCATCACAAATATAAATATTAAGTAACAAGAAGAAGTTATTCAAAGGCTTTTTCTTACAAGGATTACCATTTGGTCTCAATTCCAGATGTACATATCTTTGTAAATCGGAGATTGTGTTAAAATCCATGTGTGGATATTTTGGAGTAACATTGGTCCACCCATGTAAGGGTTGCACAACGGAAGGCAGTGCTATGCTCTGTGATTATTTACTATATATTCCCAAAGTCATACAAGGTGGTGCAAATCGTACCTTGCATGGCATTGTAAGCAGCAATTAAGGTTTTGCGATAACACAAAGAACTATTAAATGTGGGTATAAATTTGGTTCCCTAATAATTTATTTGCACACATAACACAGAAGGTCTGATTTAGCGTTTGGCAGATGGGATACTTCATCACAAATATGAAGGATAACTCGTCTACCATATTGCAAGTGCATTATAGCCAATGGCACTTGTAATATGGCAGACAGGATACCTGTCACGTTTGCGACGGAGTGTCCCATCCGGCAAACTTTAAATCAGGCCCATAATTTTGTAACAAACTAGATTTAAAGTTATAATTTAATTTGTGTTACAAATCATCCTACCTAAGGTCAATATGCACCTAATATTATACTTAGCTGATTTTAAAGAAATTAGAACTTTTCCCTTCTTCATGGGGACCTCTGCATGGGTAGTCTGCACCGAGCATGGAGAATCTGCTCCGTACACTGAGCAGGGGCTCCGCAGTCAAAACGGAAAACTCTGCATACTGCAAATACACAGGAGATGGCATTCAGGAAGTGAAATATAGGCCATTTTTATTCATTCTGTGAAACCTCTCCTGAAAGAAGCATCCTCCACCACCCTGCTGCTCTTTGTATCAATCTTGCCCCTGACGTAGCTGAGGGACTTGATGAGAAGGCCCCCCCCTTCGCAGAGAGTGATTAGACTATTATTAGTGAGAGGGTGCTTGCAAAGTACCCTCATCTTTAATATGAAACAGATAGCCAGCTGAACAATGCAGCACATTTCCATTTCTGGTGGGACATTGCCATGCACTGCAGTGCAGTGTGAAGTTACAACCGGCGGAGCAAAATGTGCATAAAACACTGGGGTGACTGTGCCAGACTCGAGGCCCAGGCCATCATCAGTGTGTCCTCCCAGCTGCATGCACAGTGACCCTGCCAGACCCTTCTATGCCGGAGGGTCCTACAAGCTGCCTGGCTGACATGCTCACCTGAAAGAGTCTGAGCAGTGGAGAGATGGTAAGTACGTGTACTGCATTATGTATCCTAAAGTTTGATCTGAGTGGTTAGGGAGCTGTCCTGTCATATTGCTTGTGACCTTTAACATCACTTGATTCATAGCTGCAAAATTGCTAAGGTCCATGCATCAACAGTTCATTCAGCTAAATGTTTTATCAAGCAATGCTGGGAATTGTAGTGCTCATTTCACATTGCATTACAAATGTGTTACAGAAATAAAACAAAACTGGGTGTGGCATCACTAGCAACACAAAGGCCTTTTAAACGTTGTCTAGAAGCATGAACTGTAGTCATCATTGCGTGACTTTACTTTACTTCATTTAATACATACATATCCAAAGTGTACTAAATGCACACAAAGCTTTATGGTAAGGGAAACATTGGCTTTACCCATGTAGAAATCTGAAGTTCCCTTGGGTAAAGTTTTATTAGCAAAAAAGCCATTTTTAGGATTATCTTCAGAATACTTAAAATGTGTGAACAAATGTTTCTTGGGAATTAGTTAATCTAATTCGCACTTATTATATTTGACTGCACAGGATATCCATTAGTTAGGTATGCAATGTAGGCAGTTGGTACTTTCTTGTTTTCGTGGTGCCTAATTTGTTAACCACATATATATTTGTTTATGTACACTTTTCAGCAGACCGGGCTGGCCAAGCAACATCTTAGCAGGACCAGGGGTAGGAAAGAAGATCCTCAGCTCACAAGTGGGCTCGCCCACTCAACACCACAAAGTAGGAGCAGGAGGAACCAACCACCAGTAGAAGTAGTGCTCCAGCCCAGAGAATCACTTGATCATCTGCTAAAAGATTCTAGGCAGAGGCTGAAGAGGCTTAAGGTGGTGGGGGGAATGAAAAGGGCTACCACCAGGCAGGGGGAGGAAAAGGTTGGATCTCCTCCTGGCCTACCAGAAGAACTCACTGAACTGATGTCCCCAAAGGAGGCCCGAAATCTGACCTGCCCCTCCCTAACTCCTGAGGCCCCGTTCTATTGGGGCCTCAAGCTGCACTCCATGGCACTACTTCTTCTCCCACTGCCTGCCTAAAGACCATAAAGTGAAGGAGACATCTGCCACTCTCCACCTTTGAGCCTCAATTCCCTTCAAACTTGTCTGTTCCTGTATTTGTACTCCAGAGGGTGATTACAGCAATCGAGGAGGATACAACAGTGCTCTCTTAGTTGACTGTGGACTTTTACATTTGGACTACAATTTGACTTTGGACTATTTAGTTCAATCCTTTGTATATAGACTGGTTTCTCTGATGCTTCCTGACTAGTTATTTTTTGTTGGCCAACCATCTCCAACTTCCCATGCCCATTCTGCTTGAAGATTTTATTTGTGTTAGTTTCACTCATTTGGACTGACAATTTTTTTTTTACACTGAGTTTCTTTGTGTGAAATACCAAAACGTATACTTTTTTCACAAATCCTCTCTATTATTTCATTTGCATTATGTGTCTTGTATTCAATGTGGTTACATTTAAATATGTTGATATGTAGCATATACTTTCAAGATGATGGCTTGAAACACAAATAGTCTTACTGGTCTACATGTAGTACTCATGAAAATGGATATTGAATGATATGTCCTACAACTAGTGAAATAATTTAAACAAATATGTAAGTCAACTCAGGGTTGTAATTCGTGCACTTTTTTATTTGTATACAATGGTGAGGATAAAAACATATTTACATTCTTACAGGGACTATCTCCTACAACTTTGCAATTGTGGGGTGTGGATGTCTGTGAGTGTGTATGCATTTTGGGTGGTTGGCAATGTGTGTGTGGATGTATGACAGCTTCCTGTGGGCCGGTGGCTGTGCAGGTTGGGGTGTTGGTGGCTGTACAAGTGGGGGTGCCAGTGGCTGTATAGATGGAGCAGGTGACAGTGCAGGTGGGGGAGCAGGTGTTTGCATAGATTCTTCTTCATGCTTTGACTGTGAAGGTAGACTTTGGAACATTTTCATCAATACCTCCATCGTCTTCATGGCACTGTGTCTTCTACTCTCTACTCAATAAATGTTGATTTGATCTTGGTGCAGCCTCATCATGTCTTGGGAACATTTCACAACATTATCCAAGGTACAAGTCTTCTCATCAGACATTAAGGAAGTCATCAAAGTGAGTCTAAAATGTCAGACTAGCCTGTCGCACATCAGTCTGCAGTCAGAAAAAATAATCCTCCCAGTGGCCAATATTAGACCATGCCATCCCCTTCGACATGGGACACACTGTTATATGACTAGCAGGATGAACAGCACAGAGAGGGGTGGCACTTGGGAGGTTATAGAGAGGTGATTCATGCACAGGAGACACCTGGACCTCACCAGCGGTGTTCTCTCCTTCAGATGTTTGCGAGTAGGCCTGAGATGGGTGTTCATTGAAGGAGTGTGCAGGAGAATCTACACTTTGAACTGGGATGTGAGGGCTGTGAGGAGGTAATGCTTGTGTTGGGGTTTGGTAGATTCGGTGGCTGCTTGGCTGACCGTTGGAGACTGGCGAAAGTGAAACAGAAGGAATGCTAGCCGGATTTGTAGTGGTCTTCGTTTATCTAGACATTCATCCAAGAAAGACCTCCTCGTCATCCATGTACAACTCCTCCACCAGCTCCTACTCATCTTTCTCCTCTTCTTGTTTAGCAGTGCTGCAAACAGACATTGCTGCTTAGAAAAGAATCAGATTCTCTCCTCGGTTTGTCCATAGCTTTCCGGTTTTAGATGGTGTGACTTCATCGGACGATTGATTGTCTCGAGAACCTCAAAGAATAAGGTTGCAAAAAATGAAGTACATTATACTACACTACTATACTACACCACAGAGTAATGGAATATATCTTCAGCTTTGTTTTAAGTTACATGTAATATGGGTTTTAGGAAAAAAATAACATATGATAGCCCAGAGGTTAGCAGTGATAAGATAAGCAGACATGTGAAATGCAAACTGAAACTCATCAACTCCAGCCACAGATCTGTGTGGTTTGGATATGCACTGTGAGGTCGGCTGCTAAACCTGGATCCTTGAGTTTGGAATAGACAAAGAGTTCCTCGATCAAGCAGCTTCAAAATCAAGTTTAACCTTAAATTTTCAGATTTATTAAGAAGTCAACAAGGAAAAACAAATCAGAGGCTTTAATCAAGGGATTAGCGTAAATTGCACACCACCATAACATGATTCAAAAAGGTTGCATAGACTGTAAAAACATTTCTACAAGAGTTATTGTTTAAAGCAGTGGTTTCTAACCCTCTGACTTCTGTGGACCCTGACCTAATCCTTTATCAAACCTGGGGACCTCCACTGGATCATTAATAGTATCTGGGAACCCCTGCTGAGTGATTACCGTAATGCGGTGACCACGAGCCCAAACATTTTCGATTAATTGAAATGCAAAACAATGCACAAAAATATGGAAACAAGCATTCATCAAACAAATACACACATATTTTATATAATTTAGAAACAAATATAAAAACAATAAAAAATATAAGTGTCAGGTGAAGTTTAGAGTTTCTCTAAATTCAGTTGAGGCCTCTCATGGCCCATACTATATTCTGTTTGATTCACCCCGCCTTTGGAGTGCCAGTAGAGGCCCGGGGGGATCCCTAGAGATCGCAGGCCACAGGAGGAGCTCGTCACCAATCGGAGGGGGTGCGTGGCGCCCCCTACATTGCCTTGAGGATTTTGCCCCCCCTTGTGAGGGCCTGTTGAGGCCTCGTGGAGGGGCCCGTCAATAACACAGAGGAGGTGCGTGCCTCTCAGATCTCAGAGGCCCCCATTTAGCGCAGAGGAGCACCGGGGGCCCCTTGTTTCATTTTCCAGGCACTGGAGACGCCTTTATCATCAGACCAGGTACTTTGAAATGGACAATATATATCATAGGCTCTTTTTAGAGACTTTTTTGATGTATATGTTGCCTACCTAGGTTTATGATGTTTTATATATGTATGCAAATGTTCCTATTATGGGCATGCCATGCTAATATGTTTTTGTGACTTGCCATATGGTTTATAATGTTCCTACTATGGGCATTTATGACAACGTGTTTCCTGACTACTGCTTGTGTTGCAGAATACTGAATAACCTGGTTGTTATATGTGACTACTGCTAGTCTGCAGAGTAACTAATGTGTAGCATTCTGACAACTGCTAAGGTAGCAGAATACTACTGATATGTGATGGTTGGTCTAATAATTGCGTTGTGTACAATACAGTATATTTTTATAGAACTTGGTGTTGTGTTTCCTTTGTGGTGGGGATAGTGCGTCACGTGTGTTGTGTGTGTTGTGCAAATGCTTTACACATTGCCTCTGGGATAGGCCTGACTGCTCGTGCCAAGCTACCAAGGGGGTGAGTAGGGGTTATCTTGGACGTGTAACTCCCTTACCCTGACTAGAGTGGGTGGGTTCTGCCTGGCTGAGGTGCATACCCTCAACCAGAAACCCCATTTCTAACATTGGTCATCAGCGGTGAGGATAGGACTTGCGCTTGCACAATACCATTGTGACTCATCATTTCACTACAAAGTTTGCGTTTAGACCATCACATGTTTTGCTTCTCTTAACTTTCTCTCTTTGGTCATTTTTCCGGTTTTCAGTTCTCATGCTTGGGTATTTTGGTTGTCACACTTGTGTTTCTTGCACCTTTTCAAGACGGGGCTAACCTTTGATTTAGAGGACCTGCTGTTTACACGCAGGAGGAATTAGAGGTGTTCTGTAGAGAGAGAGGGCTGCATGTAGAAGGGGACCTCAGGAGATCTCTGAATTTCTTTGAAAGGCTTGTGACATATACCTGGGGGGAGGCGGGAGAGTGTGCTTAAGGAGTACCCTGAGGATCCTGAGTGTAGCGAGGGTTCCCAATGGGAGGGCTCCTAGACCTCATCCCTAGAGAGTGGTGGAGAGACTGATAAAGAGGGTGAGAATGACCGGGCGGGGACGCCAGTTGATAGGGAAGGCCCCAGTGATAGGGAGTCCCTTTCAGGCTCCAGTGTAAGAAGCAGGGCTACCTCTCATTCCTTGACGCCTGATGAGCTAAGAGATAGGCGGGAAGAGAGGGACCTGAAGTTGCAGTTAGCGTGCCTAGCTGTTGAGGAGAGAAGGGCTGAGGTGGAGAAGGCCTTAGTACAGGAGAGGATGGCAGAGGCAGAGATGGCCTTTTCCAATGAAAGACTCGCTCTAGAGCGCAGTTTGAAGGTTCTGGACTCACCAGCGCTGCAGGTGGAGTCCAGTGTTGGCAGCAATGTAGAGTGCTGTAGCAAAGATGTTCCTCACATACCCGTAGATCTGGTACCTAGGTTCCAAGAGGGGGTTGACATATGTGTGTGTTTTATGATAATAGTGATTGATTAGCAAAAATACATTTACTTAAACCAATCATTTTCCAAATGCACAAGATACATCAAATAAAATATATCAAGTAATCACTTACTGCTGCATAAAAATAAAGAGGTGTGCATTGGGAATGAAGATGGCTTGACGTATATAATACAGAAATACAATAGACAATTCAAGTAATGAATAGTCCATAGAAGAGACTTGAGCAAAGGACATTGAATGTCAAAAGGATGAGAAGATCCTGACTATGGTTTCCTAGTGAGAAACACACTTTCACACAATTACTTTTTTATAAAATAAACATCACCACGAATGCGGAGGGTTCTATTTTCCTTATTTTCTGAGATGGAAGAGCACACAGGGAAATACATGCACATGGAGAATGCTTATTCACATAAAATAAAAGTGCACTTACTGTGTTACAAATATGATTGATGTCAGTGCAATCATTTGAGACCTAGTCAGGCTAACTTAAACAATCTAAATGATGCATTATTTTCTTCACACAGTGCCAAATACAAACATTGGTAATTGTAAACAGCGTTAAGTTATATTAATTTATTGTGTTAGCTGGCAAATCAAAATGAACATGAACCAACACAAAATCTTCACAATGTGTATTCATTAGTGCATAAATAGTCATGTTACTAGTCAAAGAAGTAGGGATGAATAGTCATGGATCCTAAGTGGTGATAGTTGGTAATGTTCACACAAATAATAGTTGAGGCCTTTCGCAAACAATCCCCAAAGAAAGATTGATATGTAATATACAATGGAGTGGTTTGAGCTTGGCACCTGATTGGATCCAACATCACCTGGATAGGAATAGGATATGTCTGGAAGGAGAAGCTGATAGAGGACTCAACTTGTTGGCTATGAAACAAGCACCAGCACGACTTGTTTCTTCTGAGGAAGCCACTGAAAAATGACAGGGGAGGAGGAAAACAACCTTTTGGGAGTCCACCACAGAATGTCATTGTATTGAGGCAACCACTGTTGAGCCGAATTATGTGAAATTAAGACTTTTAATTATTAGTGTGAAGTATGAGCTTCTAGTGAAAGTCAGAGCAGACTTTTGGTTGTTCAGCTCATAGCACTCTAACACCACTGTGACCTCTGTGGGTGAGCATGGTGAGATTCAAATGGAAAACATATTGCTGTTAGGTGCATGATTCACTAAACAACACACTCATATACTACAGAACACTATATGATGGATAATTTGGCAGTGCAAGTGTTTGAACTAGATGATGGACTTGGTGCAAACTCCAAACAATGTGTAGTGGGAAAGGATTCTATACTGCTGCTCCTAATAATCTAGGCAGATGGCCTGACATACTATGGGCCCTGAGTGACTGGATCAAATGCTACCTTTTCAGCACTTGAACCTCAGTGGTAGCGAGGGACGAGCAACCAAAGTCTCTTAAAGGGAAGCTAGGTGAAAGGTATGCGAGGGCTAATAATATAGCTCAAAAATGCCCATAGTGACCCCAGTAGTATCACTGCTTAGTCCACCACTATTTTTTGGTAAGAAAAGCAGCATTTATTCTGCATGCAAACACGGAACACTAAATATGTCACACAGAATATGTCTTAAGGCTAGCACACAGCAGTGATCTGGGCCATTTTTTCCCTCACTCCTCTTCCATGCTACCCATTGTGTCTCTGGTGGATCTCTGAAGGGAACCACACTAGCAATGCACATTAAAGTCGGATTTTCAGTAGAATCAGGAGGCAGCCGCACTCATCCCAGTGACAGCCTCAACACTGTTTGCTGTACTGGATAATCACCCACAACTTCACAAAACCTTGACAGGAGTTACCGACTTCCATCAGAGAGCAGACAGCTCTCTAGTAACACCAGTCCCAAATTGGCCAGGGGCCTCACATTCTGCTCACCAAGATCCACTCACCAGGATCCCTGCTGGGCCTCTCTCTCACTATCCTCTCACCTCCTCCTCCCAGTGCACGCTGATTTTCCTAGGTGATGGCCATTCACTCAGCCGGGAGACTGGCAGACCTTGGTCCTCATTCCTGGTTGCAGCAGCTCGAAGTTTTGGCAACCTTCTTTCTCTTTTTCCCATGAAGATCAGTGCTGTTGAATAAAGTGTGGGGCTCAAGGTCCCACCTATATAGTCCAAATCCAGAAACATATGTGATTTAGTGTATGAGAGTTTGAAATCCAGGTTGTGAGTGGCAGCCCTTTTGAGGTGTTGTCTCCTATACCCAGTCCTTTTCTAAGGGGCAGTCTACCTCAACAGGAGTGTCTCCAATCTGATTGACTCACAACACAGACCAGGAGAGAAACCAGGGATCACACTTGGCTCTCAGCCGCCCCAATGAAATATGCCTCATTGCTATTCAGAGGCCCAGGCATCCCTCTCTGTCAAGATTCCCTGGTCCATAGTCCCACAATGGGAAACTGATGTACAGAGGTCCCGCCACAAGAGCGGCCCCCCACAGTGACTCCTAGACCTCCTCCACGAATGAATGAGAATCAGTCCCATGATGTGCAAGAGAGGATTGTCTGCTCCTCTTCCTTCAATGTGTGTGTTCCCACCGTAGCCCTCTGGAACGTCAACAATCCACATTTTCTCTCTGGTGGTTGCAGTCCTCACCTACACTAGCCTCTCCAGGTTCTGGGCTTCCAAAGTAGAACCCACAAGTCTACATGGTATGCACCATCAACAGTCACACACACATCCTAGCACACATACGCAACTATCATGTACTCTCTGGTGCTATACACAACCCATGCAGGCCAAAGGTGAGTTAAGTTCAAGGCCATAGAACTTTAAGCACGTGGGCTGGTAGGCCCCACTCCAGTGACCCAGGTAAGTTCACACTACTCATCCATATGAAACACAAAACAGGCATGCTGCCACCACTGTGCTTGTGTCACTTAACTCCAGGTAATGGCAGTAGCCCTCTACCACCTTGAGGGTATCGCTTGGTCCACGCCTCCCGCTCTAACACAAATGCATCACCATTAGACAGGTCGAGGTCATGGCACACTCAAATGACCCATGTCTGCCCATGACCAGACATCAATACCACGATCTAGATATCCATGCAGCAGGGGCAGTTGGCAGGGGTGCACATCGGTCACCATGCCAGGGTCTTTTTGCCCTAACATGGACCATGGACAGTGCTTCACCATGAAGGGGTGAAATCACTTTGCTTACCATAGATTCAGGGGGGTGAATCATTTGTAAGGGATGGGATTGTATTGGGTAGTAGCAAACCACACCCATCACTTGTTCTGTGATATCATTTTAGTAGCCTCATATTCTATCAGCATTCTGAAACATAATGTTTTAATTTTACCTCATGATGAAACCTTGTGGCAAAGTAGTTCTGACCCAATGAGGGTACATCCCGTAGAGCTGGTACCTTGACACAATGTAATGCTTAGTTGCAAAATATTTATTTTCACCGAAGAATGATTACTGTGTGGTCATTCCAGAACAGCATTCCAACCGATCTGTTTCATGTAAATATTAATTATTTAAATCTTTGAAATACTCCATTTTGAGTGTTCCATCAATACTGGCACCACAAAAATGGCAGGATGGCTCACAGACTTGTTTGAAAGTAGTCCTGCTAGGAAGATTACTAGTGAAATATTGCAAAATATGCAGGCAAAACAATTGGTAATTTCACCTTTGAACGGTTACTAATAATCAAATCCTTCATTTGTCTTTGCACACCCATCAAATGCTTACTCTCACCTCTGATCACCTGTGTGCATTATCTAAAAATGTCCATCTCGTTTTCTTCATATTACAGGTATAAGTATGTTCAATAAAAACTTAAAAGTCAATTTTCAGTTATTCACATTTTAAATTGGAGTACTTTGCTGTGTTTCTAAAGATTGACCTATAAACCTAAAAGAGCAGTATTCCCCACTTCTATGCAGCAGATAAAGGATCGAATACCTCTGTGCGTTTTTGGCTGCTTCTTCGTCATGGCTGCACTCCAATGCTCACAGCATCAGGTCTAGGAATACAAAGGACTGGATTGGAGAGAAATATTGAAGATCAATATTATAGATAATCCCACCACATCAACCAGATCTGGTGTTCCTAAAAACGTCCCTAAGTCTGGATGCCCCTAGCATTCTCCCCCCTAACTGCCATGCATCTGTGTACTTCTCCTACCCTGTAAAAATGTGATGGAGTCAGATTCCTACACAACAAAACCATACCTCAAACCAAGGTTTCTCTACTTGTGTTTGTTAAATTCACCATCATTAATCTCTTCCATCTTGCTGAGTTTCTAGTCACTCTCTAAAATCTATCACCACCCAAATCCTATTGACATTCCCAAGGTTCTCTCTTATGTCATCTTGACTTATAACTCTACATCATATCTCTCAATAATGCCCTCTCTTGAGCCAGCTTTTAACAAGACATCTTCTCAAACCTTTTACAGAGTATCCTCCCTTGTCTGGACCTTACAAGCTAATATCACTGACAATCTATTTTGCATCCAGCAATAAGGGCCTTGACCTATGTAATGCTAAGCCTTCAGTAACTGATCTGCTATGTTGCTCTTCATGCACGTATTTCACTGCTGCTTCTTCTCCAACTCATGCACTAACTCTTAATTTCGAGCATGTGCTTAAGTAAGAGAGGGCATTTTCAAATAAATGATAAGCGTACATGCTAGATCAAGGTGGACCACACACGTGTTACATAGTTCAGCAACAAGGGCAATATAACTAAACCTCTTGGCATACAAATGGAGCACAATACCGCAAATAACACAAGTGCACCAAATAATACCTACTGCAAAAAGTATCCTGGCTGTAAAGTGGAGGCAACATTCCATCAGTTTTAACATATGCTGAAGCGCCACCTCATAGTCAGTAGTGTTAGACGTAGGTGAAAGATCCAACAGTATAGAGGTAGACATATAACTGTCGGCCATAGATCTTGAGAGACAATCTGCTTTATCTGCTCTGGCAGACTTTGTCCTGTCACCACCCTGAAAGCAGGAATAAGCAAACAAAATGAGTAGTATGTCAGAATAGCGACTATAAAAATACTGTGCTACAAGAATAATGCAGCAAAAATATCGATAACCAGAATACCGTATAGGTGAATATATAGAGGTAAGTATAGATTTACTATTCTTAACTCCGTATCTGCCTACCTTTAAGATATACATTTCATCAACGTGCATACCATTCTTGGTTGGTGACCTGGACTGACAAATGTTTACATTTACTGTGATTTGCAGGTTTGGACTCTGGCAGAGTGCTTTCACAGCCTCTGATTGGTTCCAAAAGGCAAATGTGACAGTCTACGCTAGCGTTCCAACAACTCTTTGAAGATTCAGCTTGTCTCTTTAACTAGGAGTCAGATTAAAGCAGTGTTAACTTCAACCGAAAGTTTGAATCAATTAGAAGTTGAATTGAAAAGTTAGGTGGAATAGCAAACACACCAACAACTGGATAGCTCTCTGATATATTCTGCGTGCAAATTGAGTATATAAATATGCTTAATTCTCATTTTGAAACAAAATGACGCATTGATTTCCAGCCACTGCTGCGTAGAATGTTACATTAATGCATGCTTTTTCTAGTGTTTACTTGATTTAACTATGTAAATAAATCAGTGAGATACTCTAGTATCAGTATAGTTTATTTTTTAGTACATATAGCAAAATGGTGTTGAAGAATTATCATTCCATTCCAATATATTCACTTATCCTCATGTTCTGCCCTCTATAAACTGATCTGCTTTGTTGCCTTGTTTTTTCACTCTAGTGAAGTGTTTCCTCTTAAACTTTAACCTTTACCCCTGTCTCCCCCACTTATTGACATCTGATCATTATTTCTTTTACTGCTTTCCACCCCCTGTTGTCAGACGGACTGTTCTGTTGTCTTAAACACTTGATAGGTGGACAGGTTTATATAATTCGAGGTGAGTTCCCCTACAGGCTAACTTGGATGTTGTCTTTTTCATACCCAGGAAAACTTGCCAGCAGCAAAGCTGTCCACAGTGTTGGTTGCCTGACATGTACATGTTATCTGTCATATTCAAATAGAAATGTGTGGAAATAATCTCTGAATTGGATGGTGGTTTTCATAATCCCAACACACAATTAAACACATAGCACACTTAGTTGATAAGATTTACAGGGCAAATAGGTGCAGCAGCACAGATGGACACTACATATTAGGTTTTTCCTGAGGAACGTGTAGATGGTAAAGTCAACCACTTACCCCATTATGGCCCTCAGTGGTAATTTCACCCACCTGCCGTTTTACCCTTGCAAATGGCAGCAGGCAGTAACTGCAGAAATTTGCACTGGAAAAACAAGCATGCTGAGAATGGAGCCTTGCTGTGCATTGGTTTAGTCTAACAGCTTAGTTGTCATGTTAAAATACACCGAGACCTTCGTTTTTCTATTATACAAGCTGTAGGTGCCAATTGCATTTAATATTTATTTATTAAGACCTCGAAATTCAAACGGTTCTTGATTTCATGTCAAACCACAGGCAGAGTTATTGTTAAAGTATTGATCTAGGAAATGCATATACACTTTTGCCAATTATGTGAATTAGTTCACAGACTTCTCATTAATACCTGCCATCTGAATAGGAAAGACCTTTAAAATGTAATCAACAACCTTCACATTTCCAAAATGCTGGTTTTCCTCAGTGCCATGGCCCTAAAAGTAGTACAGATTTTTAAACGTAAAAGATGAATCTTCACTCATATGTTCTCAAAGGGAATTGGTTTCCTTCACCTCTCCTTTTCACTTTTCAAGTTGTATTTATTATCTATATTTTCGTACGTCTTTGACAGATGCTAATTGCTCATGGAGGTGGAAGTTTATATACATTCATGCTTAATGTTTTTTCAGGTTATTAATAACAAAACTGAGGTCAGGGCAGTACATTGGATTTCTAAGTGCCCAACCTAGTTATTAAAAGTTGGGCGAGGGACATGAGGAGACTTTCTTCGTGCGAATTGCTTGTCAGCAAGTTTTAGAAGACTCCTTAGGCCCTAAAGCTAAAAGTTACATTTTAAACCTACTGTAGCCGGGCAGAGAATACTAACATTCCTACTTCACTGCAGGTACTACTACACCTCTGATGCCTATTTCTGTTGGCGTGACTAGTGGGGAATGATTGGAAGTGCAGGACAGCACGCCAGTCTGTGTGTGCAGGGAAATGAAACGAGCTAGCTTCATTTGCACACATAGGAACTTAAGGGGGGGATTCCCTTGCCGTGTGATGTTGCTCCTCTGGCTACAACTTTAGGCTGCGAATCTAAATTTGCTCTACTTCTCACTCCTTTCCTCATGTCTCATTTTGCTTATCGTTCCTGTCTTCTGCGAATCGTAACTATCAGAATGTGTTGTGAGAGATACCTCACTATTCACCCTTCCCCGCTAGACTCCTAGCAGCAATGTGTGGCTAAAATGAAAAAGGCTTGACATGAAACAGGTTATATCCACGTGTAAGCTATTCCTTGTTAAAGGATTTCTGAATGGGAGCCTTTTAAGGTCTCAGCTACAGGCAGCTTTAGGGAAAGACCTAGTGTGTTGAAAACCCTTTTTGTACAATACAAATACTAACCGTGGCCTTTGGGTCAGGCTATTGCCTATTAGTGGTTGACATTTTGTCAGTCTCATGTGCGTGCTTCCTATTTGTTGACTTGCCTTCCTCTTCTAGTGTGCACTATCCTTTTGATTGGATGGCTTTTATCCTTCCACGACTGACATTAGGGGACAATTTTTTTTTCGTTTCCTTTCAGCACTCAGCAGGGGTTCATGGGTTTTCTGTCTGGCTCTTTACCCTTGTGTGTTGCTCCCAATCACATCCCCGCAACCCACACTCTCTATATTGCTGTCTTATCCTTTTCTCTCCCCACTTCTCCTCATCACTCTTTGCTTATTTGTTATTTTGTTGTTCATTCACCCGCTCCTCTGTTTCTCTCCTGACTCTCCCTTCTCATTCTTCTACAAGCCACTTGCTACGCCACTATCCGTTGGTTCCCGGCACCCAACTCGTCCAGCTTTTTTTCTCTTTTTCTTTTTCCTGGGCTAAGCAGCTGAAATCAGGCCACTACCTTTCAGAAAATGAAGCAGTGTTGCAAACTTTTTTTCCTTTTGTAATTTAATGCTCCAAGATGGGTGTCCACTTAGAGCAGTATAATAAAAGTAAAAAAAAGGCCCACTGCAGTGTAATGGCGCATACGTGTGCAAGAGTGGTGACTCATGAACATGTATAAGACATGAATACATCATCATGCTTTTTTTATTTTTTTGGTTTTACTGATGCTGTTCTACAGTGGGCACAATCCTTTTTTAATGTTGAACTTAAGCTTTGGCAAAGCCAAAAGGTCAGCTAACGCCTTTTAGAGGTGCAAACTATTCGCTTTGCAAATGCTTGTTTTAATTTGAATACGTACATGAGTGTATTCAATTCAACCCATAAGTGTACCTCGCCAACTTTATTTGATCCCATCTAGCACCTATAGTAAAAGATGGGATTGAAACTTCATGTATCTGTTTCGAATGTATATGATGAAGGGCTAGATGGCTCCAACTCAATGGCATTAAGAAAGGGACGTTTTTTGTCCTGAAAAAAAGAGCAATATCTCTTTGACTTTAAATTAGTGCTGAAACTAGCTGACCCAAGTCACCAATAGTACAATTGAGCCTGTTTAAAAAGTTTTCTGTGTTTTTAACCATCTGATAAGATATGAATAGGAAAGGTGTCTGAGTCCTATTTGTCTGTAGACATTTCATTTCAAGGTGTCCTTGATGGGTTTGGGAACATAGAGACCAGAATGACCGTACATTATTTAGGGTCTTGATGAGATCCTTAGCAGCACATAAAGCGTTTGACTTACACTACCAGGAAATAAAATAATTGGGCGTTTATTTAATGCCAAATAGTGCATGTTGTATTGAGACATTTGGTTGTTCTTCTGGAGACTAACAGGGTCATTTAGACCCTAGTGGGCTGTTTTGTTTCTACCAGGAAGACCTCTGTCACAGTATTGAAGGTTTGCCCAGCGTACCCCATGTATAAAGCACCGGCTCAACAGACATTTTTGTATTCAAAAACCTCCCAAAGTTTGGGTTTGTTTTTGCCATCCAAAATCAGATAACCCGGCCCTTAGGGAGCTTTCTGCCTGCATGTGGGGCACATTTCACATGTTTCTTGCCTGTGCCTATTATGTGATGGATGTATCTACAGTGGACCAGGAAAGTGGGGGCAATCAGGGAGGGAGTGAGTACAAGGAAAGTGCTCACAAAACAGAATCTCCCAAATTCAATTTCCTACTTTTTTATGAGGGTGTCTTTGTTCTACGTCACAAAACAAAGGTTTAAATAAAGTTTGGTAAAATAATCGAACATCCCACCTCCATCCATTAACACAAGGAGCTAGAAAGCTACATGAATATCTACTGACTTCCGTAACTCAACTAGAGAATAAGATACCTCATGTATTTTTTAAGTCCCCATCATGAGCTTATTATTTCTGTCTAACTCATATAAATCTCCCTTTCTTTTTTCTACTGGACCCTGTTTTCATAATGCAAGTCGAAGATAAGACAAGGCATACATAAAGGAGCTGAGCAAAGTTTAAAATATGTAATCAAAATCTCTTAATGGTGACATCACACCATCTTGTCATATCAGTACCAAGAAAAACCAAACAAATGTTGAATTATTAGTAGACTTGAACAAAGAGGTTCTCTGAACATAAATACTCAATCAAATTACTTTATTTAGAAGTGGGAAAGTGGAATGCTTCGTAAAACATGGTAGATTTTCCTCCAGCTGTCTTACATGTGCCATAGGCTATAAGACAAGACATCCATCACAAAACTGAGATGAGGCCATTGGTCACGAGGCATTGAAAAGTCATACTGCATTACTTCAGGTAGAACCTTGTATCTTTAAATTGTAAATACATTTTTCAAACCGTGGTCTCATATCTGCAGGGGCCATCCTCAAATATTGTGTCAAATGGATGGACAGCCATGGATTTGGCACACTTTATTTTTTTAATAAATCCATTTAAGATCCAGAAAGAGTGTCATTGACAGTGTCATTGTGGCAATGTGCTTTATGAACAGCAAGACTAAGATATCAATTCTAATAATGAAAGTTGCAACTCTTTATCGAATTTCTAATATTTCCCCAATCGATAACATTAATGTCTCTGAGGTGCCACATTTCTCTCTAAGAAAAAGGCTACATACTGAAGAAAAACATTTGCAAAGAGCGCCATAAGATATAGGTAAATTAAATGCATGAACATAGCCTAGGCATGCCTGTTGAGCTAACTAAGGGAATGTATGTGCTTTGACATGGCAGTGCGGATTTCCATCATTTTAGCAATTTGAAGGAGTGTAGGTTCTAGTGAAGGAATACCGGATCAGTGAGAAACAAATATCTTGTAACATCACAACAGACAGCATGTAGTGTGTAACATAATCTTGATAGTATGATAATATATATGCAAATTATTTAAATAAAATTGTGTTATAGCTTGGAAATAAAAGATTTATCATTACTTAGAAGTTCTACAGACATCATATGAACATAAAAATAAGCACAAAAAGTATCTTAAAATGAATTACTCGGGTCTGTTGATGTCTGCTTAGGTAAAGTGCACAGAAAGCTGTCGATAGGATCACAGTGATATAGAAATTCAAACACTTAGTTCACTATAGGTGCACACACACACACAGGGTCACTGCAAATAACCAACCTCATCCATTCAGAGAATGTGTTTAGTTTCCATATCTAATATGTGTTCCATTCTAACATGTTATGATGTTACCATATCACTTTCTTTGTTTCTCTTACCTTTGGTGTTCTCATTCCAGCCTCTTCATATATTTCTGTTTTCAGAAAACTCAGTGGTCTGCTTTAAGTCTTGTGGCTAGTTAAAACTTGCTCAATGTCAATAATGCTGTAACATTCGGCTCACTGTAACTAAATCTAGTTTGTGGCAGGATTATGCAGTATACCATCGTATCATCTCTCACAAATTATGTGTAAATTTACAACCCGAAAAACAATCTTGTGTTCACGGAGCTGAATTGTATGCTTCAAAATACATATTTGACCTGTAAATTACAAAATTGCTTCTAGTCAATCGATTTCAATTAACATTGGTATACGCCATATCCTTCCATGTGAATGGATTATAAAAAAAGCGAAGCTGCACAGCTGCTATAAAAATTTTTTGAGCTCATCCCTCTAAACATTGTTATTCACTTTATAGATACCTATGTCAAGCTAACCTTGCTGAATTCCATGGGTCAAGAGATGTCCAAGTGTAAGACATCCCTTCGCCGAGGTCAACCAAATCCATTATACAAAGAGACCTTCATTTTCCAAGTGGCACTGTTTCAGCTATCAGACGTTACTCTCATATTGTCTGTGTACAATAAACGTAGCATGAAGCGCAAAGAGATGATAGGTTGGATTTCTCTAGGGCTCAACAGCTCAGGAGATGAAGAGCTCAACCACTGGACTGAAATGAAGGAGTCAAAAGGACAACAAGTATGCAGATGGCACACGTTGTTAGAATCCTAAAGAACAGTGAATGACAGGGGAATCCAGGGCTCATTGGGAGTGCATATCTGTCTACCATGGGAGTCTCCAACAACAAGAACCTGTCTTGAAAAGCAACAGACTAAACATTCCACCGATAGAAAATGCACAACAGACAATGGAATGTAAGACATTTTATGCATCATCTGCATTTGGTTTGGTACGATTGATTTGTATTACAGTTTCGAACACACTAACCTGTAATGACAGACAAGCTAGGAATTCTCAGTTTTTTGATAATTTTGCATTGGTGTTTGAAATATTCTTTTGTAGGAATCAAGGATTTTATTAAAAAAGAAGTGAGTATTTTTCTTCAAACTATTGAAAATGCCTCTCAAGATGGCCGCCTTTCCTATGACCCACTGTACTGTGCAACCTGTGCTTAAGCTTCTGGCATGATGTTTGTAACAAGGGGCACCTCCTTTATAGAACGTCTGGTGTAATCTTGCACATTTTAATTGTGTCTTTCTGCTATTTCACTACATTTTACGAAGATAACAGTTGGTTATGTGCTGTACAGGTGAATACCTTTCCTGAGGTAAAAGCAAAACAAGGTTATCCCTAGGTTTAGAATTTACAGGTATAGCCCAGGTGCACAGTTTAACAAATGTGTGTGCCACGAACAGTGGTCTGCATATCCAATTAACACAATTCTCTCTTTTAAGGAAAAGTGTATGGAGTGCATAACCTAAACATGAATGGCCAGCATCACAAAACATTTTCTGTGAGCATATGTGCCTTATTCCATAGTGATTTGTGACTTACTCGTGAATTTCCAGAGGTATTTTGTACCAAAAAGAAGCTTTGGAACTAACAGACCTTAGTGTGCATGATTGACTCCTGAACATTCTCAGCTATTCGACCTAAGGCAGGGGTAAGGCACGTTTACTTGCAGGAAATTCATAAATCTTCTTTACTGAGTGCACTGACTCCTACCTCCTCTGATGATTTGTCATACATCGTTACTCATTGAGCACAAACTGTTGTACTCGTTCCCTTGAAGTATTTTATTGAAGGAGTACTGAAAACATCTGTGGCTTTCTGTTGAACGTTCTTCTAAACACTCCTCCAATCCGCCAAGAAAATAACAGAGTGACCAAAAACATATTCACTGACCAATTTCTCAACAATTTAATTACATAACGACTTGTAAATTAAATGATTCCAGTTTAAATGTCATTTAGATGAATAAATACTAGACTTTTTTCATCAGATGATTACATGCTCGCTTTAATTGACGTTCTTCTTCCAATGAAGGCACTTAGCACAACTGGAGTTGAATATGGGAACCCGATAACAAATGATTGGGTAGTGCAGAAATCCTGAGGTGCTTCCCTTAAACCTACTGGTTTAATATGTACATTTATTACATTAATGCAAAAACTTCCAATGCTTTTTCATTGTTTGAGAATTAGAATGGCCTTGTTCGTTGGGTGGCGAGCGTTATGTTTTTCTCGTTGAATTCTCTGATCACTCACTTTTAAGTTGTAGTATATAGCTAAACTGTTAGGCACGTCCGCACATGGTGTTGATTCAGCAATAAATGTACAAATGTGCTTAGGCAAAAGAAGACTTAGGCCCAAATAGTGCACTTCAACTCCTCCCTTTTTTGCAGTGTAGTCATCAATTATATTTTCATATTATAGTTGCACATTATGACGTTATACATTCACATTTAAATTAAGTACTTATATCAGTTTAGCCCGCTCTATTCTCATTTGTCTGCATCAGAGTTACTCACGTCCCTCCTCCCCCAGCACCCCCCACACGCTGGTGTGGCTAGATAACTATACTAATACAGCTGTTGTTAACTGAAAGGAACATGCCCATCGTAGGCCCGAGTCACAAAGATTACCTTTACAGCAAATTGTAAAAGCCCTCTAAGCTATAGGTGCATTGTTATTGGTACTCCATATATATTAAGAGAGGGGCACTAGAGCAAATATGGACATATGCAGGTTCTTACCAGAGTATAATAATGCACATAAATCCATGGACGTCATTTAGGGGTCGCTGGTCCCAGCTGCGACCTCTGGCTTGCCCCTTGCGACGCCCTGCCACTGCCTTTGGGACACCTGGCCTCAGATGGCAAAATCAGTTCCAGACACACACAATTCTTTATTAAACTAATGCTGAATAATACGTAATTAAGAATGTATTACAATTTGCTGGAATATTACCCTCCCTGGCAGCTAAGGAAAGTACAAAATTATTTTAAATGTATGTTGTGTGCGCGCTTGCTGGTGAGACTGTATGTATGTGTAAATGTGTGTTTGCATAAACATGCGTGTGTGAGTGAAAGTAAAATTTAAATGACATGGATGTCACCTCCGCTACCCATGGCATTTTGGTGAATTGACGTTCATGCATACATCGGAGTGTCTATTATTTGGCATCGTCAACAAGATATTTCAGGCACATACGTTTAGTAAAAGCTGTGCAGCATGCATATGCCTTTAATATAGTAATAACTTCCAAACATGCGCCACATTGCTCACACTGGGCCTGAACCAAAACACTTATGACTTACTCTGGTTGGGTGTGCACATCATAATTAAGCTTCCATTTTGAAAGACCAGGTTATCACATGTTTCCTGGTGTAGTACACCTTGGATGATATATCGTGTCGGTCTCACATTTTATAAGGCAGGTCAGCAGGACAACCCTGATGAGTCTCCATAGGACATAGCCGGTCTGTTCTAACTGGTAGTGGCATGTCAGTGGAGGAAGCAGCAATTGGATGTTCCTACTAATGTGATATTGAAACATTCGAGCGCTTTCCATGACTACTGCCCAGCGACATCGCACTGCGTAGGAAATAAAAATAAAAAGTAGTCCAGAAGCCATTCGGAAAACACGGAGCCTCATATGTTTTCAGTAGTTTACTGGTGCTCTCGAGGAGGGCTAAACACCAGAAAAGCCATGACGTGTGCATGCCTTTCACTAATGAAATCAAGCAAATTTTAAAAGGCAAGCCCACGAACCAACCAAACTGATGGCCGTGACATGGGCATGGTTAAAAGCCCACAGAGAGATTACAACAGAGGCCAGGGCGCTTGCACGCTCAACCCTAAAAAGGAGGATTGAAGCAAGAAAATTGGTATTCCTTAGTGAAAATTTGCATATGCGTGCCAATGTTCGAGAGTTGTCTTACTTCGGATTATTCCCACAATGAATTACAGTTTGGCATAAGGTATAGTAACATGAAGTCAGGGGTGGCACGAAAAGACCTGCGAGCGATTGCTAAACATTCATCCATCCTTACACACACAGGTTTTCTCAAATGCACAAGACATGGGGCACTGGCGATATCTTACCTACAGAAATAAAATAAACAAGCATTGGCACAGCCAATAGATCTAGCCTTGGCAAGCACACCTTTCTTGCACACGTATGCAATATATTTTTAAAAAGTGGCAAACATATAAAACATGAACATTGAGGAGTGGTTCAGCAGCCCAGGCATATCAGCTTTTCATGGAAGTGCGCTAATTTTCAGGCAGTTGTGTACAAGTGAGCAAGCAAAATGCCATCACTTGTAGCGCAAGGCAGCCAATGGATGAGGTGAGCTGACCGTTTGCCCCATGCTGTAATGGACTAGACCAAAATCTGAAGGGCCCTTGAACAGATCAGTGAATGAAGAGGGATGAGTAAATGCATAGGTATTGCTTTTTATTGATAAATTTGAAGTTGGCAAAACTTTAAAAGGAGATGTGATATCAGTTAGTAGAACCAAAGATGCTAATTGGCAGACGCAATGAATCTATGTAATAACGCATAAAGGGAAATGTGACTCATTACATTGATTGATGCCTATTATTTCCAATTTAAAGACCAGTGTTTTACAGTAACTATGAAATTAGAAAACTCGGAAAGAGGTGGGTTGCCTAATAGTATGGAGAATCCTTATCCATCCCACTATTTTTCATCATCCTTCTTCTTGCAAGCAGGGACCATTGTCACTTTCTGAACTGACTACCACCCCCCACAGTCTTCTCAAAGCATCTGACACTTACAATACAGCTCACCTAACCATACAGGATCCCTCACAGCATATCTCTGTTAATCTCAGAAAAGCAGCAAGAAAAGGGCGAGGTCTCAAGGTTCAATCAGAAGCACAATGAGGGGGGATCTCTCCTTGCTGATCTTCCAGGAATCTAAGCTTGCAGGTTGGCACAATTAATATAGCTCACAAGATAAGCCCTCTGATAGATTAAGTAGAAGCAAACATTCTGTTTTGGTTGCTAATGTTTAATACAGCCATCATTGATGTATTCAGTTCTGGTTTCCTCTAGTGCTCTTGGTTCATCAAATTCTGAAAGCAAACCTTTTAAAGTTAAATCTACCAACTTCAAATGTTGAACCATTGTTATCTTTTCTGTCTCAAAAATGCTAGCTCATGACTATCACTACCTTTGTAGCCTCAAGAGGACACTCTTGTTGAAAAGCATGCCCTTTCCTATGGGCAAAAATCTTTTTTATCAATTCTATATAGAATAATATGATTCGGCCTACTCAGCAGTACTCTAATGCTATTATGCCACAACCACTGAGGTTCTCAGACAAGAATGCATGGAAAGTAACAAACTATTTTCAAGAACTACCCTTATCCTAGTTTGTTTCAGTCTTCTAACCCTGAGAGCATGAAGTAACCCAGAGTTACACTTGCACTCATTCTAGTAGGGAAGGCACTCCTACAGTTTATTACTTCTGCAATTCTTGCTAGAGGCAGTTCACTGCCTTTGCCATTCTTTCTTTAAAGAGCAGGTTTGTGTTGTCTGTGCTACTCTTGAGCCTGTGTGATATCTTTTATCTCATGACCCTTTGTTCTAGAGTCAGGTTGACAAAGTCTCTCAACTAAGCCCTTGTATCTACCTAGGTTTGACTCTTAGGCAGACCTTTGAGACACTTTAAAGCCCTCTTCAGGCTTTTGAAGTCTGTCTCTAGATTATTTATTCTGTTGTCTTTGTTTTCTTTAACCAAATACATTGCACTACGTGTTGTCACCTCTATGACCATTCTTCTCGTTTTCTTTAATATTTTTTTATTTTTTGACTTCATGAACAGCTTCATGTCATATGGAATGGAGCACACTGTCCTCTCCTTCCCTCTGCAATGTCGCTGATAAAGACACAGAAAATGATAGGCCCTATTCTTTTTTTTCATTTGATTGGTCACCCCCTTTGCTCTGAGTGAACTCAGCTGAGGTGATTTAGCTAGTTTATAGACCAGTTCATACCCTAGAGCACACACTAATACTTCTTACCATGACAAAAGTCTGTTACACCAAGAAAACCATCTGGGGGAAAAGGTATTTGACAGGGCTGGACAGGTGTTTTTTTTTCTATTGGATATTTCCCCGGTGGGCTGGAGCTCTTGGAGATCAGTTTTGAAAGCCCAAAGCCGCTCCTGGTGCCTCTATCTTTTTCCCCAGCCCTGGAAATTAATTGCAACAGGCATGGGAAGACTTCAAGAGAGAGACGGAAGGAGGGGGAATGTATAGAGAAATCAATTGGAGAGGGTGAAGAGAGAGAAGAGAAGGACAGAGGGAGAATGGATGGATGGAAATAGAGAGCTAGCATCAGGAGACAAAGAGAGTGGGCTGGTTTGAGCATTGTTTCCAGGGCTGCCTTTGGTTCCCCAGTCCAGCCCTGTATATGATAATCTAAACATACATTTCATTTGAAAGCATGTAGGAGACCTTATGTTC
Source organism: Pleurodeles waltl (assembly GCF_031143425.1). Classification (NCBI taxonomy): domain Eukaryota; kingdom Metazoa; phylum Chordata; class Amphibia; order Caudata; family Salamandridae; genus Pleurodeles; species Pleurodeles waltl. The sequence goes on along the minus strand of NC_090444.1, from coordinate 227,800,057 downwards.
TATAGCCCTATTAGGTCGTCTTCTCTGCAAGATTTGAGTTATTTTCTGATGAGGCCTTAGTGCTATCTATTATGTATTCAGAAATTTGAAAATGTACTTAATGACCACGCGACTGGGATTCTAATTAGTGTCCCTGTTTAAATTAGTGAAATTTGCCAGTTGGTAAATCGGTCTGTACAAGTACCCTAGTCATACAGAGGACCTCTAGTGGGCTACAGACACCTGTGGACAAAGCAACAGATAACAAGCCACAGAAGTGGAATCTAAAAATAGATATCGAAGAAATTGTTTCTAAAAACCTTTTATTGCAGTTTTATATATTGTGAACTTGGCCCAAGGGCATTAGAGTACTTTACGTGAGCACAAGGTAATGCACCACACCTTTGTGTCTTTAGGCACAGAGATATTAAAATTAAGTGATTTTCCCTGAATTCCAGGATGCGGAGCCAAGACTGAGACTCAAATGTGGCTCCAAAGTCGACAACTCTAGCCATTAGGCCATATCTCCTCCCTAAGTTTTGTTGTTGGCTACTCTTTTTTTTGATAATTGAGTTTCCTGCCCTCTAAGGAAATACTGTTTCGGTGAGTTTATCTGCATTTCTTTGTGCAGAGTTAGCACTCATTTTTTTCACTGACAGTAAACAGGCAGATTATGTACGTGCTTTGTTGTGGTATGCCTTATCTATAACGCATCAGTAATGCATTAGAAATACAAGAAAACACAATATTCATTCTCAGTAGAATGGAGCTTCTCTGTCACAGGCTAGGCAGCATATAACACAAGTTCGAAGTGACCTTCAACCTCTGCAAGAAACAAAACACTACGGGTCTGATTTACTAAGCACTTTTGTTGTCCTTGCATCACGCAAACCAATACTAAGCAATATAAGTGAAATACGCAACTTTTACTAACCCACAGAAATCGATATTTGCATGGCTTTGCTTAACTTTTCATCTCCGACGTAACTCAACACAGAGCCTTCCTCTGCCTTGGGTTACCTGGATCGGGAAGGCATTACATGGGTCGAGCACGAGCATTCTCATAGATTCATCCATGTATTTTCCCGCACATTCAAATTTCCTAAAGACAGTAAACCTAGGTTTGCACCAAAAAAATGTGCCTACCCGACCTCGATGTAACTAGGAAAAATACCTAGATTTCTCCTTGTTACTTTCTCCTTGCATGTGCTAAGCATTCTGCAGCACACATACAAAGAGGAATATGCCTATAAGTATAGTTTTTGTGCAGGAACGTTTACCTTCCTGCACATAAACTATCCTGATCCCAATGCATGCTCCCTTGCAGCATGACACAAGGGTGTCTGTTTTGGTACTAGGCTGCCTCAAGTGTGCCATTGCAAGAAGAGAGCAAAGTGCAGCATATCACAGAAAATAAGGTGCATTTCTGCTCTCTCTCTTTCATGCAAGACAACTTGCTGCATTGCATGAAAGTTTCGTGAATATGGCCCTACAGCCCTATGCTTAGTTTGTGCTCATCTATCCTGATCCAGTGCTGTGCCTCATTGATGGAGGAAAGAACCACAGGCGTGTGCACCAGCTGTCCTTTGTTAAATAATGACTCACTTCATCTGCATTCTGTCCATGCCCACAGTTTTAAATTAGAAAACACCCTAAAGGGATTCCGTTTCGAGATCTTCTCTGTACAGGCCATTAATGCATTCAGAGATTGCGTCACAGAAGCATGAAGAATTAGATCACGTATGCACTGTGAAACAGTTCCTATGAGCAGACTACTTCTGTAATTACTCAGTGGGGTCTGTTCAAAAGCCACGTTGCCCCCAGCATCCCTGAATAAACTCTCATAATTACAATCTTTTTTCAGTCATCTGTTGTGAGGGGTCACCAGCTGAGGACCTGTACGGTGGTTACAGACTGCATTCCAAAAAGGTTGATTGACTGTTGCCCTCTTTACATTACAATGAATGTATTAATTTTGATTTTTTAATACCTAGGAGGTCAAGCCTAGAATAATGGGGATATCTTTTCACATTCAAGTAAACTCACTTTAATTTTCGATTATTAAGCGAGCCTGGTCTTTAGGGCAAGTGAAAAAATGTCTTCAAAAGTGTGGACATAATATTTGGCGAATATACTTTCTTCATAAACCTGTGCAATTTTGTTAAAGTAAAGCTATTAAACAATAGAGTGAGTCCACCTCTGAGCTTGAGGCCAAACTGCTTGCTGGCTATGGCTGCTATACTTGAAGCCCTTTTAAAGACATGGAGAGGGACTAATGTAACATAATGTAACGTGCGCTGTGAGAGCATATGCGTGGCATGTCATTCATTAATCGGTGCCAGACGGTCTGAATGCCATTCTACTTGCCAAACATTTAGAGTCAAATGCATAACATTCGACATATATTCCAAACCTAGAACCAAAGGGACCCTAACAGGGCAAACATCAGGCTGTACAAGTTGTCAGAAGTTCCCAAGGCAGAAAATTAAATCCAGAAACAGTCAATTCGAAAACCAGTGGTGCAAGCATCAATTATTACAGAAAAGCAAGCGAACAGATACGCTTCGTGGTTTCCCAAATGGGTTCTACTTATGGTAGCTGTACATCCCTCTGTTAAAGTATGATACCAGATTATGGTGACCTAGATATTGTCTCACAAAAACATTGTGTCGTAAAGTTTACAAAAATACCCCCTATTGGAGTTAATGGTAAACAATCTCCACCCTGTGGAGCACCATTTTTGTAAACATAATTTAGACCTCGATGTGTATTTTAGAGCATATTTTGTTAATCATATTCTGACATATAACCTTTGACAATGACAAGGGAGGCTAAGATTGTGACTGATACTCTTCAAGCCTCCCAAAATGTGGTCTGAATTATTTGTTTCCATTTTACAGCCATGTCTCTTCTGAGATATTTACCATGTTTAAAACATAGTAAAACAATTAACTGAAGATTTGTCTTAATTTTATTGAAACTCTAGATTTTGGAAGTTAAGCGCTAAAGCTAAATTAGTGTGTGTTTATAAAGTTATTTTATGGGTGTGTTGTTAAAGATTATTGTTCATTGGGACTCTGTCATTCTGCTCGTACTCGGCTTAATACAGGACTTGATACTGTCAGTCATTCATCATTCATCTTTGACTTGATCAAACTGCACTAGTTTTTCCAGAGGCTATGAAATGGATTCACTTTTTTTAGTCAGCTGCCTTCTAGTGTGCATGTGTCCCTTTTTAAATCAATCAGATGAAGTGGAGAGTCACTTAGGAGTCCCTTAATCTCCAGTTTCCATTTTAGATTATCAAACACCTTTCCTTTGTTGAACCCCTTATTGCAGCTGATGCTTGAAGTCAAACACAGATGACAAACACTTTTAATCTAATTTATTTGTCATTAAAATTGCACTTTTACACCCTTTGTATGGTTTGAGTTTGTCTAATCGCATAGTCATTCAACTGCAATATTTTCTGGTAAATGAAAAGAGAGAATTGATACCAGTGGTGTTGTATATTGATCGTGGAAAGGTATGCAGAACAGACAGACACATTTTGAATCATTAAAGGCAGTCTTGTTGGTGGAATTTAATTATCAAAAAGCCACAGGTGTTGTAGTATCTGTAAACGCAAGTCAGCATTGAAGTAGAGCTGTAAAAAGTTTTGGGACTTCACTTCTGAACACTTCCTGAATTTATGTCAGAAACATTTCAAACGTTCTGAAACTAAACAGAGGTTGCAAATTTTCCTTTTTGGGTGTGGTTGTAGAGAGTGTTAGTTTGCGTGAATGCATGTCATCATCACCAGAGGCATATGCACAGAGGGGCTTTGGTTCAGCATCCTTCATCATTGGTTTTTTGGGCTAATCCCCCTTCAGGCTCTCCTTGATGAAAGTGCCCTTCGCATTTTGGATCGGGCAAGAGGAGTATTTAAGTCTCATTGTTAGATATTGGCTACTGGATGTTTTAGTCAGCTTGCTTAAGAGTTTCATTGCAGTGTTACCCTGCCCAAATCTGTCCCCTCGATACCAGTGATTTGATCAGCAAAAGCTCCTGTTCCAGTGTATTGCCCCACCTATGCCCCTCTTCAGTCTCCTCTGCACCATCTGTTACAGCAGCGGACCAGAGCCATCTGTCTCAGTTCCTTGCTAGCTAAGCCACCATGCAGCGCTTGGCCCTAACAAACCTGTGCTCTACGGCCACGTTGAGCTTCTGAGGAGTAGAGAGTGGCTGCTGGTGACAAGTCACCATCCCCATGCACTCTTGCATTGCCAGCTCTGTACAGTTAAATGATGACCATCTTCGAGTGGAGTTTTCCAATGAAAGTAATGATGCTGCAATTGTCTCAGTACTTCTAGAGAATTCACAGCCCAGGATGAGCAGCGGTTGGCAGTCTGTCACTGGTTTTTAAAGAAAGAAGCTCCCTCTGAACACATTGCCTGTAGACTGTTGCACACTGCCTCTCGCATCATGCCGTCCCAGTTCCAGAATCGCTGCATGTGTAACTGATGCAAAGTGTGAAAGAAGGTTTGAGACAGGAGATGTTTTGAACACAGCCAAACGTATCTGCTCACTCCACCCTTGAAGCTTGGGACTAGCATGGCATCACAGGAAGCTTAGCACGCAGCTATGCCCCCTTATCCCTAGACAGGGCTTGTCATTGCCCATCATGACATTGCTGGTGAGGCATGGTTGGGCTGAGGCACTGCAGCGTCTCCGTACACTAACACACATGGCAGATAACAGCATTGAGCAGGCTCTTCGCCGTTAGGGAGCCATCATAAAACAGGTGTCTTCAATGTGCTAACACATGTAAATGCACGAACCAATGTTGGTTGCGATCATAAACTGGTAAAAGTCAGACCGACTAGCATCGCGAAAGCTCACTTTCAAATATCAAGAATAAAATACAAAATTAAGATTTGTTCAGCAACTAAAGAGAAAAATCCTCGGGGTGTTTTCTTTTGTGGGTTTGCTGCAAATAAAACAAACCAAGTGTTCGTGGTACAGTTTTGACATATAAAGGGCTGTTCCTTGGAAATTCTTGCCACGCATGTAATTAGAAAAAAAGTTCAGAACTTTGCAAGTTTGTGAAGTGCAGAATGAAAGCTTTGCCAAGTCTTACAGGGTGCCCATTCTTTCCGAATCAACGTGAGATTATTGGCCTGAAGAAGTTAGATGCTCCACCAAATGCTGCGGTGTTGCCTATAAAGTCTGAGAAGGTCTAGGGTGCACCGGCAGACACCGAGAGCTTCAGTAAGGTCCCAATACCACCTGTAGTAACTCTGATCTTCTGTGTGCTAGTTGGGCTTCGTGGCTGACAGACATGCTGGCCTTTATGTATTACTGTAAAGACTGAAAACAACATGTCGAGTGGAGGGAGAGCCCTGACTGTTACAGATAACTGCCAGGGCAGCAAAATATTCCATTTTTTAACCCTCTGCTGGCCGGGCCCAGCAGTTTGTTGCAAACGAACAAAGGCTTTATAAAATGTCCTATGCTTTTACATTGTTTCTTTTCTAAATAATTTGTATAACCAGTTCCCATAAGAAATGTTAAGCATGTCTTTGTTTGTTTCCCTTTCCGTGCTGTGCTTGAAGAAAAGCCCCACCCGCTAATTCTTTCTTACAGAAATTTCTTACCTATTTTTCTATAAATGTATGCATTTTTGTGACAGTGAATGATCTTTAGGTAGAAGAGTCTGCCTATACATCTGCTCTCATGTTGTTGATTTTAGTTGATTTTTTTCAGATGATTGCAAATGAACAATGATTGTACAATACAACTGAAAGCAAGTTTTCAATGTTACATTTTTCAACAACCTTAATGCGTTTTTATTTCATGTTTTTTACTGTTTTGTTTAATATGTAATTATAAGGACTAAACAAATAGTACCTTATAAAGGCAGAAAACTTTCCACCGATTGTGTGTGAGGATATTGTATGTACGTAGTATTTTGTTGGCACACTTTTATATTGCCTGTTAATCCACCGGTTCTGTGGGTGGCTTCCTATTTCCTTTGTCTGAAGGTATTATATAGAATAAAATTATGTTATAAACTATTTGAACACTGCCTCTGTTTATGACATATATCTCAAACCAAAAATTACAATCATAGAGAAATGCGCTTGAAATGGAAGATAATTGTTAATCAGTAACAAAGCATACATACAAATGTCCCCTGGTCCCTTACACCAATCGTGCCAACCGTAGGTCTAGGAGGGCTGGAACTATGGTAGACTGTTCAAAACTCCAGTACACTATACGACTTCAATCTAGACTCATTAAAGGATATTTTGGCCCATATTTATACTTTTTGACGCAAAACTGCGCTAACGCAGTTTTGCGCCAAAAAAATTAGCGCCGGCTAACGCCATTCTGAAGCGACATGCGGGCGCCGTATTTATTGAATGGCGTTAGCCGGCGTTAGCCGACCGGCGCTGCCTGGTGTGCGTGAAAAAAAAACACGTACACCAGGCAGCGCCGGCGTAGGGAAAAATGGCGTTTGGGTGTCCAAAAATGGGGCAAGTCAGGCTGAGGCAAAAAAATCGTCTTAACCCGATTTGCTCAATTTTTTTGGGCGCCCAGACGCCATTAACATGACTCCTGTCTTTGCAAAGACAGGAGTCATGCCCCCTTGCCCAATGGCCATGCGCAGGGGACTTCTGTCCCCTGGGCATGGTCATTGGGCATAGTGGCATGTAGGGGGGCACAAATCAGGCCCCCCTATGCCAAAAATAAAATTAAAAAAAATACTTACCACAACTTACCTTTTCTTCCCTGGGATGGGTCCCTCCATCCTTGGGTGTCCTCCTGGGGTGGGCAAGGGTGGCAGGGGGTGTCCCTTGGGGCTTGGGAGGGCACCTCTGGGCTCATTCTGAGCCCACAGGTCCCTTAACGCCTGCCCTGACCCAGGCACTAAAATCCGGCGCAAATGCGGTTTTTTTAGTCCCGCCCACTCCCGGGCGTCATTTTTGCCCGGGAGTATAAATACGACGCATATGCATCGCAGTCATTTTTTAAGACGGGAACGCCTACCTTGCATCTCATTAACGCAAGGAAGGTGTTCACGCCAAAAAATGACGCTAACTCCATGAACTTTGGCGCTAGACGCGTCTAACGCCAAAGTATAAATATGGAGTTAGTTTTGCGTCGAATTTGCGTCGAAAAAAAAGACGCAAATTCGGCGCAAACGGAGTATAAATATGCCCCTTTATCTTTTGTTGATATCATAAAAAAAACGCTTGCCATGAAACTTCACTGAAAATAAAATCTGATAGATTAGCCATAGTGACTATCTCTTTCTCACTTTTCAATGGGTTGAAGAAGATCATATTTAAACACAGGAGAATTTTGAAAGTAGAGGGCCTAACACTGTAAAAACTTTTGCTCTCATACAGAAGGAGGAAAACGGCTATGGATACGAGATCACCTTGTTCTTACCAGATCCTAGTTGCCCAAAAAATACTGCTACCTCTCAACTGACTCTATGGTCATTATTCACAGTAGTGGGAAACCACCCATGTTGGAGCTGCACAGTCTGCATGTTCATCACTGATAGTATGAAACTGGACCTAAAACAACAATTGTAACACTGAGGGCCTGATTCACAAAGGTAAACACACTTTTGTGTACTGTGTGGATTTGGGTGTACTATATGATATGGTTGGCAGGCCTTATCGTGCAGTACACTCACATATACCATCTTGGGTCCAGTCGGAAATGTTTACTTAACCTTAAGCTCAACCCTCGGTAGCTGTGAGCAGTAAGAATTAGCAAAGGGGCAATGTGTAAAGCATTTAACAGCACCAAACAATAGAATAAGAAAGTCACACGACACAAAAGAAACAAAACACCAATTTATACTATACAATTGATACTGTGGACATTTACCTGGCCACCGGAGTGCTAAGGCAAGATCCAAACTTTAGAGGCCGACCACCATAGGCATCAATGGAGTGCTCCTGATACTGAGGGATATAGGCAAAAAGATGCTCAAGGGATAATCCAGCTGTGATGCAGTCAATGGGGGGGAGGTTTTTTTTGGGTGTTCCTCAGTCCACAAGTGAAGTGGGGTGAACTTGGCCACAGAGGTCAAGGTCCCTTGAAGTCCTCTGCGTTGCAGTTGCAGGCCTGCCAATGTTGGGCTACTGGTCAGTATGCACCATGGTTGGGGCAAAGTCCATTGGTGGGAGCTAGCGTCCATTAGGTGTGATCAATCTGGTCCTGGATAGCACTCCCAGGTAAGTAGACACGGGTGCAGGTTTTGGCTATCTCAGATTTGGCCTCTTGGGTGCCCGGTGACTGGTAGTGGCAAAACCAGGGCTATAACCAAAGAATTGTATGGATACTCTCTTGAGTCAGTTGGTTTGAGGCATGATATATCAGCATAATGTGGTCACATATAGTTTATTTTCTTTGCACCTCTAAATTGGTGGGTGTTGGTACTATAAGAATATAGTAATGGAATGTTTTAATTTATGATGTATTTGTTTATAGCCCTGATGACATTGAAGGTAGATTCGCCATTGCGGCGAAACACGTGGTAGCTATGTTGATGTCAAGAAAAGTTGCTGTGGTGATAGCAAGCAGACATGATTTCTACAGAAGTGTGGGCTCAAGAATCAGAAAGAGCCTGTGGATTTAAAAAAAACTGGCACGAGAATGCATACAAGTTTCCAGGACTTGATGATTTTACGACAAATTTGAGTGCACAGGGTAACTTGAAATACTCTTCATAGGTTGTATGACACAACCACGCATGCGGGAACCACGCATGCCTTAGCAATGCGGTCAGTACCACTACAGCATCTTTTCCACGCATGCCTTTACCGCGCATGCCTTTACAATGAATTTTGTTGTAAAAGCATGCTTATTAAAGGCATATGTGGAAACCGCATGCGTTATTGTCTCATACAACTTCCCCTCTTAACCTAAAAAACTACACCAACCCCCCATTCACCTTGAGGCCCAAAACTACCCCCACCCCTAATAAGTAAGCTACCCAGATACCCCCACCTACCTTGAGCCCTACCCTTAATAGCTAAACTACCCCACCTCCCACCCACCCTAAGCCACAAAATCAAAAACTACCCCAATCCCCACTCCTGCCCCTAAAAACTAAACTACCCTAACACCACACACCCACCTTGAGCTCCAAAGCCTTCCCCTACCCCTAATAACTCAACTACCCGGCCACCCCACCCACCCTAAGCCTTAAAAAAACTACCCCAAGCCCCCCACCCCTGCCCCTAAAATATAAACTACCCTGACACCCTCCACCTGCCCTGAGCCCTAAAACCTTTTCCCACCCCTATAAGTAAATTACCCTGACCCCTCTACCCACCCTAAGCCCTAAAACATAAACTACCTTGATTCCCCTCCACCCCTGGCCCTATCAAATAAAATACTCCGACCAACCCCCACTCACCCTAAGCCCTAAATCCACCACTAAAAACTACCCCAAACCCTGCCCAGCCCCACTTACCTCACCACATCCTCTCCCGATCCTTCCTCCTCTACTGTCCTCTCCTCCCTCCTCCCACCCTTACATAAACTTTCCCCATCCCTAAAAAATAAAGTACCCCACCCCTAAAAAATAAACTACCCTGACCTCCCACCCACCTTAAGCCCTAAAAAATGAACTTCCCCAACCCCTAAGCAATAAACTACCCTGATCCCCACCTACCCTAAGCACTAAATATACCCACCCATAAAAACTACCTTCCCAAACCCTGCCCCAGCCCCACTTACCTCACCACGTCCTCTCCTGATCTACCTCCTCTCCTCCGCCCTTCCTTAAACCTTTCCTCACCCCTAAAAAAGAAACTTCCCCAACCCCTTGACCGCACACCTAAACAAAAAACTGCCCTGACCCCCACCCACCCTGAACCCTTAATCCACCCCACCCCTAAAAACTACCCCCCCAACCCTGCCCCAGCCCCACTTTCCTCAACATGGCCTCTCCCGATCCACCGAACTGCTGTGTGCCTTTTCTCTACCTTAACCACTCATATGCGTGGTTTGGCACGTGCGTGGTTAAGACAGAGAAAAAGAAAGTTGTTGTTCGGGCAAGCGTTGTTCCGCCTGCATGCTTACGGCCTCCGTGGCTCTGGCCGCATTGTGAAGGCCGTTTCCCCTCTTCATATACTGGGACATCATTTTATTACACCTAAAATCATGATTGCAGAGTCTTATGTTTATCTTCTTTTATGTCAAAGGAATCAAAGGAAAAAGGATGTGCACTTTGTAAATATGGTGCAGGGATTTTGGCCTCATTGGGCTACATTAGCTTAAAAAAGAATGACGCTCATATGGCACAAAGAGGCACTAGGGGCTCTTAAATATGCCTCTTAGTTCCCTGCTCTAACAGTTGTTAAATACCCTAAACCTGTTTCACAAAGCCGCAGATGAAGGCATACAACTATGATTAGGACCTTTCACAACTGGTAAAGCTGAGGGCAGAAGGTCTGTAATGCTATTAGATCCTTTAATCCACTAAGGACAGAATGTTCAAAATTAAAAAGGGGAAACATAAAGATGAACATAGGAATGTTCAAGACAAGGTCTGTATTAGCCACTATTGGCCCTCTGCCACTCCACTGTTTGCAATGCAGCGCTCAAGTTTCCAATATTCTTATAGAAAACCTATGGCTAGGGAGCAGTAGGGTAACATTAGCTCCCGCAGTGCGGTTGGCCCCTAGGCTCCAGGAGGTCTCCTCAGCACAGTACACTGTGCACGGGCGGCAGGCCCCTGGCCTGAAAGCTCCTGACTGGGACCAGAAGAGGGACCCCTTTTATGTATTTTGCAGGGGGTCCCCCCTCAGGTTTCGTTACAACACTGCTGACGAGACAGTATTTTTGTAAACAATACCTTGAACACAGTACTTTCGTCAAATGATATTTCTGCTCACAATATTCTGACGTACATCCTCCCATCAGCATGTGAGCGATAAGGCTGTTAGTACTCATTCGTACCCACTGCAGGTATACAGAAAAGCCAACTGCCCCTTTCTGAGTCTTCTAAGACTTCTGACTGGTTGAATTAATCTCAGCATTTCAGAGGGTGCTAATCATTACAGTTGTATAATAACAAAATATCTGGGTTGCCAAATCAGCACATTCATAGACAGCTCGAGACAAGCCATGGTGCTGACGTGGCTCCTGTGTTCGAGCCAAGCCATCATGAGTTTTGGCATGTAAATCAACAAATAAATGCCAATATGATGGCAACTCTTACATTTAATGGAACGTTATTTCTTCAACGTTTGTGAGCAGTTCACTTCATAGGCATTGGATTATAACACTGCATTGAGCAACATTCGTTATTATTTTCTAAACATACGCTTATAAGCTTACAAATATTCAAAAATAACACTGCCCTGACGACTTTGTCATGAGGCAGCCTACAAAGATATCAATTATTACATATATATATATATATATATATATATATATATATATATATATATATATATATATCAACATTGTTAGTATATGTGAAGTGAATATGTTGCCAATTAAACCACAGAGCTGTGATGTTTTCCCATAGTAGACATCCTAAGCTGAACTACTTGCCCCAGTGCTCGACAAAAATGTGGCACTGTGAAGTACAATCAGTTGCCTGGGTCACACAAGTGAGGGATATTGAGCCCAGGTTTCCAGGTTGTTCTTTGTGCAATCCAGCCTCTGGCTAGTCATGACTTTGGATCGCACATCTATATTAAAGTATTTGGTTCTCTCATGAACTAGTACACTCCTGATATATTCAATGACTAAAAATATCATCTTACGTCAATTTGTTTATATATTTAAATCACTGCCCTTTCCTGAATTAACCAAGACAGACCGATTCTGTGTGCCCCAAAAAACATCAGTGACAGCAATTAAATATAATAGCAAACGGAAGTGACCTCTGGTATCCCATAAGGCTTGTATTAGATAAGTGCATGTAAGGTGCAGCTTGCTACGCAGAGACTTTCATTTATAAGTTCTGTTTTTGCTTCAAACAGAAAAGCTAATTTTAAATATCCTCTCCCTACTCTTCATTTAACAGTTTTTGTGGTTCAAAAACTGCATGTGAGGCAGCAGTGGCCATTGCAAATGTCAAATGGGGTGGCGGGGGGACAACGGGGAAGGGGGAAACAATTAAAAAAAACACTTACCTGCCACTGTTCCTGCCGCCTCATGCTGCCTGGCTCCTCTGCTCCTGATGGCGTCCCAGGGACTCCAGTACATGCTCTCTGGCAATCCTGGTGCTGGTCTTGTGCTAAACCTAGCAGCGTCAGGATTGGTCTGAGAGGCTTGGTCTGCTGCTCAGACAGTTCACTGGGGTCTGTGCAGTTTAGAAACCTAAGTGTGCATGTGTGTTTGGCCTCCTAAGACGGCCGGCTAAACACACATGCGCACTTAGTGCACTTCACTCCCCCTCCCCTCTCCCCACCCCTATTGGCCCAGCCCCGCTCCTCCTTGCACTGCTGGCTGAGCCAGCAGATGAAAAATAAAATGATAGGTAACTATCGTTTTATTTTTCATCTGCTGGCTCTTATCCAGGGCGGCGATGCTCCTCCATCATTGTGGAGGTGCCACCCCTGATAAGAGGCAAAGTAAGGTAGTGACTGTAGTGGTTGTAATGGATATTTTTTGGAGCCAGGCTCCATGGCGCAAGGGCTGAGCCAAAACTAGACAATTGGCTGGATTCATGCTTGGCTTGTCCAACTCTACAAAAATGCTGCATATTAAATACTGTTCAATGAGACAAGCTTCCTTACAGTCATAACCTACAAAATCCTTGTTTTCATAGCTCCTAATGAAGGTTTAGAGTTCTCATAAGTGTTGCAGTTGGGTTCTGCCCATTCAGTATGCACTGTTTTTTTCCTTTTGGGTCACGGTAATCACATGGCAAATGGGCTACGTGAGTTTACAGCCAGTGTCTACCTTTTAAAATAAGGCTGCTGCAACGTAGCAAGAGTAATGGGCACTTGCCTGGCTACACGTTGTCACCCTGCTGTGCCAGGTTAATTACATTTCTCTCTAGCAGCAGGAACAAAGGCATTCCCATACAAAGGGAGCCGTTAACCGTGCTTCACCCAGCTCCTGAGGAGGAAAGGGGTGGGCTGAATTATCTGCATCAATCCTTCAGCTGTCACACCATACCAGGGATGGGCTTGCCCAAGCCCACTGAACAAAGGAGGGAGCACACACCACTGGAGCCAACGCAGAAGGGGGCTCCACTTTCAAAATTTTGTGAGAAAGGCCCTGGCAGAGATGTCAGCACGGGGCAGAGCTGAAACCCTCAAAGGAGATGTTACTAGTGACTCCTGGATGAAGTCAATTTTGAACTGTCTCAGCATGCTATGCAGGAGGGTTCGTACAAGGGTGGAGGGGTGATGAGTCACCCTAGAATTGTCCAGGGATGCCTGGCTTCTGGAATATTCCCTCCCCTTTAAAAACCCTTGCACAAGGGGAAGACTCTCTCTTGCTTTGAGCTTCGCTGCTGGATTCAGGGGCCTCCATGGACAAGTGGGAGGAGGAGCCCCTGATTCCCACAAAGGGCTAAGGACCTGTCCATTTCACCCAAGGACCAGTGTGTCTCCTCAAGGCCCAGAGACACTGGTTCCCTTCCAGCTCCTGAGTACCAGTTGGGGAAAAGCCCTAGATTTTTGCATCCAGAGACAGAGATCATGACGAAGGCTGGTGCATGGAGCCAGAAGGACAAGCTCCCTGTGGATTACACTGTTTGGAGGTGAGAAGGCCTGCTGCGACTGCCCCTGGTGGATAGATCTGCAACCTATGACCTCTTGTGAGGAAAAACGGAGCATGGGGCGGGCTCTGCCACATTGCCTAAACTACACCTGGGGTAGGTTAGGGCACAGGGAACAGCACGCAAAGGTCTTTGTTGATATTTCTAGGGAGGGGGCATGCGTGGGGCCCCCTTCTCAGACTCTTCCTTGGCCCTGGGCTGTTTTTGTTATGAAGCGGTCCAGAACCCCATCCTTGACACCCAAATGCTGAGTAAAGGGGGGGAAGCCATCCCATTCCCCCAGTAGCAGTGGGCCTGCCCCACTCCCCATGCCTGTGACTGGGGGGTAGTGGGTGGCCACCATGAGAAAGGAGATTTCCATCTGCAGGAGCAGGCAGGGAGCAGGGTTTAATTTGAGCAGGTGATTGCCGGTGGGGGCCACAAGCACTTATTTTACCTAATTAGATATATTCACGAGTTCAAGAAAACGACAAACACATGGCTCAGAAAGAGAGGAAGGGAAAATATGGGAAAATCATCACAGAGGTAGAGAGCAGGAACCTGCTGGAACAAGGAGCAGGGAGTGTCTGGTAGTAGATTGCAGACTATCAGCCTTGGTACATGGTGCACCCACTTGTAATTGTACCATTCGCAGCACTTCAGGCACCGTCATTCTGTCTTTCAGAAACTAAGCACTGGCAGGGAATGAGAAGCTGCCAGGGGGGAGAGATTCATGTATGGATGTACGGGCTGCGTGGGAGCCAGTGGGGCCGCGAGGGGTGGGCTGTTTTACAGTTTATCAGCAATGTTTTCTGCTTTATTGTGGATTCACCATACTTGACACATATTCCACCATCTGGTGCATAATTTTCTCAGCCTCAAACAGATCAAATGTTGCTTAAAAGCATAAATATGCAATTTACAGGACTGTGATAGATACCTTGCAAAGGTTAACTGCTTATTGTGCAATGCTTGTGTGCTGCATTTAAATATCAAAACAGTACTAAGTAGGTGAACCTCTTGACCATATTGGGCTAATGCCCCCGTTTAATGCAGTGGGGAATAGGTTATATTTGCAACAGGAAAAAATCCTGTTTAACGACTCCTTGTTTGTTAATGGTATTTTTGGTTAATTTTGTGTGAAAACATCAAGTTACACCATATACACTGCTCTTGACACAGCAGTTATTTGAACAATACATAACAATTCCACACTTTGTACTTATCTTATAAAGGTCTGATCTCTTGAATCTTGTAGAGCATCACAGCAAGGCACTTACTGCATGCATTTCAGTTGGACTTTCCTTATCAATCCATAATTGTGAGTTTAAATTTCAGTTGATTCAAACCTGGTATTTGATTGACTTTTTATAAGATTGCCACTGTATAAAGACTAGAGGTTACACTAACTAACATATATGAACCATACCCATTCTGTACCAGCTGTCCCCAAGGAGTCACAATCCTACACAACCCTGCTTAGTGCAAAAGATATCCTAAAACCACAGAAATTACGAAAATCTGCGAGACCTGAGTCATTAAGCACCAGTAACAGTAATGGAGAAGAATTAGTAGTTAAATGTAGAACATCACATAAAAATGACACACAAATAAACCTAGCACATCAGCCTTGTCACATTCCGTCAACCTCTGAAACTCTGTTCTCTTTTTTAGTGTTGGATTGAAAGCTAAGAGGAAAACCCAGAGAGGAAATGCAACATCCAAACATCAGGTCTACACAGGATGAAAACAGAGTAGTAATTATTTCTGATTATAAGTTATATAATTACAGAATATAGGACGGATTCATAAAGGTAACCTATACTTTTGAGTAAGTTTGCTACTTTTTTGCTTTTCACAAAATCCAAATGTAAATTTACTCCAAAAGTGTAACTTACATGTCTCCAACAAATTAAAGGGACTGAGGTTATACCCTTTTTAGTAATTCACAATTTTGAGTAAGTTTACGTCTTTTTGGCTAGTCACAAAATCCAAATGTAAGTATATTTAACTTAGAATTTGTGACTAGCCAAAAAGTAGTAAACTTACTCTAAAGTCTAAATTACACAAAGGTTTATAGCCCTCAGACTCTTCAGTTTGGTGAAGACAGGTGAGTTACATATATTGACTAAATCTGCACTCCTATTTCGTGAATACCCAAAAAGTAGTAAACTTACTCAAATGTGTAAATTACTCATAAGTGTATGATACCTTTGTGAATTAGGCCAATAGAGCACTACAAAAAAGGTAAGACGTGCAAAGATATACAGCTTCGTTATTTACGATTTGAGTGAATGTGTCCACTTGTATTCACAGTTATGAAAAACTCCAGTAGTAGAACCCACACTACATGGAATTCCATCCAGGCGCGGCTTTAGCATTGGTGAAACCCGGTGCCCTGCAGCATAAGCTTTAAAAGTATGTAAAGTATATTCCTAAATACCGTATAAGTGAAATATAGACCGTAAATAGGAAATGGATATTAAAACACCATCAACCAAAATATAATTGTTGTTATTTTATAGCATAAAATAATAGTGTACATATTTTGTTTACATCATTATTAACATGCAGTAAGTGTGTTCATTTAGTAAAATACAACTAGCATAATTTAAGTAACATTATGAGCTTTCATTTTTGCAAATGCCAATCTTGACTTTGATAAGCCTAGGTGTTGTGCAATATCATTTTCAATGGACAGGCTGCCTATGATGACAGACTTTCATCTCTCTGTGTTGAGCTTAAATATGTTTTAGTTAGCTTTTACTTAGAAAAACGTTTTGTTCCTCTAGCTACTGTCACTTGAAAGTGTTAACAGTATGTGTAAAGCCACACACCTTTTAGGAAAGATATATTGCATGCATTCTTGAAGAAACTGCAGTGCTTCATGCATCAGAGAGAATGAATTGAAGGGGTGTAATGTAATTAGATCTGATACCTTAGTATCTGAAAATTCACCATCTATAAGGCCACATGAACATCTCTGTAATGAGCAGGCAGGCCTTCAGGCAGTGATTTCAAACTATTCCCATAACTGTATATGACCACATACTTGCCAGAAACGTTCATTCAGAGATGTTACAACTGCATTAAGCAACGGCGAGCAAAATTTCTCGCTTAAATATTTATTTTGGGTTTTATTAATTTCATGAAAACTCTAATATTCAAACTACCTCTTCTACAAAATGTTTAGAGTGACCCCCTAACTTGAGGTTGTCACAATTGTAATATCTTCTTTTTTGGTCTGCAGTGGTTTGTTAACAATATTGATATGGTATAAAATACCATACGATACAGAAAGGACTATCAGAAATTGATAAGTTGCTTAGCTAGGCAATCGGTTTCCTATCTGATACCTACATCTACTTGTGTTTAAATCATATAAGGGCATCATAAATTCCACTTGTTTGGGTACAAAACAGTTTTACACTCTCAATGCTGTTCTCCCAGGGAGTTACACATGGCTTTAAAGTTAGGTTATGTATGTTAGTAAAATCTTATATATTTGACTTGAAGCAGAAGAGTCAATGTTCCCTTCAGTACTTCAAAAAGTGAAACTGCTTTTTTACATGCTACAGCTACATTCAATACCTTTACATTTAGGGGTTGACAACCATATGGAAGATGGAATTAAAAATGCATTAGAATTCATTCTGTGTATTCTTGCTTGAACACCTTTATTTTGACTTTTCATTTTGGTTCCATCTTCATGTCCTTTACCTGAATAGATACTGTGAATTTAGGCCATGCTCATCAGCACTCCTAACAAAAGTTCTGTTGCTCCTTTAACTGTGGAGTCATTTATCTCTTTCAAACCAATACCTCTTTTTTTGTGATATAGGTAAACCATCTTTAATAGCTTTTTAGACGTGCATATGCCAGCTTTGTAGTCTAATGTAACAGAAAATATTGTACTGCCTCTGGCTCTAAGTATAATGTCATTAGGCAGTTGTCTTACTTCAAGATTGAATATTTCAGTCTGTATTTTATTTTTCTGAGATAATGACCATTATTCACCTTGGCAGTAAGATGCCTCAAATGTTCTCTGGTCACACCATCAAACTTGCAAAACGGTGGTATGAATCCCAAGAAATTGCTGTTATTTATTGCAAACAATTTATCCGATGTCCCGCAAAAAAACAATGTGTGGTCCAATAAAAATACTATTGACATAAGCCGTTCTAGAACACCCGGCCAATGAATATCCACACCTTTTATTTAACTGAGGTCCTAGCTCTCTTCTCATCCAAGTTGAATAAGACGTCAGGTGATCCAATTTTTTTTGCTCTTTCAAAAGAACACTTATGTGTCTGCAATTGCGAAAACCTGCACTTCCTAGTAAAGTGTGTAACTTATTAGGTTAGAAAAAGTTTGCAGCAAAAGCAGTATATATAGTCTGAGGTTTTTGAGTAGTAAACCAGCCACCTGAACTTTATTTCTTCACCATTGTCCAGTTTCCTCAGCTGAAAGATTTTTGAAAAATGACTTTTATTCTTTTCTAAAGGGAAATTCCAATGGATACTTCTAAGTGCATATTACACATGTTTAGAATCTTCCCCAGCTCCAGACTCAATCCAGAAACTTTCACAGCAGGTCTCCTGTGCTGCTAGGTGGTCTCATACGACTCAACATTGGCCTTGTTCCACACCTGAATTGATGGAGAGAATCGCACTTAGAGGTTACCCATTTGAGCCAACTTCACTTCCATTTTTTCCCATGCCTTTGAAAGCGGATCCTGAGCTTCACTTTCTTTTTTGTCAGTTGACAAATCCTTTCAGTTCTTTTTTCCAGTGTGCAAGGAAACAATGTCCTCACCGAAGACTACAAAGTTCAAACCATGCAGTGACTGTCAGAAACTAATGTCAGTTATGGACCCACACACGGTCTGTGTAGACATGACGTCCTTGGCATGGTATTCTCCCAGACGTTTTGCCTTCACTCCCCTAATTTTGTTGCCTTTGGGACTCTGTGTACTTTCCCCCAATATCCAGTGGTAAAGTGCTTGTACTCTCTCATTCAAACATGGGAAAATTGGTATATACCTAATTGTCATCTTTAATTTACTTATATTTCCCCAGTAAATGGTATGACATGCACCCAAGGCATGTAAATTACGTACTGCAAGTGGGTAGCAGCACTCATTGAGCCACCTAATAAAGTAGCGCTGTAAACATGCCACTGCAGCCTGTGTGTACACTTTGAAACTTCCATTTTAACCTGGCAAAATAAACCTTTTGCCAGGCCTTAACCTTACCTTTTAATACTTGTAAGCCACCTGTGAGGTAGGCCCTTAAGGCTCCTAGGGCAGGGTACTTTGTATTTAATAAGTAGGACATGTGCACCTAAGCTTTTTATGTCCTGGCAGTGAAAAACTCCTAAACTAGGCTCTATCTCTCACATAGATTTACAAGGGGTAAAGTTATTACACTAAATAAGTGATGGATAGATGGAGAAATGATTTTTCCGCTCATTTGAACTGCAGTTTAAAATAATCTTTAATGGTAAAGACAGATTTTAAGTAACTATTCTGAAAATGCCACTTTTAGAAAGTTGGCATTTTTCTGCCTAAACCAAATGTGCCTTTCTGCCAGACTCCATGGTACATCTGTGAATGTCTCTCCTGTGTTGTATAGTGTATTCCTTCCAGATATGGGGACAAAAGTGCCTGAAATGTAGGGCAGGATGTTTCCCTCCTGAGCATGATATCCAGGGGAGGTTGTACTCAGCCCTTCCTGGGCTTCAAAGGGGTTGCTGGAGGGCTGTGCCCACCCCCTTCCTGACTTTTAAGGCTCTTGCCCTGCCACTGAAAAATGCAGCTCACACCTTTGTCCCCATAGCCAGATTGGAGCCAAACCCAGAAGAAGGATACCCAGAAGTGACTCCAAGGGTCGGTAGGCTGACCTGTTTGTGCAACAGGAACACAACAAGATTCCTGAAGCCTCCCCTATAATTGCCTAGATGACTAGTACTAACTGAACCTGCCTGAGCCCTGCTGCTGACCTCTCCTGGAGGGAATTCTGATCCCCAAGAGGTACCCCCGACCCCAGGTCCAAGATCCGTGGATGGCATCAGGGTGTATTCCTCCTGACTTAAGACTAAGTTGCAGGTGAAAGTCCAGATGTCTGGGGCTCTTCAAGACCGCAAGCGAGTTCCTTGCTATGCACTGATCGTCGTTTCTCTGGCCAATGGGAAGTTCTGATGGTGACCTACTCTTCGCTCCAAACAGTGAGAGCCTCCGTCTCTCGCCAGTATGAAGCTCCAGTGATGACCTGCTCCTTGGGACAACTCCACCCTCCTCACGGCCCCTACCAACGCAAAGCTTTAGCGGAGGCTCTTTGCGTGGACTTGGACTTTGTGAAGGTAAACTCTTCAAGGGATGATCCTGTTCCTTGTATCCAATCTGTTCTCCATCGTGGACAGACTGAACATGTGACTTTGATTTGCTCCAGTGTGACCAGCTACCCGCATGTGGCACTTTGTGTTATTTGGCACAATACTCACCAAAAACTACTGATCAGATTTTTGTTGTTTTGGTGTTGTGCTTTCACTTTATTACTGTTTGATTGCTGCATAAATTATTTACACATTGCCTCAAAGTTAAGCCTGACTGCTTTCGTGCCATGGTACCATAGGGTTAAGCAAAGGTTTATTTAGTGACCTTGATGGTTCATCCTTTCAAGGGGTGTATTTATTACTTGACTGAGGCTCTCACGCCTTTCACCTTAGGTCAATGTACCAGGTCACTATAAGTCTACCCTATGGGAGGCCCTCCTAGCCCACAGGGCAGGATGCAAGTAGCAAACTAATTTCTTGAATTTGGTGTTCAGTGGTGGGATCTAGTACTCATTTTTGTACAGTGCCATTCAGTGATATTTCTAAAACCAAGAAACTCTTGTAAAAATGTGACAGAATTAAGTTTTTAAAATTCGCCTTGATTTTTGATTGGCAATTTATTTTTCCAAATGTAACTCCTGCCCCATAATTCTGTGTCTGTGATATTTAGCAAGTATGGCAGAAGTCTGGAGCAACACAGAAAGCTGCACTGTGGCAGAGCTGAAAAACTTGTGCAGGGAAAGGGGTCTACAGATGGCAAAAGCCTCCAAGAAAATGGAGTTCCAGAATGCCCTCAGAGCCTGAGAGATGGCCCACCAGCTGCAGCATACAGCACAAGAGCAGGAGGGGGATGCTATGAAATAGGTGAATAAATGCAGCAAGGCCCATACTCAGTCCACCTCATTGCACCAACATCACCCCAAATCCTAGAGACGTGCACTGGCTCCTCATAGAAAAGTACCCTGTTTTGCTTGTTGTCAGTGTGTTTGACTGTGTTCACAGGGATCCTGCTAACCAGGACCCCAGTGATTATGCTCTCTCCCTCCTAACTTGGTAACTTGTAACACTTTCACCCCACATTTGGCATACTGGTACCCCAATGTAGGTCCCTAGTATATGGTACATAGGTACCCAGGGCATTGGGGTACCTGGGGATCCCCATGGGTTGTAGCATGTATTATGCCACCTATGGGGAGCCCAGGCAAAGTGTTCTGCAGTCCTGCCATTGCAACCTGTGTGAAAGGGTGCATGCACCCTTTTTTACCTTAGGTCACTGCACCAGGTCACTACAAGCTACCCCTATGGCAGGCCCTCCTAGCCCAGAGGGTAGGATGCAAGTACCTGTGTGTGAGGTACCCCCATGAACTCCAGTGCCATTTTCCTGGACTTTGTGAGTGCGGGGACACCATTTTATGCATGTACTGGACATAGGCACTCTGGGAGCTCCTTAGAGGACCCCCAGCATTTCTCCTACCAGTCTTCCAGGGTTTTCCTGGCAGCCCAAGCTGCTGCCACCCCCCAGACCGGTTTCTGCCCTCCTGCTGCTTGAACAGCTCATGCCCAGGAAAGCAGAACAAAGGATTTCCTTTGGGAGAGGGGGGGTAAGACCCTCTCCCTTTGGAAATAGGTGTTACATGGCTTGGGAGGGGTAGCCTCCCCAAGCCACTGGTATGCTTTGAAGGGCACATTTGGTGCCCTTCATGCAAAAACCAGTCTACACCGGTTCAGGGACCTCCAGTCCCTGCTCTGGCGAGAAACTGGACAATGAAAAGGGGAGTGACCACTCTCCTGTCCATCACCACCCCAGGGGTGGTGCCCAGAGCTCCTCCAGAGAGTCCCTGTGTTCTGCCATCTTGAATCCAAGGTTGGCATGACCTTTGGGAGCATCTGAGTGGCCAGGCCAGGCAGGTGATGTCAGAGCCCCCTCCTGATAGGTGATCACCTTCTTCACATCACCATTGATTAACTCCTGCATCCACAGCTGGGTGGGTAGTAGCTCCTACTCCTCCTGAACTCTTTTGTGACTTTTGGACTTGGTCCCCTTCTTCCACAGGTCTTCCTCTGCAGGAATCCACAGCTGATTTCTTGCAGTATTGTCTGGGTATTGCATTTGGGGAAAATCCACTAACTTACTCCTTTTCTCCTGGTCGCTAGGGTACACTGTGGTACTTACCTTTGGGGCTGCCTAGTACCCCCAGCTTCCCTCCACACATTTCACTTCTAGGTGGGGGTCCTGTGTTCACATTCCATTTTTTAGTATGTGGTTTGGACTCCCCCTAGGGTCACTATTGTCTAACTGCTTTTGCACTGCTTTCTATCACTTTCTATGCCTATTTCTGGTAGCTAGTGTATATATGTGGTGTGTTACTTACCTCCTTTTGGAGGGTTGCTTCTCTAGTACGTTTTGGTATTGTGTCACTAAAATAAACTACCTTTATTTTTGTAAAACTGAGTGTTTTCTGTCATGTGTCTTAGTGCTGTGTGACTACAGTGGTATTGCATGAGCTTTGCATGTCTCCTGGATAAGCCTTGGCTGCTCATCCACAGCTACCATTAGAGAGCCTGGCTTTTACACACTGTCTACACTACATTAATAGGGGCTACCTGGACCTGGTATAGGGTGTAAGTACCTTAGGTATACACCACACACTAGGCAAGTTTCCTACTCTCACCACACACAAACACACCCAGTTCCGACTGCTCACAATCATATACAAAGCACTACACATTAGCCGTCCTGCCTACTTCAGTAGTCACCTACCTTTCCTCATACCTCCTAGGCACCTCCACTCAGCTGGACACTTACATGCACACTTACCATGCATCCACAGCAAGAGGTCATGCCTTCTCCTACTTCTCCCCCAAGACGTGGTATGACCTCCCACGCCACATCAGAGCCTCCTCATCACTTCTAATATTCCACAAGAAACTCAATACCTGTCTGTTTGAATAACCTCAATAAGGAGCCAGCTGACTAAACCTCCTGCAATGGCCTGGATACCTTCACGAGTGATTAGCACACCATACAAATAAACATAACATAACAAATGGAGGAGAAGAGGGGTAACCTCCTGACCATGGTGCCAGAAGAGAGAGTAGGGTCCACAGGAATGCGGTTGACTGCCGGATTGAGACAAGCAGTGTTTTCCCCCACAACCTGTCCCCTGAGGAATTGGAGTGCTGAAAGGAAGCTGGAACTGCAACTACCTGAACTGTCTCCCGAAGAGAATAAAGGAGAGATGGCAATGGAGGAACAAAGGCTCACCATGGAGGAGAAAAGGCTGCCCATTAAGGAAGCAGCTGCCAAGCGGGCTCTGGAGGAAAAAGATGCTGAGGCAGATAGAGCTTTAGCAGAGAAAAAGCCTGAAAGGGTCTTGAAAGGAAGGAGGATACCCTTTGTAGGAAAGAAAATCTTATGGCTCATGAAATGAGTAAGCCAAACAGCTCTTGGAGTCCATCAGCAATAGTGACAGTGATAATCCAGTGTCCAATGAAGACAAAAGGGTCCACATTCCCAAAGACCTGGTGCCTAATTATGTGGTAGGGATGATATTGATAAGTAGTTTTTGCCTATGAGATAGCGCTATCTATATATAGGGTCCCAGAGGAAGATTGGGGGCTAGCCTATGGAAGCCCATGCCAGTGGTTAGGAGGGATAACCTGCTGGTCCTAGAGATAACTGGCCAGATGACCTCTGTCCCCATGAAGACGGCTTTATGGTAGAGTTTGGCCTCTCCTTACAGGAATACTGCTTGAGGTTCAGGGACAGTCACACCCTTTCTAACCATTCTTGGTTGGATTTTGTAAATCACTCCAGTAACACTTTGAATGGTTGATTGAAGGGCAGCAAGTTGAGTGATTTTGATGGGCTGTATAATCTCATTCTAAGAGAACACATGCTCAATATTTGCTTTACAGAGTTGTGCCAACACCTGATTGACACTACGCTCACTGAACGCAGGGAGCTTGCAAAGGAGGTTGACCTCTGGATTAATAGCATGGTGTCAAAAAATGTACCTTGGAGGATAACCAGAACAGGGTTCCCACTAGAAGAAAGAGGGGGAGACAATGAAAAATGTAAAACCAAATGAGTGCTATCAAGGCATCAAAAATGCTTTTCAGGAGAGGGATTCCCAGTCCCACCTTGAACAAAAGAAATGTGTCTTTTATGGAAAGAAACCATTGGGCTACTTTAAGCCCAAGTGTAATGAGTGCTTACAGTATGGGCAATTTAAGGGTGAAAGCCATCTGCTAGCACAGGAAGCAGCCTTCCACTGGTATGCCTACTCCTGAAATGGCAAGTGTAGCGCTTGGGGGAGAGGTTGTTCCAATTAGTATTGGGAACGCATAGAGGTTGCCCTAGTGTGCCTGGGTGACAGGTAAGATGGTGCCAGAGGTGCACATGCCTGACAATACTAAGAGGTACAGGCAGTAGCTCACCATTAATGGGCAGAGGGTGGAAGCTCTGAGAGACACCTCCTCAGAGCAGGTAATCCGTGATGTAATGCATGAGGTTGTGACAGCAGACAATTTTGTTTGTTGAATCTCTGCAAAGAAATGAACTGACGCACACTGTCTAAAAAATGATGGAGCTCCTTTCCGACTTGGAGATGTTAGAGTGGGACTGGAGTTGGAGTGGGTGTGCCTGAACACATTGTCCATGGAAGCCCAAGAGAAAAGTCAAAAGGGCCTGGAACCGTGGCTCTGGTACCACCCAAGAAGAAGAGTGGCAGCAGGAGTTGGAATCCCACACCAGACATTCCCACCGTCTGAGAGGAAGCTGATCCAGAGGTTGATGCCCCAGAACCTACAGGGGAGGACATTCCGGTCTAGGGAGGCCTACCTGAACTAGTTGGATGGTAAGCTGAAGGAGGCCCCCTGAGGCACAGTTCTGCCAGTTGCAGAAGGAGTGCCAAACTCTTGGGGACCTATGGCAGCAGGCCGAGGCCCAGGCAAATGGAGACACATCTGGTGATCACCTCATCTATTGGAGGATGGTCTCCTGAGCCAGTGGCAATCCATGTGTTGTTGGTCCTCTCAGTGTTACCGGGCCTTCCTACTGGAGATGACTTATAATGTACCACTGGTAGGACATCTGGGACAGACCAAAACCTTTTCATGGTTGGTCACTCCCTTTTATTGGCCCCAGATGACAGTGACCACAGATGCATTCTATCAGTCCTACAGTACCTGTCAGGCCAGTGGGAAGTCAGGGGTAAAGCAGAAGGCTCCATATTTTCCCTTCCCTGTCATAGGACCTCCCTTTGAGAGGGTGGGCATCAACAATGTGGGATCTCTGATTCCAAGACAGCCCAAGGCAGCAGGTTTATTCTGGTGTTGGTGGACCATGTTACCTGGCACCCAGAGGCCATACCCCTGAGGACAGTGACTGCACCTGCAGTGGCCATGGCACTGCTGGGGATATTTGCCTAGGTGAGTTTCCTCAAGGAGGTGGTGTCTGACAGGGGCACTAACTTCATGTCAGCATACATTAAGTCAGTGTGGGATGAGTGTGGGGTAAACTACAAGTTCTCCACACTATACCATTCCCAGACTAATGGGCCTTTTCAGACATTCAACAAGACATGATTATGGGCCTGTCAGAGTCCCTGAGGCACAAGGAGGACATCCTGCTGCCATGCCCCTTGTTTTCTTAGAGTGAAGTGCCTCCGAAAGGATTTAGGTTCAGTCCTTTGAAACTTCTATATGGCCACCCAGTCAGGGGACCTCTCAGCCTTGTGTAGGAGATGTGGGAGCAGGCTCCCAGGAAACCTCCCAAATGTAGTAAGCTACATGTTGGTTCTCTGGACTCAGATGAGGCACTTTTGGAAAAAGGACACCCAGAACCTGGTGGCTAGCCATGAAGTGATGAGGCTCTGACATGACCAGAAGCTCACTCTGGTATAGTTTTAACCTAGCCAGAATGTATGGGTAATGGAGCTAGTGGAGCCTTGGGCCTTACAATTCCAATGGACGTTGCCCTATGAGGTCAAGGAGAAAAAAGGGGAGGCCACCTCCTTGGTGGACTTCCAGACCCTCAAGAACCCTTTGAGGGTTTTGCATGTCAACCTCCTCAAGCCCCACTTCGAGAGATCAGTAGTCACCATGCTCCTGCTGACAGATGGACGTTAGGAGGAAGACAGCAAACCTCTACCAGACCTCCTCTCCTCTAAAGAGCAACCTGTCACCCTGTCTGACTTCACACCAGGAAAGAGAATGCAGTCACCTCTTGGAGCAATTCTCCTCCCTCTTCTTACTTAGCCCCAGGCTCACCAATTGGTGTACCCATGACATTGACTCATGGTAGAGCATGTCTTTCAAGATTAAAATCTACAGTGGGCCAGCATCAAGGAGGAGTTTTCCAAGATGCTGAAGTTGGAAGGTGACAGAGCTCTCCAATAGTCGATGGTCCAGTCCAGTGGTTGTGGTACGTAAGGCTACTCCACTGGGCGCTACTGCAGAACTCTGGTTCTGTGTGGATTTTCAAGAGCTCAACTCAGTCACCAAGACTGACATTCAGCCCCTCAGCTGATGAGCCCATTGAGCAGTGGGATCTGCCAAGATCCTGAGTACATTCAATCTGACATCGGGGTACTGGCAAATTGCCTTATCCGAAGGGGCCAGGGAGAGGTCTGGATTCTCCACCCCTAAGGTCCACTTTCAGTTTAGAGTGATGCACTTTGGATTAAAGAATGCCCTTGCCACCTTCCAGAGGGTGGTTAACCGTGTCCTGGCTGGGTTGAAGGGCTTCATTGCTGTCTACCTAGAAGACATTGCTGTTTGCAGCTGTAGCTGGGATGAACACCTGCACCAACTCCGGACAGTACTTTGGGCGCCTGCAGATGGCCTTACTGCAGTTCATCATGGGAAGGCTGGTACAGGTTCTCAAAGAGTCAACACCTGTGCCACCTGGCACTCTAATAAGCAGAGTGGGATGGGGTCCTTGGTCGTGTTCCAAGAGGTCGTGTGTCTTTAGTGGTGGCTGGATCTTCAGAGTTTCTCTCTGATTGTGATCCACCTGGGAGAGTCTTTAAACATTAGGGCAGATGTGCTCAGCTGGGGACGACTGCTGAATCACAAATGGCACTTGCATCCAGAGGTGGTGCAAGACATCTACTGACACTGGGGTCAGCCATGGCCTTTTATTTTTGCAGGTGAGAATGGTCAGTGAAGGGCTGAAGGGGTTTCATCACCTTTGCACCAAGCAAAAGGGGGCAAAAGTGATGTAACCCTTAAATTGAGATTTACCTATCCCCACAAGGCCATCTTGCATGGCTCTGATTGCCTTGTTAAATCTGGAGTAACTCAATGCGGCGTAAATTGCTGTGTTGCATTACTCTGCCCTAGGTAAGTGTTCCATGGGTGGTGCGTGGATGTTCCCAGGCAACACCCATGGATTTTGATGTATTCCCAGATTTACCATATGTGGTAGAGATGGGAATGTGCTAAAGCTGCTACGCCTCCCCAGGTGAGGTGTAACGAGTAGAAATATCTTTATTTATCCTTCCTGTTTCCTCTTTCTTTGTCTTCTGCATTCTACAGCAAATGTAGAAAGAGGAAAAGACCTCATGGGATGGTTTTTGTTTACAAAGGTGCCCCTTCCAGCACAAAAACAATCCTGCTTACAATGCAGGCAACCTTGCACCATGGTGCAAGGATGCCTGCATTGGTCCTAGCATCTAAAAGTGTGTCCGCTCTGGGAAATGGCAGGAATATGTCATATAATGTTAAATACAACACACTCCTGCCTTTCTCTATGATGCAGCACAACAAAGTGGCTTGCTGCGCTGCATAATTTTATAAATATGCTCCACTGTCTCTAAGAGATGCTTTCAGACTAGAGTGAAGCATGAGCCTGCTGTACACATTTCTACCTCTGCCCTCCTGCCCTGAGTTCTGAAGAAGATCAGAAAAAACTGAGCCCAAGTCATTCTAGTGGGGCCAGGAGAGTATGGTACCCAGAACTTCTGGGCATGAGATTCTAGCCCCCCCGATCAGGCTACCACTTCAGGAGCATCTTCTGTCGCAGTAGCAGAGCAGGGTCCTGCACCCAAACCTGCATTGGCTGCAGTTGCCTGCATTTGATCTACCTCCTGAGGTTGTGGATGCCATTCTTGTAGTCAGGCATTCCTTTACAATGTCTATTTACACTGGTTGCAGGGACAAATATGAGGCCTGGTGTGGAATCAGGAACCCAGACCTCTTACAATTCAAGCTGTCAGATGTATTGTTGTTTGTTATATCATTGACGCAGCTAGGTCTTGCAGTGAGCACCATTAAAGGTTATTTGTCAGCCCTTGTAGCATTTTTGAGTTTTCAGCAACAATCATCCTTATTTAAATCACTTGCTGTGATGCAGTTTATTAGAGTTATGACACAGGTTTCCTCCCAAACCACTTGTAATGCTACTGTGGGTTCTTAATTTTGTCTTGACATTCCTCATGTGTACTCCCTTCCCTCTTTGAACCAATACACTGACTCTCAAAACCATCTTCCTCATTTCAATCACCTCAGCAGTTTGTTTGAAGGAACTCCAGGCTCTTTCGGTACAGCCGCTCTACCCCACATTTATACCAGAGAAACTGAGCACCAGGGCAACCTTTTTGCCTGTAGTCATGGTGCCTATTCACATTGGACAGTCCATCATGCTTCCAATGTTCTTGGCCCCTCCTCTCCCATCTGCCAGGTCCAACATGGATGTCAGTGCAGATGTTCATGAAGCATTACTACCTTCACAGCCAGGTCTAACGGGAAGGACAAATTGCTTGTTCGGTCCAGCAGGACTTTTTGTCTGAGTCCACTCCACAGACCCTCCACCTTGGAGTAGTACCCCTTTGGTATTGATTCTAAAGGTGTGGAATCTACAGTTAGAAGTATCCATCAGAGGAAAAAATGGCTTTCCTTCTGTAACGTTCTTTCAAGTGTATACTCTATCTAACTGACCCCCCTCCTCATACTGTGGAACGGCTTCTTTCTAAAAAGATCCCTATTTAGAGATCTACTCAATGGTACCTCCAATTGTTTTATGCTGCATGTCCAAGGATGTGGAAAGAGTCAATCAAGAAACTGATGTTGCGGGGACCGGGGTGGCACCTATATATGCCACTTCAAGGGTGAAATGAGGACAATTCTGATCTTCACAGTTTAGGAAATTAGCGTGGAGGGTGGTGCACTGCGTGGAAGCATCTGAATCCAGCCTGTTGCCTGGAGAATGTTCTAAAGGTGAGGAATCTGCTGTAGTATCCACCAGAAAGAGTGTTAGCACAGATAAGTAACTTGTTCTTTGTATACTCAGTTTCAGGTGGTCCACTAGTCACAACATTTTCCACAAATGCAGAATTTAAATTGTTTTGGCTTTTGTGTCTGCTCCGTTGTATCATACAGGGAGGATGACAAGTTATTGGGCTCAATTATCGGTATACTAGCGTTCTGATTATTTAGTACAACACCCGGATGTCATCAATTTCTTTGTCAAATGAAGCCAAAGAAGATTCTTATTCAAAATGTGTAGAATCCTGACAGCCAAAGAGGATTCATGAGATGGCGTGGTCAGCATGTTGATTATTTAGCGCAACAACCGCAACAGCCGAGTCGTCTACAATTTCTGTGGAAACAAAAGCCAAAGATTATTCTAATTGAAAATTTGTATAATCTTCGCACTCAAGTTAAAAAACCCTTTTCTCACTACATTAAGCTGTAAAAATGTATCAAGGCCTTGTGCAGATTGTTGTTGCTGTGCTTCTCTATCAGCAATCCTTTTCTGGTGTTGTTTTCACAATAGCTTTATTGGGCTCATTCTTTCAAGTTAAAGTTCTAAATATTACCTTAAAATGTGCACGTTTTCGACTGAGTTGAGATGTGCTAACATCGCCATATGCTAGGTTTAGGATTGGGTACTCGGACGTTGAACGTCATTGCAAAAGCACAACACATTAGAAGGCTACCCAGTTCAGCGTGCAGACTGTGCATTATAATTTCTGAATCTGCAAACACATGCTTTGTCCATCTTTATATTCACACTGACATAATACTCTGAGAATGCTAACAAGTAATCACAGCTTCAGAGGAGATAACGGGAACAATACTAATACAGAACAGTAGTAAGGTTGCACCTTCACAGTATCTTCACAGTTCAATGGAAATCTAGTTGGGCATACTGGCTACAAATACAATGAACAGGGAGCTCAAAACTGCACAGTCTCTTTCATCTTCCACCTCAGATGCTCTGAGCCCATCTCCCAGATGATGAAGATCCCACACAGGCTCCCACGGAAACTACACACCTACAAGACTCTAACTTCCCACACAAACTCAACCAAGAAACCTATCCAGGTAATTGAATTGTATTATAATTGCATTTATAAAGCGCTTATTATCCCTAATGAGGCATTGAAGTGCTTTACTGTGGGTAGCACACAACTCTCTAATCCAAGGTTAGCGGGATAAGTTATTTTATAGGCAAGGAAATAGATACGGATCACAGATGCCTTCTGGTGTCCAAAGTAACAAATTGAGAACTGATGTAACATATTACTTACACTTCATTCATAGATTTTACTTCTTTGCCACATAAAATGTACTCAGCTCTGGTAAAACAGCTCTAATTATCACCCAATCGAGAGCATTTTGTCAGGTGGCTGTGTAGCCTGATTGGGAAGTAAATTGCTGCTTAGTTCAGGAGCCCCTTACCAAGAGGACATTTCCATTACAATCCCGACATAAAGAAGACAGCGAGTGGATGCTGACAGTACTGGGGAGCTCGCCTTGTTTGGATCAGCATCATAATCTCTTCACTTTGTCCCAGAAAACTGTGCTACGGAGCGATGCTCGTCGGTCAGGAGGCTCAGCAGCAACACTAACAAAATGGAGACAACTATGCGGTCTATCTGACTCATTCTGTGAACCAGGATTTAGAGTTAACTGCCATTACATTGTTGCAAATCCAGTCTAACTTTGAGCTAAACGCTGTTGTTATAGAAACCACTCTAAGTAGTACTTAAGCGATCTTCCACTCAAATTCTGGTAGTGTAAGTAACCCAACATGGTAACAACTAATCAGTAAAAACAAGAATAAAGGTGCTAGATTAGCTCCTTCATTATGTACCTAAAATTATATACTCCAGATATTAGTTGCAACAGGTGGAGGCAGGTGCCTAATGGCAAACGGCTTTTTGATTAAGTGTGTCACATGACTATGGTCAAATCACTTAAGCGTCTTGCTCTTGTAAGATGGGCACCGCTAGTAAGACCCGCTGACAAATACCGCCCTTTCTAACTAGGTATCCCAGGAGGTGCCTTTACAAATGACTGGTACAAGAATAATATCACAAGTAACATTACAGTCATCATGGCACATCCGTCCTGTCGTTTCATGGAGCTTCTGAAGCTGTTGTGTGCACTTGTGTGCTATTCATAATCACCTGAACAAATCCCTTTTTTGTAAGTACCCTCAGTGTTACAATAAAATCTGTTCAATCTATAAAGTCCTGTTACATACAATATTACTGATGTTCTCTGGTGTGGATCGTTCCACTGGAGCTACTGGTGCAAGGGTGCCACTGAGGCCCCTGATGCCTGGAAAGTATGAGTTTCGGTGCTTCTACTAACAGCTGTCTTCATACATAATCTTTTTTGTTGAGTCACTGTAGCAGGAACAGGTCTTTCGAATGTAGGTACCAGAACTGTAAGCTGAACTATTGCTGGGACAACAACGCATAGTCAGAAATACAAAAACTTCAACATCTTGAAGCATAATTCATCTTCTGGTATGCTCCTTTCACATAGGAGATTACAGCATTTCCTGGCTGGAAGACGGTCTCCTCTACCACTGAACTAGTCACGATTTGAAAACCTTAGGTCTAGGGAACTAAAAAAAGGTTAATATGGCAGGAAAAAAAGCAAAAATCTGGTCTTAAATGCATGGAAGAAGATCTCCCAAATCCTGACACACCTGTCAAGAACCAAATGGATTTCAACAGCCCTATGGAAACTATTCTTAAAAATACTCTTGGATGTCCATGAATTTGGTCAAACACTGAAGTGAACATGAATCTTATGCAACTGGAAATATCTGTAATACAAACAACATCAAGCTGTGTTAGGCCTGACATCTTTGGTGTGGTTTCCCCTGTCTTTTTGCCTCTGCTTCCTGTATTTTTGACTATGTGCTGGACTTTGGTTTTGCTGGTGTGTGGTATTCTGGGCACTTTTCCACTGCTGACCAGTGCTAAAGTGCAAGTGTTCCCTGCATAAATTGTGGTTATGATTGGTCATCCCTGATTGGCATATCTGATTTACTAGTAAGTCCCTAGTAAAGTGCACTAGAGGTGCCCAGGGTCTGTAAATTAAATGCTACTAGTGGGCCTGAAGCACTGATTGTGCCACCCACACAAGGAGCCCTGTAAACATGTCTCAGACCTTCCACTGTAGTGTCTGTGTGTGCAGTTTTGCACTGCCCACTTGCCAGGCCCAAACCTTCCCTTGTACTCATACTTAATATCTTTTAAGTGCAGTTTCCCATTGGGAGAAGATGGAGATTTGGAGTTTGGGGTCTCTAAACTCACATTCCTAAAATACATATTTGGTAGAGTTGATTTTTAGATTGTCTGTTTGAAAATGCCACTTTTAGAAAGTGGTCATTTTCTTGCTTAACCATTCTATGCCTCTGCCTGCGTGTGGAATCTATGTTTGGGTCAGACTGACAGTTGGGATGTTTGTGAATTCCCTCTAGACAGTGACACAAAGGGAGCTGAGGTGAATCCTGCATATCCTGATAAGTCTCCTGGGCTGGAGTGGGGAGGGAGCAGCTTACACCTGGACCTGAAATAGCTGTGCCTGTCCTCACACAATGCAGTCTCCAGCCTCCTGGTGTGCGTCTGGGGCCAGGCCTGGGCAAGGCAGGATCTTGTGAACAACAGAGACATTCCTTTGAACTTTGCCTACTTTGAAGGCAGAAATGAATATAAGTAGTGGGCCCAAAACCCCAGACTTTTAGAATACTTCTGGATCAAGAGGAACCTCCAAGGAGAAGAGCTTCTGAGCTGGAGGAGGAGTACTGCCCCTTTGCTGTGTGTGCTTTGCTGGATTGGCCTACAGTTGGACTGAGCTTGCCTCCTGTTAAGAAGTCTCAGGGACATCAAAGACTTCATCTGCCAGGGGGCGTGGCCAAGATGGCGACCGGAGCGGCAGCATAAACTGCAGCTTCGATCCCTGGTCCGTATAAATATCCTGCTAGCGGCGCTCGGGCCCCCATTTTAGGGGGTACGAGCGTCGCTCATTGTGCTGCCTGGGGGCTACATTGACGTCCGCGGCTGGAACCGGATTATTGCTGCCGACCGGTGGGCGGCGGGCGCTCGGCCGGGTCGCGGCCTGCACCCGCTCTGACAGCCTGCACACTTGCGGCGTGCGCCGCGCAACATCTCCCGCGACCCAGAGCCAGAGCTCGGGTTCGCGCTGTGCCCGTGGCACGAGTCGCCGGAGTTTTGACCTCGATGGGGGCGCTGGATTCGCGCGCCGGCCTGGGGATGTCACTCTGTGGTGGCGGCACCGGCCGGGTACTCCCTGCCGTGACGCCGCCCCTCCTGGGTTAAGTCCTGACAGAGCAGGCTTGCCCGCCCATCATCTTCCGAGAGAAGCTGCCGCTGGAAGTGTCGGTGTCCCGGCCCCCCCGATCACCGGAGGCCTGTGCCACGTAATATCAGTGCGTGGCCTAACAAGCTGTGGCAGTCATTTAAACTCTGAATCCTTGGCCGGTAACAGTGAATGTATCCACTATACCGGCTCCACCAGTACGGTGGAGCGTGTTGCAATGAGGCGCATCGCACTAGGGCGTCGGCCCTAAGAAGGCACTTTGTAGCAACGTCGTGTTGCAGGGCTGATCCGTGGCGTTCCCGCGCCCTGCACGGCGAGGCCTGCAGGAGCAGGCTTGTTATTTCAGGCGCCCCAGGATCGAGGGTTGCGTTGGACTATCTGGCGAGGTCACCCAAACGTGTTGCCCTGGCAGGGATCCATTTGCGGACACACAGCGTTTTTACAGCAGTCTCTACAACCCAGGTCCTCGCCTAGAACTGGATCGTGCTTCACCTCAGGAGGGGTGAGGCAGCAAGAATACAGCTGATGGACAGGAGCAAAGCGTACAACGGACTTGGTCAGCTGTAAGAGGTGAGCCTTTCAGCAACATTAATCGAGTCGCAGTGTGCAGTCGTGCTAACTACCCCCCTGTGCCCCAAGGTAACCGGATCAGATACAGCCTCCAATAAACTACTCAGAGTTCTGCCCTCACCCCACTAGACTCATAGATTCCTACCAGTACCATAATTTTTAAGCTTTGCAATCAATATTCAACGCATTAGGCCACTACCCTCCAATATTCTCGTCCTGCCCCTGCTTTACTCGTCCTCAACACCCAGGCCGGACTGGTGTGACGCCTGACTCGTCCGCAAACATTGCTTTGTGTATACTTGTTGCGTTAACGACCACGCAGTCCTGTACTTGCCAAATGGTCACGCCAAAGACTTCACGAGCACCTCCGGGCAAAATGGACCACGCCACCCCACCCTCCTCAGAGGCCCACACCACCACGCAAGTGGCCTCGCAGAAGCTGGAACTTACCTTACAATCACATACGTCACAATTTGAAAAGATACTGAACCCATCCTAGACACTAAGACCAACCTAGAAGCTAAAACAGGCTCGGTAACAGAAGACCTCAACATACTTCGTACTGATCAACACGCACTGGCCGACAGGGTGCCCGAACTTGAAAAAGACACTGCAATCCTTCCCCGCACTGTGAAAGATCTCCAATCGCAACTAGCTCATCTATCAGCAGAGGTGGACTCCTTAAAACGCAGAGCTGAGGACGCAGAGGGTAGGTCCCGTCGCAACAATATTCGTATTGTGGGGTTCCCTGAATGTGCCGAGGGCCTCAGCGCTGAATTATTCATAGAACAATGTCTCACAGACACAATTCTTAAAGATAATATCCTGAAGTTCTTTTCCGTTGAGAGGGCCCATAGGATCCCCGGCAGGCCCCCTCCACCTGGCTCACAACCACGCCCGCTTATAGTAAGACTCCTTAACTAACGAGATAGAGACCTTATCCTACAGCTATTCCGCAAGTCTGGTCCGGTATGCTTTGAAAACGCTGTGATTACAGCTTATCATGCCTCAGCAAACATAGCATCAAGTATGCGTTGATGTTCCCAGCCAGACTCCGTGTGCAGGATGATACTCGTACACTTTTCT
Source organism: Pleurodeles waltl (assembly GCF_031143425.1). Classification (NCBI taxonomy): domain Eukaryota; kingdom Metazoa; phylum Chordata; class Amphibia; order Caudata; family Salamandridae; genus Pleurodeles; species Pleurodeles waltl. Next base: position 227,764,764 of record NC_090444.1, on the reverse strand, counting down.
TCACCACTCCGGAAGATGCCTGGACCTGGCTGCATGCCAAGGGTCTAGCCGACCCGTTAGACACAAGCACCCTGGGTGATAATAGGTCCTCCTCACGTCGGGACGCAGGCAACGTAAAAAACAAGGCACTAAACCCTCACCTGAACAGGTACAAACCGAACGCTCCCAGCTCCTGCGGGCCACATCTAGATTTGTTAACATGTCGCCAACTGCCTTATCCACACAAACGGACGTGGATCTGGAACAGGACGCAAAGTCTGACTCAGCGGAATCCACGCGGGGTCCTTTCCTCACACTGCGCGCAGCGGACGACATCTGCTAGGCAGTTAAGTTCCACCTACTCCTGCTCTCCGGATGCGGCGGCACGACTCCCTCCTTTCTGGCTGTTCAGTGGCGACTGGGCGTCACTATTGTTTCCTTACTAGGGCGCACGATCCGCTTGTGGCCCCGGGCGGCGCACTTTGCACCATGAGTAATCCGGGCAGGGTAAATCTATGACTCTGCACCAATGCCCTTCGGCACCCCCCTGCTCCATATGGACCATTCTTTCAAGCCGGCAATTGCTGGAATTGTTTTCTATCTTTTAGTAATTCAACTGTTGCTATATTTCGTTTTAGAGTGCACCTTTTTATTTGGTTGTTGGTTTTGCCACATGTTAGTTAATCGCAAATGCAGCAGCAAATGTACATGTCATATCTATTATAGCAATAGGATTACAGCTCACAACATCGTAGACATTGTCTGGCTAGTCTTAGCGGGTAAGCGTCACAACATTTTCCTAATGGGGACAGAGGACACCCACTCCTCCGGCTACATGAAAGTTACAAAAGCATCATGGCCACCCAAACTCACCAAGGTATCTTGAAATATAAGATACTCACATGGAATATTAGAGGCATGGCAACTCCACGTAAACGGCAAAGGGTTTATGCCTTTCTCAAGAGGCATCAGGTACACATAGCTCTACTACAAGAGACACATCTCTCTAAATCCACGTTGGAAAACATACGCTCAAAATGGAAAGGTCAATTGCATGGCACCGCTTCCTCGTCCGTTGCTCGCGGAGTAGCGATTTGGATTGCTCCTGGGGTCCCATTTACCTTATCTCGCACACAATGCGACCCAAACGATAGACATGTGACACTCGAAGGCACCCTTGATGGGTCCCCTTTAGCCCTGGTTGCACTGTACTCCCCAAATGCAAATCAATGCAATTTCCTATCCACGCTCTCCACCGGTAATCTCAGCGACCCCACACTAGAGTGCATATGGGGGGGCGACTTCAACAGCGTCCTAGACACTCAAATAGACCGCTCGTTCCCCCCACTTACCACGGCCCCTTCCAATCGCGCCTCACAAGCACTAGCAAGCTGGGCCTAAAACAACGGCCTGAGGGATGTATGGAGGGTGGGCCATCCCACCCACCGCAAATATTCTTACTACTCTCCTGTACACAAGCTACATACCAGAATAGATATGATTTTTGTATCTTCAGCCGTAATTCAGAAAGTGTGCATGTCTGAATACCTAGCGCGCACCATATCAGACCACAACCCTTTATGCGTAACAATGGCCTGAGGCCACATGCACACTCGTATACCAACATGGCGATTGCAGCCAGAAGCTCTTTTAGACCCCCCCCTTTCAAGCGGATATGTCCAAGAGACTAGCTGATTACTTCCTGCTGAATAAAAACACAACTTCATCCCGCGCTATAAAGTGGGATGCCCATAAAGCGGTGATATGAGGACATTGCCTTGCAGCCACGTGGGGGTAAGAAAAGCACTCACCAAAGAATTACAAGATTTGGAGGTAAAACTCCGCAGAGCAGAGAATGTGGTCGCCAGAGACGAGTCCACACTAACAACACTGAACTCGCTTAGGGCCGCCCATAATGAAGCAGACACCAGACTAGGCAAGCACTTCTACAGATATTACATGACAAGACAACACGCTGAAGGAGACAGGTCCGGCAGGCTACTAGCTTGGCTGACCCGCCAGCCTTCGCAGCCAACACCCATCGGTGCGATACGTCTAAACCCCGACGTCATTGTCAACACTCGGGCAGGCATCAACAAAGCCTTTTCCACATACTATCGCACCCTTTACATGTCTCCCCCCCTCCGCCGGAGCAGCACCTAACTGACATACTACAACTTGTCTCCCAAAACCAACTTATCCTCGATAATACCGCTACTTTGGATGGCCCTGTTACTATTGAAGAGCTGCGCTCAGCTCTGGTGCAAATGGCGCGCAGCAAAACCCCCGGTTCGGATGGTCTACCGGTAGAATATTTTAATTCCCATGCTATCCATCTCCTACACCCACTCATAGAGGTATTTAACGAAGCACACCATAACTTACAATTGCCAGACTCTATGCGCAAAGCTTTAATAGTTGTCCTTCCAAAAGCGGTCCGGGATCCTCTCGATGTTAAATCATACAGGCCGCTCTCTCTACTCAATACAGATTGCAAACTATTAGGGAAAGTATTAGCAAATAGGCTCCTCACCTACCTATCAAACTTGATACACCATGATCAGTCCGGCTTTATCCTTGGTAGAAGCACCTTCCTAAATATCAGAAGGCTGCTCCACATAATGCACAGTAATACAGACACTGAAGCGGTGGCCCTCTCCCCCCTAGATATTGAAAAAGCGTTTGATACGTTAAGCTGGAATTATCTCCTTTGCACACTCAAAGCGTTCGGTTTCGGTTCCGGCTTTATTAGCTGGATCAAAACGCTCTACTCCATGCCCACAGCCCGTGTCAAAAATGGTTGCACTATCTCCGAAGCATTCCCTATAGGCAGAGGCACCAGACAAGGCTGTCCATTGTCTCCTTTGTTATTTGCCATTGCCATGGGACCATTATCAATTAAACTACGCAGCTACGGACATATATGGGGCATCCCGGAATCTAACACTCATCATATTATATCCTTATACGCAGACGATGCCCTGATATACCTGCATAATCACTCTGCCTCTATGGTAGAGGTATTGCAGTTGCTGGACTCCTTTGCCCTCGCCTCTGGTCTGCATGTCAATTGGTCCAAGTCAAGTATCTTCCCCCTTACCTCCACCCCGATTGACCTCCACATGGCACTACCGCAATATAAAGTACTGTGGTCACATGCAACCTTTAAATATCCCGGGGTGCAGATTTATCACTCTATTATAGATCTAAAAAAGGGCAACATTGACAGGGCACTCAGCTCCACCCGCAGCACAATACCATTTTGGAGCTCACTCCCCCTATCCTCTATGGGTCGGGTAGCAATAGCCAAAATGCTTATCCTCCCAAGGTTTTTATATTATTTTACTGCCCTCCCGTTGTGACTGCCACGCTCGTTCTTTAGCAAACTGCGTTCAATATTAACTGACCTGCTCTGGGGCAAAGATAGACATAGAGTAGCGTTGACTATAACACAACACCCGCAAGAGGCGGGCGGGCTGGGCATGCCTAACTTCGAAAGATACTACGCAGCTGCTCAACTGTTGTGGCTATCCACATGGCTTCAAGATACTCCTCCAACCGAAAGCATAATGTTGCAGACATATATAGCCCCGCAAAAGTTACTGTCTACACTGTTATCTAGCCCTCACCCCCTACCCCCAAAACTCATACTGTTGGAAGCAGCTCGCTTCTGTTGCCGTAGATACATCCAAAGCAAGACCCCTTCTCCCCCTTACTCACCCTTGCTACTGCTGTTTCAATTGCCGGGCACCCAAACCCTTTCAACACATCATGATACGTGGGACATAAACACACTGAAGGTGGGCGATTTATACTCCAGCTCCGTGATGTACACCTTTGCGGAACTGGTGTCTGCCGGAGTTGTGCACAACGGTGCTTTCCTGACATACAGCGCCATCAAGTGGCTACTCAACAAACTCTGGGATGCGGGCAACGCCGAGCCTCCTGAGTCCCCATTACTTACTACCATCCTTACCATAGGTAGCACAAAAGGCATTATAACTAAATTATATAAAGCATTACTAGCAGTAGTTTGTACCACCCTGCCACATGCTAAGGCACGCTGGGACTCTGTCCTCCCTTCACCACTACCACAAAAAACCTGGATCGCAGCTCTTGCGATGATCAAATAAATATCCCGTAATCCTCGCCTGCGTTATACCCAATTCAATTATATTCACCACTCATATTTATCCCCAGCTCGCATCCAAAGAATATACCCGAGCTTAACCCCGACATGTCCAAGATGTGCTACTCAGGCAGCCGACTTTTATCATATGGTCTGGAGTTGCCACTCAATAAACTCGGCCTGGCACCGCGTTACGGACGTCACAGCAGACATTTCGTCCCACACCCTGTTGCCCACACCAGATTCCTGCTTACTTGGCATACGCCACCGCACTAGAGCGGATAAACAGTTACACAGATTTATAGATCTAGCATTTGTTGTTTTCAAACGACTAATAGCAACACATTGAAAGGCTCCACACGTCCCATCCCACTCATCTTGGCTCCGTGACCTACATAGCCGTTCGCAGGCTGAAGCACAGACACTTCACTTATTGCAACACAAAGATCTTATTCAGGAGGGCCCCGAAGTTTGGGACACTTTTGTGGTGGCAATAGAAGCGAGGGATGACATGCACCCCCCGTGAATGGGGCACCATATATAGCCACTACAGTCCTGGTTGACACCGTCAGCACGCTACTCTGAGCTGCCCCAATTTCATTCATTTTCATTATTAATATCCTCATCCCTCCCCTTAATGCAACAACGTAACACATCAGGATGCTTTTTCTGCGGTTAAGCCTTCACGCAATCCATACCCAGTTCGCTTAATATCAATCTTGTTCTGTACCCCATCACACCCCGCAAAACATAATCCACACCCCAATTATGACCTCCGTTTTATTCATACACATTAGCTGTACTACTTCCTCTCCCTTCCCCCACCTTCTGTCGGGGATAGCAACTGTCATTAATAGCGTTTAGCTGCATCTTTATTTAGCAATTAGTTATTGCACAGTTTTAAGTTGAATGTTTCTTTTCTCTCCTTTCCATTTCACTTTATGCTTGCTTTTCTTGCTCTTCTTCCCCCTTCCTTTTTTTGACAATTCATTGTGTAATAATGCTGTGCAAGTTTATATATGTAAGCAAACAGATCGCAAAATTATTAACAGCCAATGTGCTGTTGTGTGAATGTTATGATTGATAAACAGATTTAAAAAAAAAAAAAGACTTCATCTGCCAGCACCTGGGCTCTCTTGCTGAGACCCCCTGTCTTGCCAAGTGGTGCCACATCCAGTCCCTGGGCCCCTGGAAAAAGAAGCTGGCAGAACAAGAGTGAAAATCCACTCACTGGAGCCGAGTGGCAATAAAATCAACACAGCCTCTGCACCGCAGCTGAAAACTTGACGCAGCCCTGGTGAAATCAACACATCCCCAGCTCAGCATAGATTCATCACTGCTGTGCGTCTGGATTTTTCATGCATCGTCCCTGGGTGTCAAAATCTTCAACATCACCAATCAGACCTGAGGCTGCTGGTCTGGAAACCGATGCATCGCTTGCCCAGTGGAGAAAGAATCGACACACGGACTCACTTATGAGTAAGGAATTAACACATCACTTGCTTTTCCAAAGCACACTTGCCCATGCAGCATTATTTTTCTTGCATTGTGCTCAAATAAGGCTTCCATTGATTTCTATGGATTAAGACTCTTTTTACTTCAAACATTCATATCTTGCCTTGTGTTTGTTGGATTTTTTGTCGTTTTGGCCTTGTTTGATTTAGAAAAATATTGGGTATTTTTCTAGACTGGTGTGGAGTCCTTTTGTGGTGTTTTCACTGTGTTACTTTGTGTTGGTACAAATACTTTACACATTGCCTCTCAGATAAGCCTGACTACCTGTGCCAAGCTACCAAGTGGGTGAGTAGGGGTTATCCTAGGTGTGTATCTCTCTTACCCTGACTAGAGTGAGGGTCCCTGCTCAAACTGACAGCCAACCAGGGACCCCATTTCTAACAAACTGTTAATAGGGAGGGTAGCGGAGCAGAGAATACAATAGGCAGTTAAAAGTGATGTGACTGATAGTACAAAAGGACCCATGTCATACAAAAAGTGGTAGCTTGAGTTAGAGCACAGAAACATTAGGGAGAACCTGAGGATCTGAGGATCTTTGAACTGCCGGAAAGTTCTGAGGATCATATGGGCCCTAATGCTAATTTTCTAGAAAACTGGTTTCCAAAGATAACAAGTATAGTCTTTAAAAAATGAATTAGATAGAGTGCATTGTGTACCTTTGCACAAACTGCAAAACATTGAAAGCCCAAGTACCCATAGTCTGCAAACCTCTGAATTACCAACACATCGAAAAGTCCTTGAATACCTTAGTTGTAATTGATCTATCACTTGGGAGAGGAAAAAAATCTACATATCTCAGGAGTTATACAGAGACACAGTCCTCACAAGAAAAGGGTCTTTTGCTCTAAAGCCCAGACTACAGGGCTTTCTAGATTCAAAGTCATCTACAAATGGGATCTATAAGCATTTTATGACAATAACGATTTCTCTGCCTCGCAGGGCATCAAAGACTCTGAAATTAATAGTACATTGTCAAAATCTTAACAGAGTGTTCTCTCTTCAGAATCCTGGTTACTACCGTTTGAAGCTCAATGATGAGAAAGAATGAACATAATAATTAGTATTGGAATGGCATCTATAATGTGTCCCATCCACATTTACTACTTAAGCATATACCTAAGAAAGCTGAAACTCTGCATTAGGAGTGGAGCACTCTGCACACATAAGTATAGGTGCAGAGGCATAAACTCCACACACAGTTTGTAAATAGCACTTTGTAGTACTACAAAACGTCAAACAAACTACAGTATGTGAATCAGGCCCAAAGTGTAAAACTGTTATCTAACCAAATTGACGGCTCATTTTCCCTAACTGGTAGTAAATAATATCTGAGTGCTGAGTACACACATCATCAAACAGAAGATTAGAAAATCAGAGTGTATATTCTATATACTGTCATATTACCAAAGTTACTATTTAATGTATAACACAATAAATTATTATCTTATTATACTTGCTAGAGCAAAGCAAAGTGTTTGAAGTCTGTTTATGCCACTTGTGAAGACACAGCAAATTATTTGTTCTCAAGCTCATGCTCACATTTTTGCGCTCATACTTATGCTCTCAATCTCAGCTTCCGGCTCCACAGTGACTGTACACAAGAGAATTAAAATATCAACAATCAAAATAATACCACTGGTTATAGATGGCTGGTTGATAGAGAAATGCTGTGTGTATGTTATGCAGTTTTATGTATTTGGTCTATCCTTTTACTATGCAATTAATAAACAATAACTTAAGACACTAGTTAGATAGGAAACCAGAAGTGAAATTAAAGACATGCAATCTGGCTTCATTATGGGTAAAATCCTATAGCAAAATTGAACGTCACACTTTAAATTGGGATAAGTGTTTTCAAAAGGCATTCCATACTATAGAGAGCTGGGCTCTAAGAACAACCTATGATATTTTGTTAAACACCAGGGTACTTTTAAGATAAAAAACTGTGAGGGCCTGATTTAGATGTTGGCGGTAATGGTACTACTGTTGGTTTTCCAACTGAAAACCTGTCCGTCGCCTTGGCGGTCCACCCGCTGAATTTAGATGTTGGTGGTCCCATAAATGATAGCCTGCATTCGTTCCACCATTTCCACCAAGAAACTCTGCCCGCGTTGACGGCGCCATTGGAAATAGTGGCTAGCAGGGGCTCCCCAGCCACCTTTCCTGTCATGCAGATTTGGATGTGCCTTACTGCCAAGCTAATTGTGGTGGTCCAACCTCCACACCTGAGTTGGTGGATCGGGCGGGAATTTAGATTACAAAAACGTACCTTTTTTTTAATTCCACTTTCAATTTCGACTGGACATGACTGGACAAAACCTGTCATCTCTGCTGCCACCCGACAATTGAGAAAATCCGACCCCCACTCCCTGTCGCAGTACTCAAAGGTAGGGAACCCACATTGCCAGGGTACATTGGGTGGGCACTGCAACTGAGTTCAGGACCACTGCAGTCATATACATGTCACAGTATTTGTTTAAAATACTGTGACATGCATATGGCGGGAACAAGGTTATTTTGGTCATGGATGGGGACACACTGGTACAAGACACATATGGGACACATACACAAATGTTATTTTGGTGTCAGAATTCATTGCCAAATAAATGCTGGCACCACAATGACAGTACAATCACACTTGTCATCTCTGTCCATGTGTGCCCATTGCAAGGGGACCTGTACCTGTAGTGTATGTGAGCCTGTATGTTTATGTATGTGTGCAATTGAATTAGCTGGTTGAGGTGGAGGGCGCTACAGTGGGTGATGTGGTTGTGTCAGTATGTATGCCACATGCATATGGGGCTGATGTTGTTGTGTATTGTGGTTGTGTTGCTGTGTGTTACTTTCAGGTGAGTGTTGCTATTGTGTGGTGGATGTTGTCATGATGTTTGTAGTTGTGCCTCGTTGTGAGTGTGTTTGCGTAGCTGTGTGTGTAGTTGTGTTGGTAGTTGTGGTTGTGCCATGAGTGAATGCAGTGTCAATGGTGTGTATATGTTGTGTCATGGATGTATGGCAATGTGTGTCTTCAGCATGTACTGATTGTGTGGTATTGGGAATGAAATAGAAGGTGGTGGTGTGTATATGGTGTGTTCAGTCATGCACTGTGTAGGTGGACACATATGGCTAAGGTACAGTGTGTGTGTGTGAGACTTACCTCTATTCCATAGCCACTCCCAGTGTATGATATCCATTGGGTCCTGTGACGGGCACTTCCATCAGCAATCTGCCTGTATGAAAACCGCCTGCAGACCTGTAACATCTAAGTAGGGTCAGAAGGAACAAGCCTGCCTGACAGCTAGGAAAAGCACTCAGTTGTGGCAGTCCTCGGCTCAGCCGCAATACATCTAAATACGGTGGGCGGAACACCATCAACTTGACGGTGTTTTTGGGTCCGCCACAGTGGCAGATTGACCGCAATGATCTAAATCAGGCCCTAAGTTCTCTAACCATGGGAGATTTAAAGTAGCTGTTGTGATAGATAAAATACAGAAAGGTGGATGTGTGATCTCAAAGATCTACTCCCTCCTAACCTTCCATTCAAAATACAAAAAGCCTGGATGGACAAATGGGATTACTAACCACCATGGGAAAACACTAAACAAACCTTTCTCCAAAATTAGGAAGACTCCAAAAAGATTGGACACAATTTCTCACAAACCAAGTTCCTGATTCTCTAAAGGTTGTTATGGACACTAAAAAAAGTATTCAAATTGGCTCTTCTAGAACACAACAAATGCTAAAGCTGTAATACAGAAATAGAGGAGTTAGCCTCATTGTTCTTTAACTGCCACTTACTGATGGACTTTTGAGACAAAGGGGCATATTTACTTCAGAGCCCCTAGCGCCACCTTAGTGCCGCCATAGCATCATTTTTTTGACGCTCAGGCGGCGCTAAAGTGGCTTTTCTGCTTTGCCATATTTACAAAGTGGCACAATGCATGGGCTGCGCCACTTTGTAACCCTCTTGCACCACATTATGCCTGTGCCAGGCATAATGTATGCAAGGGGGGTGTTCCGGTGCTCGGAGGCCCGCAAAAATGGTGCAGTGAAATGTAAAAGATTTTACTGCCCAACTTTTGGCGTCATTTTTAACACCTGCTCAGAGCAGGAGTTAAAATGAGGCACCCATTGAAATCAATGGGCCTCCTTGCACTTTTCTGCACTAGCGTAAGAATTGTTTACGCCAGTGTAGCAAAGTGCCACAATAGCATCGAAAAATGATGATGCTATTGTGCTAACGACTGCCATGGTGCATCGTTTCATAAATAATGTAATTAGGTTCCGGTAGGGGGCACAAGAAAAGTGGCATACATCTATGGCCCAATGGCAGGCCTGAGACATGTTTAAATGGCTACTTAAGTGGGTAGCACAAACTGTGGTGCAGGTCCACTAGCTGCACTCAATTTACAGGCCATAGAAACATATGGTGCGCTTTACTAGGGAATTATAGTAAATTAAGTATACCAAGGTTACCATGTTTAAAGTAGGGAGCATCTGCACTTTAGCACTGGTTAGGAGTGGTAAATGCACAGAGTCCTAAAGCCAACACAAATGGGGTAAGAAGAAGAAGAAGGCAAAAGCTTTAGGGGTGACCTTGCAGAAAGTGCCATTTCCAATGCCCTTATACCCGTACAACCCAATATCCCTATCCACCCGAAACCCTAAAAAACATGTGACACCCAAATTCCCTTACCTACCCTAAACCCTAAAAATGCCCTTACTCAACTATATATAGATATATACAATTACCTGCAAACTACTTATATTTTCGTTTTACAGGCATGCATGGTAATGGTATATGTGTGGCAAAAATGTACATGGTACAGACATGCATGGCATTGTAATAGATACGTGGTCAAGGTATTGTGTTGTAATGACTGCTTTGTTAATGCTGTTTCCCCCTGTGGGCAGCTAGAAATTAGATCATCAGCCCGCAAGGTCGAATATAAAGAAGCTGCCACATACACTTAACAATACTGTAAACTTCTGAGCTGCATTGCCCTCACCACAGCAATCTGCCCAGATAATCACACAAACAGCACTGTAGCAGCAACCTAGATTGATCTAGTGGCTTACCCAAGCTTGTGACAGAGTGCACAACTAACTCCATATGAGAGGGGCGAACAAATTTGCATGTTTAGGTGTACCCAAGCACAATTTCACTTTCAATATTTTTCTGTTTAGTATTAATAGCTTATTTCGCACTGCTCATCACAGGCTGTTACCAAATATTAGACAGAAATGGTATATTGTAAAAGGACAACTAAATATTGCAAGCAGTGAACACTTAATGCAATTCACCATGGTTAGATAACTTAAAGCTATTGAATTACAGTTTACTAAAACATGTATTTCCTTTTAAAGCAAGAAGTCTTGGTGTAGATTGGAATAACCATTCTCTTGGTTCGTCCTAATTGGACTGTTGGGACAGGATGGTGAAGTGGACGAGATGAAAGGAACTATGGGCAGAATTAAAAAATAAAATGACAGCGCAGAAAACAAGCACTGGCAAATCCAATAGATCTTGATTTAGCGATACGTCTGTTTTTGTGTCATATGGCTGAATGCAATGACAGGAAATTCGGAGAGACTCCCGAACAGTTACAACATCCATTTTAGGACATCCTCATTCCTCACTCCTCATCCCTACTGCTCATGCCTGCTTCTCATCTCTGCTTCTCATCCATCATCCCTACTTCTCATCCATCATATATCATCCCTACTTCTCCTCCATAATCCCTGCTTCTCATCCATCAGACATCATACCTACTTGTCATCCATGCGTCTCCTCCCTACTTCTCTTCCATCATCCCTACTTCTCATACATCATACATCATCCCTACTTCTCATCCATCATCCCTGCTTCTCTTCCATCATTCCTACTCCTCATCCCTCATCCGTGCTTCTCATCCCAACTTCTCTTCCATCATCCCTACTTCCTACTTCTCATCCATCATCCCTACTTCTCTTCCATCATCCCTACTTCTCATCTCTGCATCTCATCCCTACTTCTCATCCATCATCCCTACTTCTCATCCATGATACATCATCCCTGCTTCTCTTCCATCATCCCTACTTATCATTCATCATCCCTACTTCTCATCCATCACCCCTACTTCTTATCCGTCATCCCTACTTCTCTTCCATCATCCCTAATTCTCATCCCTCATCCCTGCTTCTCATCGCTCCTTCTCATCCATCTTCCATCATTCATACTTCTCATGCCTCAGCCATCAACCCTGCATGATATTTGTATAACTGTTTCCATATCTCAAATTATACTTTTCCAAAATACAATATTTTTTTGCTTGTATGTAAAAATGTCTTATGGATTTGTATTGTGTTACAATTATTGTATGTTTTTAAGGTTTACAATAATTGCCACTTAATTTTATATCTTGACCAAAGGCTCCTATTATGCTTCTCTAATCTTGCTTTATTTAAATAGCAGCAGTCAAGACAACTACAATTCCCATGAGGATGAGCGAAAAACAGCCAATGGGAATAAAAAATGTAACGTGAAAACAGCCAGTCATAGTTCTGAACATAGTATAATCACCATACTTGACTGTGGACAGCCCTCTTTTCTGGCTACTTCTTCATTAATATTCTTATAATGAACACGTTTATGCTTATTTAACGCTGTGTTATTAATTATATTTTCATTATTTACAAGTATTTTGTCGCTCCTCGCGCGTCTTCAACATTGTATGGCTCACGCTTCCCTTGCATATTCCAAACATTCCTAATGGTCACTTCTTGTCACCTCAGTAACTGCTGCTCGACCACTTCGCCGCTGCTACCAGGCTTTCTCGATTTGTTTATCCAATATTTCCCTTATGTGTGCAAGACGCTTTTCTCACTTCTGAAGTCCTAGCTGCCTTTCTTGCCTCTGCCGGCTCTGTGCTCTCAAGCTGGCTTTCACCCTCGATCCACGTCAGAAGGGGAGCGGCCTTACAACTCCACCCTCTGGTCTTCCTCGGCCTCAGGCAAGAATGTTCACGCCTCCTTGGGTGTGTTTAGCCCAATTTTCTCCTCCACCTTTCTATTCTAAGCTGCTTTTAACCCTTTCTTACCCATTATTTTTTTATTAAAACCTATTTCACATTTATCCTATTATGAAATTTGATAGTTCTCCCCTCAGGGAGGATGCCAATGATGAGGGTGAAAATGTTCAAAAGGGTTGAAGCGATTTTATTCACAATTCGATTGAACAGGCCATTGCTGCCTCACTGGACATTTGTTAAGAGCATGATGTCAAAATCTTTTTCGGCCCATTCTGGGGGGGAAGGCAGAAAATGTAAACTTATGACTACTTCTTCTAATAAGTCCGAAATTTATGTCAATCCTTCTGGTGCTTCACAGACGGGTGAGAATTTCTCACCCCAGATTGAGGACTTAGATCCTCCCAGGCCTCCTAAAAAAGTGGGAAATACTACTACTACTCATTCTAAATGCAAATCTAAATCAAAACATTTACAGAATGCGCCAAAACAAATTATTATTTCTAAAATTCTGGATACAGATGATGATAGGGGTGACATGTATGACACTTCTGATCATTTGGGTGATAATGATCCTTCCTCCCCCTCCTAAAAAGCTAAAATATCCCCTTCTTCCTCTGACCCATTCAGTGCCAGAATTATTTTAGACTCTGAAGGAACCCCTATGTTAGACCCTTCCCTCATACACCATCCCAATTCAATCAAATGGTTTCCTACATCACATGTTGGAGATTACATATCATCTAGATTATGACAACCACTTGACAAACGGAACAGGGCCAAATTAAGATCTGAGTGCCCTAGACCTTCTTTAGCCTCCATTATTAATTTCTTTTCTAAGTTTTGGAAGGATCCCCACAAGGGAGTTGACAAAGCCTGGCAAACCTGCCAGGATAAACTACTGGACTTGGTGGGTCCTTTAGCCCGCATTTTTGACATGGTGGAGACAGCCATACTGGAAAATACAGATATTGACCCTTTGGACCTTTCTCTTTGGATCCAGAGAGCTTTCTGCCTTCTGGGAAATGCTAGAGCAGCCATCACGCACGAAAGGAGGAAAGGACTTTTATTAGAATTAGACCCCAAACTGCCTAATCTGGCAACACTTAACCCTGGTATTAAGGCGGATGGCCTTCTATTCGGAGATTCCTTCATCAAGGACCTAAGTAGATATGTCACTACATTCTCCACAATAGATAAAGCACAACAGTCTCTCAAAAAAGCCTTCAATCTGTTTTTTTTTGTGCAGGCTGGTAGAGGCAGGAGCCGTTTTACTGGCCGGTCCAGTGGCCCCTAATCGTCCTTTAACTCATCTTAAGGAGTTCAGGAATACAAACCCCAGTCCTACTCACAAAGAGGTAGAGGATATCGAGGCTGAGGACCTCAGAACTTCAAATATAGTGCCCAACAAGGTAGTCTACCTTCTGGCCTTCCTCCAGTAGGGGGCTGTCTTCAGTTTTTTTCTAACAAAATGGAAAACAATATCTGCAGATCAGTGGGTTCTAAACACGATTCAGGATTATTTGATAGAGTTTTATGCAGTCCCTCATCAAACTGTGTTTCCTCACCCTCCTCGTTTCTCCTCAGACATGTCCACTTTAATTTTCGAGGAAGTCCATTATCTTTTATTAAAGAACTCATTTAAGCTCACAGATCCAGACTCTTCTGGCTTAAGACGCTCTTTATTTCTAGCCCAAAGGAATAACCAGAAAATGAGACCAATTATCAACCTCAGAACTTTCAGCCAACTCGCCATTTACTGTCATTTAAAAATGGAGACAATAGTACATCTCAGAGATGCTCTACTTCAATCTGATTACATGGTGCGACTAGATCTTCAGGATGCATATCTCACCATTCCCATCACACATACCACAGAAAACTCCTTGATTTTCAATGGCAGGGAAACACATACCAGGTTTCTTCCCTTCCTTTCGGTCTATCGTAAGCACCATGATGCTTTACAAAGGTAATGAAACCAGTAGTAGCACATCTCCAATCTCTAGACATCAGGCTAATTATGTACCTAGATGACATTCTCCTCATGAGTCAGAACTCTCACACACTTCCATCTCATCTTCACGTCACTTGCTCTCTTCTTTCACAGTTGGGTTTAATAATAAATAAAGACAAATCCATCATGACTCCCACTCAACAAATAGAATTTCTGGACACCTTCCTCAACAAAAAGTGAAAACCATAAAATCAGAAATCCTTCGAACACTCCACAGTACACAAATCTCTCTCAGATCACTAGCCAGAATAGTGATGTCTCTTCTTGTCATCCATTCAGGCTATCTTCCCAGGGCCCCTTCATTACCGAGCCCTTCAACGCCTAAAGGTTTAATCTCAGAAAAGGTCTCACTTACTCCGAGCTTGTCAGCAGAGATCCAGAGTCTCGTTCCGAACTTCAATGCTTGATAGACCATTTAGACGCTTAGAACAGCAAGGGTATCTTTGCATCAGCCCCTGATTTTGTGTTAGAATCAGATGCAAGTCTAACCGGTAGGGGAACCCGTTGTGGTCCAATCTCGACTGGAGGTACTTGGTCCATCAAGGAGTTCAAATTGCATATCAATTGTTTAGAAATGCTTGTGGGCTCCTTTTCAATCAAAAGCCTGACAAAGACAAAATACAGTGTCCCATCCTCCTGTGTATTGACAATGTGTTGCACTCCGTTACATCAACCATTTAGGAGACAGCAAATCAAAACCACTAGCTGCCTTAGCAAAAAGTCTGTGGGAATTTTGTCTTCTCCACAAGATTTCTCTCACAGCAGAATATCTTCTGGGCAGTCTCTATGTAACCGCAGATTGGCACTCCCATGTCCTTCGAGACTATATCAACTGGAAACTTCATCCCTCTGTATTTCTGTCACTCCTACACAAATGGGGTCCTTTTCCAACAACCTCTTTGCTTCTCGCTTGAATTCCCACTTACCTCATTCCTTAAGTTGGCACCCAGATCCACTGGCCTTAGATACGGATGCTTTCCTTCAGGGCAGGCCATTTCAGTCAATTATGCCTTTCCTCTTTTTCTCATGATCACAAGAGCCCTTACCGGTCAGATGTCATAAGGCCACATTAGTAAAAGTGGTTCCTTTTTGGCAGTAGCAGGCGTGGTCCCTTCTTCTGCTAGAACTGATGATCAGCTTCCCAATACTACTGCCATCCTTTCCTTTCCTCATCTGGATCCCTTAGGTGATTCCCATAACTTACTACTCAACAAATCCTTCACTCTTTTGGCTTGGAAAGTGTCAGGCCAATGTGCCAACCTTATTTCATCAGAAGCTGCAGAATTCATTAAGAAAGCCTGGTCCCAAGGTATAAGAAAAGCTTAAAATTCCGCCTGGAATTTTTGGTCAGGCTGGTGTCTGGGAAGTAATCTCCTCCTCATTTCAGCTGACATAACCTATGTTATAAATTTTCTAGCAGCAGAAGCCAGAGCAGGTAAGTCCTACAGAACAATCAATTTCTACAGATCAGCAATTTCCATGCACCATACCTACATTGACTGAAAACCAGTGGGAGAACACCCTCTCCTTTGCTGCCTTTAAAATGGAGCAAATGTTTATATCCGTCCTCTACCCAAGTATTCAAATTTATGGGATGTAATTGTTGTTTTGAATTTGTTTTATCTTTGCCTGATAATGCAGACCTTTCTCTGAAAAAGCTTTCAGCCAAACTTATTATGTTGTTATTTCTTATTTCCATTAAACGCCTGTCAGATGTTAAAGCCTTTCCGTCAACAAGCACACTAAGACTTGTTCTATATTCTATCATTATTTTCCTAATCAACCTAAACTTTATGTAAGACAACGTCTCAAAGTTTATAAACAAACCTCCAATCTCAGAATGTCCTCTCTTTCCCAACTCCTTACCTCATTCCGTAAACCTTATAAACCTGTTTCTTCTGCAGCTCTGGCTAGATTGGTCCGATGGGTCATGGCCTTGCAGGCATTGATACTTCAGGATTTGGGGCTCATTCCACATGGGGTACCATGGTATTGAAGGTGTTCTGGGTGGGTTTCAGACTTGAGGACATGTTGAGATCGAGAGATTGGTCTAATGATAATGTTTTTAGGACATTTTACTGTAAACCAGTTCACACAGCAACTTCTGTAGTAATTAACATACTTTAAAAAAGCATAATAGGAGTCTACGGTCTTGACATCAAATGTAGATTTTACTAGTAAACTATGACGTAAAGTATAAATATGCCCCTTCTTTGTTCTGGGTGCAAGAGAGTAGGCCCAGTCCTTCATGGCTATTCTCGGGTTACAAACAGTAGGTCTAGTCTCCTTTTGTTCTTCCTCAGGTCCAGAGAATGTTCTAATGTGGGTGCCTAAAGATGCCACATTGATGCCTGGTGCAAGCTAGTGGGTGAAAATGACTCCTGGGCATGCCCTAACCAATAGGGTAAACGTTCCCGGGCCAACCCTATCCACTTTGGGCATTTTCAAGATGGCGAAAGTCTTCAGCCACTAAACTTGGGCTTTGAGGGCTGAGGGTGTGTGTAAGAAGGGTGCTGTAGTAATCCGAGTGTCTTCTAGCATCTAACACTAAAACCCAGTTTAGAGCAGCCCCTGTACCCACAATAAACCCAAACATAGAGGTTTGGTAGGACAATGGCATGGTTCTTCAGTAGCCACACAGTAGACACGTAAGAATGGTCTTGGCATCCAATTCCCTTCCTTTCAAGTGCACCCCAAATCTTATATTTAAAACATGGAGACAGATGCCTAGTAGGACAAAGCAGGGTCCTTCGGCAAACAGAGACAGTGGATTGTTTTGGCACCGTATTCTCTCTTTTTCAAGTGCTACATGTGGCTCAGTAGACCTCTCAAGCAGGATTTAGAACTATGCTGTCAAAAGGTTGCCCACAGCCCCCACACTGTCCGTTCATGCCAGCCTTTTGTTTGCTCCTGGGAGGAATTTCACAACTTTTCGATGTCTATTCAAAGGATGATCACTAGCTGGGAAAATCTGGAGAGCAAATGGAAATTAGCCTCCAGGAACTTCAGGCTGGGAAAAGGTAACTTTCTAAATGTTTGTTTTCCTTAATATTTATTTAAAAAAACAACATCACCATTGAATTGGATTTTTCAGAATAGGCATTTAAATATTTTTGTGGGTAGTCTCATTCTAAAGATACTTTATTAGTATTTCAGTGTGCACTCTGGTTTTCTATATGGGCCAGACATCCTTCCCACAGTGAACATCACCTTTGGGTGCTAGTCACTATAATGATATGTGAACTTTAAATATTTAGGTATCATATTCTGTAATGACATGATTGTTTCATGTGTATCTCCATGGACAAAGCTAATAAACAAGGAAAAAAACAAATCTTGATCCTTTGCCCTGACCTGGCTGGGCATTTTCCTGTATATAAGGTAGTTTATTTTTAGCGATCTTTGTGAGCAATTCCTTTTCATTGGCGTATATGAACCAAGATCAAAAAGTATCATTGACATTACTTAACAAGCACGGAAAAAATCACAATATAGGTGAACTATCCCATTATTAATGAAGCATCATGTGCTGAGGAAAACTGCAGTTGTTTGGAGTTTCAAAGACACAATGAATTTGCACACTAATGTAAGACCAGTCGCAAGAAGAATTGAAGACATAACTATTTATATGCTGAGGAAAACTTACTCTATTATGAGAAGATGTCACAAGACATTTTCATAAGAAGAAGGTTCAAACTGAGTGCACTTTTTCTCATGAGAGAAGCACTGAGGAAAAAGAACAATTGTGCGAAGGCTTTCCTGTTTCCACGTTTCCTGAAAGATATACATAAGGATCTTATTCTGGAAAGTTTATTTCCCTTTGGAAGGAAATATTTTCAAGACAGTTATTGGAGGTACCAGCGGTTTTACATGTACAGATTTTTTAGATGATTATTCATTTAAGATATACACATACATTCTTACAATTGTCATTTCAGACCTCCTTCAAGCAGTCCCTTACCCTCCTCCTTCCCTTCTCCTAGAATCTCAAGGGTCCTGTGTTTGCTTCATTTAGGAACCCAGTTGTGCTTGGAGGTGGATCCATTGTTAGCATTGTTTCACTCCTGAGAAGTATTGGATTATTTCCAGGCAACCCTGAGAGAACAGCAAGCCCACAACCATTTTCTTATCCTGTGTGGCACATACTTCAGAATGGCTTCCTTAGATTATGTACTCAATGTTTTAGCTACACTATGGCAAGAAATGGTAGCCACTAGAGCTGAGAAAGCAACATTAGCAAATAAAGCTAGGATCCAATCCACTATTACCCCTCTTCCTACCAGTGGATGCACTAGTTCTCTAGAACTCCCATCACCTCAAAATATTACTGTGACTTATTCTTGTTCTAGTTCCCTAATACCTGAGATGTTTGTGGGTAATCCAATAAATACAGATTTTCCTGCCCCAAATACAAGTTCATGTTATGTGTTGACCAGCCTCTTTTTATGATGCTCAATCTTGGGTCGCTTTCCTTATTTGTTATCTAGGAGGGGATGCTGCTCAGTGAACAGTTCCTTTAGTAAGCCAAGATGACTTGATCTTATATAACTGGTCTCATTTCTAGGTATAATTTGTCAAGGTATTTGATCGAAGAGCTGCTACCATGTCTGCTGTTAAAGAACTCTTAGAGTTGAAACAATGGAGTCGAAACCTTCATGAATATCTCTCTCTCTCGAATAAACTGTTTGAAGTGGCATCCTGGCATGAACTGAAAAAGACACAATATTTTATCAGGGCTTAAAAGATGATGTCTAGGACGTATTGCCTCTGGTAGAACCCCAACCCAAGGATAACTTTGACCTTATTCATCTTTCCCTCAGTCTTGATCATCGCATGAATGAACCAAAAGGGGATTGTCATAGGAATTTTGGAAGAGTAGATTGAGTGTTTAAGTTCTCAACTAGACCAAATCCCCGTTGCTTAGAGGAACTTATGAATGTTGGATCCAGTATAAACAGTTTTTTGATGTTTTTGTTGAGAAGCCCAACACTCAGAGAATAGCTTGACAAATATCTGGCCAATTGGTTCATTCGACCATCTACATTCCCTGTGGCCTCTCCACTTTTCTTTGTACCCAAGACTAGTGGAGAGTTAATACCTTGTGTTGACTACCATGCTTTGAATAAAATCACTGTAACAAATAAATAACCACTGCTACGTATCTCAGTTTTACCAGATCCATTAAAAGGAGCCCACATATACACTATGATGAATGGAAGACCAATTTCAAAACCTGATTTGTTTATTTGAGTGCTTTGTAATGCCATTTGAGTTATATAACAGCCCAGTGCCATTCCAATATTTAATCAACAATGTGGTAAGGGAATCTTTAGATCATTTTGTTGTAGTTTACATTGATGACATCCTGATATTTTCTCCAAATGAAAACCCACATGTTCAACATGTAGCAGCTGTCCTAGGTGCCTTGAGAAATATATAAGTTGTATTGTAAGCTAACTAAATATAAATGTGATTTCCATGTAACAAGTTTTTGGGGTCATTCTATCTCCTTCTGACATGAGTATGGGAGAACGCAAGGTTCAAGCAGTTAGGGATAAAACCGGGGATCAAATGTGGTTATCAACTTAGGCCGATATTTATACTTTTTAGCACTGCATTTGCGTAATTTTTTTACGCAAAAGTGGCGCAAACTTACAAAATACGATTGTATTTTGTAAGTTTGTGCTGCTTTTGCCTCAAAAAAAGGCCCAAATGTTGTGCTAAAAAATTATAAATATGGGCCATACAGTCTTCAATTCTCATATAAAAACTATTTTAAGCCTTGATTTGTTGGTCCATATAAGATTCTTCACCAAATCAATGCTGTCACATTCAAATTGAAATTACCACCTAATTCCAGGATTCATCCAGCCTTTCACACATATGTGTTAAAACCTGCAATTTCCAGAAAAAGGAAGAAATCTCCACCGCTTTTGGTTGATGGTCAAGTAGAATATGATATATGGAGTATCCTGGATTCTCATTATCTTTGTAACAAAATGTGGTACTTACTGTCACAAATGTACACGCTCCTTGACTTGTGACTCATTTCTATTCTGAACATCCACAAAAACCAGGCCTCATGAAGCGGTCTTGATAGGAGGGTACTGTCATGATCTGCATTTGTATCTCTAAGAAGAAAGCTAATATACAAGGAAAAAAACAAATCTTGATTTTACAGGACTACAAATACCATGATCCTTTGCACTGATCTGGGTGGGCATTTCCTACATATAAGGTAGCGACACCAAGTGACCAATGCTTGCTATTTGAAAAATCCTTTGATGGACATAGAGGAAGAGTGCTCTCTTTCTCACTTGGAAGGAGAGTTTGTTAAAGCTCAATTATTCTGAATTCTCATAGAGCATAGTCAATGCTAAATTTGCCAAGTGAATGTGATCCAAGTTAGACCTTTGTGAGGTGCAAAAAGCAGAGCTGTGGAAGCAGGTTTGTTGGAAAAAAATCAAAGTTTTATCTTAGAAATATCTGTTTCAGTGTTCTGTTGTTTAAGAATGGCAGGAATATATTTGTCTCTCTTGGCAGTGAATGCTGTTTAGCTACATTTCAATTTCAAAAGTTCAAGGACTTTGAGTAAACAATTACATTTCCCAAGAAAACAAAAAGCTCATGTTGTTATCTGGAAACTCGAGAAAAGTGCCTTCAGGTTGGCTGGTAGTGAATGCTATTAACTACTTCCAGTTTCAAATGTTAAAAGACTTTTTCTTTCAAGAGTAACTCTTTTGACAAAAAAATATGATTCATTGTGTTTTACCAAGATGCTCAAAGAATGTACATTTGTCATGTTGGTGAACTCTGTTATTTGATTTTCAGTTTCAAACTTTAATAAGTCTTTGCAATGACAATTAACTTTTTCGAGTGAAAGACTTAATTGTTCAGAAGCTCCAGGAAAGAGGAGTGATTATGTATCTTTAGCGATCTTTGTGAGCAATTCAGTTTCATTGGCATATATGAAATCCGATCAAAAAGTATCATTGACATTACTTTACAAGCACTAAGGAAAGTGCAATTCAGGTGAACTTCATCATTATTAATGAAGCATCATGTACTGAGGAAAAGCGCAGTTGTTTGGAGTTTCAAAGACACAACAAATTTACTCACTAATGTATGCACAGTTGTGAGAAGAATTTAAGACATAACTATTTATATGCTGAGGAAAGCTTACTCTATTCTGAGAAGACAGGTGGTCTCACTGGGCGAGGGATACAGACCTGCCTGATCCCAAGTTATTTTCCTGCGGTCACCAGAGAATACTACAGCTTTATGGGTTTTCATTATTTCTAAGTATCTACTGTATCTGCAGACACAGGGAAGGAAGGCTCTTTCAAAACACCGCTATCCCGGCCAAACACAAATACAGACAAATAGCCAGGTGAACATGTCAAGGTTGCAATTTACTTATTTGCAGTCCTGACTAATGCAATTCTTGAGCCAGAGCTCAAGCAAGTCCAGAAAACCCAAAGACTGTGTCCTCCTCATGGTGCAGATCACAGACTCGGGCTCACACCCCTCATAACCTGAGGCATATAATATACACTAATCATTTAAAGCGCTGCACTCTATTTTAGCTAAGCCCTTTTTCTTTCTTGCCCTCATTCTACACTAGGGCTTTCAAGTAGGTCTTTATTTCTGTCATTCCAAATTACTTTTACTGCTTTTGTTGCATTGTGCCTTGTTTGCTCTGAATGCTTGCAGTATATTGCATGCATAATGAAGGTTACATTGTGTTTTAGGTTTGTGAGATTTACAGAATGTGTTCTGGGTTACTTTGTTTGTGGTTTTATTGAGTGTGTTAGAGTTGTGGTGTGTGTCAGGTGTCACCCAGGAGTGGACTGTGGTCAGTGGGTTATGAGAGGGTCAAAGGTCAACAAGATTTACAAAGTATATTAGTTCAGCATGGTGTGCAGTGTCTGCTAGAGTAAGTGAGTTTGCAGAGTGCCCCCTTGGCGATCAGAGGCTGACGGGGGATATTCACACCAAGAAAAGAGAGAGTCAGTCTGCAGCACCAACTGAACAGAGCCATCTATATCCTGAGCTGGTCCTGACCTTGCTGTTGATTCATTTTGTTTATTAGCAATTTTGCAGAGATGGACAGCAATACCAGCAAAACACTATACCATTCCTGTGTCACTTCAATGTCTGAAAACCATTTTCAGACCGGCACGTGTGGTACAGTAATAGTTATGTGTTGCATTGGTGGCTCAAGGAGCTAATGTGCTCAGTCCAAGGATCTGCCTTTGCCTACCATAGTCACATGTTCAAGTCCACATGAGTTCTGATAGTCCTTTATCCCTTTATCCTGCTGAGGTTGATAAAATGAGTACCATTGAGCTGAGGAAGTATTACCATTCAACAGCACAAACCTACTGTAGGGGTTGAACTTACACTCTGCTAACATGTGTCCAACATTTGTTGGAACCAAAAAGAAAAACACTATTGTACAAATAGCCAATGCACTTGGAGACACCAAAGGCCTTGAACCCCCATCTTATGGCCATGCAGTACTAAAATGACTTCTGATAGGGCACCCTACTGGCTCTGTAAACTCAGGAGACTATGCAGTTCTGAGCTGCCAGCTGCCAGCTGGCAGCAGGCATGGTGACCAGCTAACAACCTATAACCCTCCTTTTAAATTGGCCTCGTTTCTGACATTGTGAAGTGTGTCAGTTATAAAAAACGAATTACAGTCTACTTGAAAGATCTACTCTCCCAGAAACCTTTGAAGGAAACGTTGGAAATTACCTAGAATTGCAGGATGCTGTACCCTGGATCCTTTTGGAGAAGAAATGTAAGTTTGCAGGGCAGTACTTTTAGAAGACTAGGTGGTGGGGTGCAGAATGAAGTAAGATGAGAGAAAGTGCTAACAGGAGAAAGGTTAATTAGGGAAGAAGACAGAAGATGGACTGGGGTGGAGGATGGGACAAGTGTGAAAGAGAAAATGATGGAGAGGGGAAGGGTTGTGGGAAAGATGAATGAGGGAAGATCAATATTTGAGGGGAATATGGCTGTGAGTATGCTATAGCACAGGGACCCAAAGTTTTTATTAGCAGCCAGCTGTATGGTGCCAAATACTAGGCTTAACAATACCTAGACCGATTATGTCTAAAGGAGACATGTTCAGATGCTGTATATTAAAAGTTTGTTTGAAACTTATGGAGAACTCCAAGGTCAGGGTAAATTGAGAAAAGTAATTTGAATGATTTTCTGTACAAAAATGCCAAGAGAACACGTTTTTCATCACTTATAAATACTTATGTTGCTTGATGACTGCAAGGTTACAGATTAACATTTTTTTGGGAAAGGGATCCAATGTACAAGGTTCATTTGCAACCTTTATTTATGGCCTCAGAACCCGGACTCCTTTATTTCAGTTAGGTAGTGCTTAGAAGGAGCTCTGCACTCTGAGGCTTTGCAGTTAGTCCTATATCGGGGTCCCTTCAATTCTTTTCTTTTGATTATATGATTCTGCCTTCTGCCTCCTTCTTTCACCACCCTACGGATCCTGTCTATTTAACTCACTCTTGCAGGTCTTTTGTTTATTCCTGCTTCCTTCTTTTGTGACTGTTTTCCTATCTTTTGCACGCTCTTCATTTTCTGCGTTGGTGTCTCTTGCTTTAAGTTAACGTCTGGGGATGAAAAGTAAGTCCCCACAGGGAAACTTAGTGATGTTGCTCTGTACTTGCAACCACAGTCACAGAATAAACACTGGTTGTGTAAGGGTAAGGCCTGAAAACAGAATAGGGAGGGAATTGTGAAGAGTTCTGGATAAGAGACAAAGAAGTGCTATGTGGGTGTAGAATGTTGGGCAGAAGAGGAACTACTGCGTGGTGTAGGACACCAGGGCTTTTTTTACTATGTGGTTGATAGGTGTGCAAGATGCCAACAGGTAGTTATGGAAGATGGACAGTTTGGTAAAACGTACATATTCCTTCTCAATTTCTCTTATGGATGAACAGTATTTTCTCATCTTGCTGATGTTCACACCCCACTGTGGGCGGGCAAGAGGGCAAAAGAGAGACCGAATGATTGATTAGAGAATGCGAGACCGAGAGACAGAGAGAAAGACTTGTAGAACGAGTTACAGAGCGAGAGGGAGACCTTGTGATACCAAGAGTGAGTGAAAGTAACCCAGTATTGCTTTAAAGTAATACATTAGAATGTCCATTCAGAGGGACTGTGGTTCTTGGCTGTCCTAAATTATTATTTTGCTTATTTGTATACTTCTGTAAGTGACATAAAGGGACTGCAAAGCACTGGCAACGGGGGCAAGAGAAATAAAAAACAGGGACGAGAAGAGAGGAAATGATGAGAAATACTAAGGAGACCTGCAAATGGAGTGGTTCATAGTTATAGTGCCTTAGGCCTCTAACCACTGACAAGTAGAGAGGGAAGGAAAAGGAGCAATAATGTATATATGTGTGTGTGTGTGTAAGGTGGCAAATGTAGAGCTTAGTGCTGTGTGTAGCAGGGCCGGCAGTGAGAGCTGCTGAGAGCCTGGAGTCTGTCGATCTTCTATAGTGTGTCAACAATGAGAACTATCATGATCCTCCCCAGGACATTTGACAGCTACAGAGGGAGGGAGAGTGGGGCTGCTAGGAGGACAGAGACAATCAGGGTTAGAAACATCAGGTTTGAGGAGGTCACAGGCAGAAGGAAAGGTTAGCAGAAGGATGGTCAAAATGTTTACAAAAAGTGCCACTATTTTATATTCTGCACCTTCTAACGTTCATTGTTATGATGGATTTACAGTTCATGATTGTGTTTTGGGTTTCCTGTTCCTGGACGGCCAATGTCTTTTCAAATGTGTGTTGCATTTAAGACTGTGGGAGTGCCAAAACCAAGGATATTTTTAAGGAGTTGGAACTCTGGGTTACTGTGCACTAACAGCATTGCAGCTTCTGCATCAAGTGTGCTAATAGTGCCTGAACATGAGGTATCCTGCCCATGACAGCAAGAAAGTTGTCTCTGGGTTTGACATCCTATCTTGCAAACACTGCAAAGCATTGTATGCTTGTAAAGACAATAAGAAAGTGCACTTAATAAGTAAATATCTGATTATGCTGACACTCATTCTAAAGGGCCCTGTGTGTTTTAGAATATTTCATTTGTTATTGATTGTTCTAGAAAATAGAACACAACATTCTACATCCTGCCAGGTCTGCATCCCCAATATGCATTAAAATGCAATATTTACCAGTGTTAAATTGCTGTCCCAAACGAGTAATTTTGTCACAGGCTCTGAAGATCACTACACCCCCTACAATTTAAAATTTGCCCCCCCCCCCACCAAAGTCTGGGTCCAGTTGCTGTGAGAAGATTTCACAAGACATTTTCATAACAAGAAGGTTCAAGCTGTGTGTATTTTTTCTTATGGGAGAAACAGTGAGGAAAAAGAACAATCATGCTGCTGCTTTCCTCTCGACATTTCCTGAAAGATATATAAAGCTTATTTCCCTTTGGAAGGAAAGGTTTTCAAGACATTTATTGAAGGTACCAGTGGTATTACGCATACCTATTATTTTTAGATGATTATTGAATTTAAAATATACACATACTATGCTTATTTTTCTTACATTTTTCACTTCAGACCTCTTTCCCAACATTCCCTTTCCCTCCTCCTTAACCCTCAACTGGCAACTCAGGAGTCCTGTGTTAGCCTCATTTAGGAACCTGGGCCTCATTTACAACTTTTTGGTGCAGGGCAGTGATGCAAGACGTCTTGCTAAGCTTCCCTACCTCAAAAGTAAAGGGCAGGAATGTGCTGTATTAATGACATACAATACATTCCTGACTTTCTGCCTGTGTCTGCACACAAATTGGTGCCTAGCACAAACACAGGCACCCTTGCACTATGGTGCAAAGGTGTCTGCATTATTGTCACAATTGCTTTGTACAGGAAGGAACACCTTCCTGCAAAAAAAAACATTATTGGGGGTGTTTCCAAACATGCAGCAAACATGGAGGAAAAGACATAGAGAAATAAAGTTACTTCTCTTGTAAATCTGGTAATGTGTCAAAACCAATGGGTGTTGCGTCGGAAAACCCACTGCAATGCCCATGGAACACCTCTTTGACGTAGAGTAAGGCATGCAGCGCTCTGACTCGATTGTTCAGCAACATGTGGGCAAGCTCACCAGTGGTCAAATGGCAGACCATAAATCTCAACTTCATCCTGTGTAGCTCAGGATATTTCATCCCAGTGAGGTATGCTCTGGTTGGATCTTTTCACCTCTGCTGAGAATTGGCAGTGTTCAAATTACTAAAAACTTGTGTTCTCACCAGGAGGATCACTAGAGGATGCATTCCACCTGCAGTGGAGCGGTAGACTTCTGTATCCCTTTCTACACCTGCTTCCATTATCTTGAAGTTTGGAAAAGATCTGGACAGACCAGGCCCATTCACCTGGATTGCCCTGGATTTTGCCAGGGCTTAAGAAGAGGAAGGCAATTCAGAAATTGGCCCTGTGTAGAAGGATTGTCTTTACATTTCGACATCCTGTGTCCTGTGCAAAAAGGAACTCCCAGAAGCTTACAAGCTCATTTCACCTGAGCCAAAATTTACTCAATTGCATTGGTGAGGGGTCCTAGATATCTGCCATATGCGCATACATTCACTAAGCACTATTGCGTTGACTATCAGGACCGCATAGGGCCATTTTGACTGCCTGGTTCAACAGTACTTTTGGTGGGAGTACACTCATCAAACCCTTCAGGTTTTGAGAGGAACTGCTTTGAAACTTTTCTAATGGTGTAGATTCTAAGGTAGAAGCAATCTTCAGAAGAACAAGTTACTATCAGAAATACTATTTCTAGCAGATATTTTAATTGCATATTCTCCACTGTACTCCCTCCTCCCCATTCTGTGGAGTGGACACATGTGTGGCAGGGCCAGTATACATGCTACCTGCAAGCCAGGCCTGATTGCCTGTAACATGATGGGCCCTAACTATTTAGAGAGTAAATGTAGAAGGCATAAGGCGTAAGGGAATAATGTTCTGAATGGTAATAATAACAAGTGCATGGATGATCGGCATATCATTTTAGCTGGAGGTTGACATTAGTAATACTAACAAAAATAATTCAAATGTGGCAGAAAGGGATCTTGCATGAACGGAGGACTGCATCTAGTGATTAGCAATGCAAGTCTTTCAAAGGTATGCGGGATGGATACATAGCTTGACAGAAAAATAGTTAGGGTGATTAATAGTGCAGCCAATATAATAACCAAGAAGCTGCTAACACACTCACACACAGAAATGCATATATATTCGTCAATCATCTGTCCTAAACCTCCAGACCGGGACCAGATACTACGCACTGCAGACTTCAAAGATTTTTTTTAACTTGCCTGTATCATTGGTACTGTTTGACGCATCTTCACAAAATTCCCCCCCCCCCAAAAACATGCATAAGAATCTTTCTGTGCATGTTAAGTTTCAGGGTGATCTGCCAAGTGGAGGCCCAAAAAAAAGTGGGGTTGAAAAAGTGTGTTTCCCATGTTAATTCCCAGAGACACCTGCATCCTGAACCGCTGGACGGAATTACACCAAAATTGGCAGAAATGTAGCTCCTGGTCCGCAGATGAGCCTTCTATTTATTTGGTTTAAAAAGGTTCAGTAGCTTAGGAGAAATTAAAGGAAATCTACATTTGTATATCTAGGGTCGCAACGACTTCGCAAATACTTCCTATCTCGTGCAAAGATCTGACTGGCTGCCAACACTTCAACTAGGAAGTGTTGGCAGGCATTTTGAGAAAGGGCTACAGTAGAGTCTCAAAAGTAAACATTAAAAAAAGAAAAGGGGGCAGCTCAAAAATAAACATAAAAAAAGAAAAGGGGGCAGGGTACCTTTATCATACCCCCTTAGACTTGGTCCTGGGGTCCCCCAGGAACATCCCAACAGGAATGCCACCCCCCCACACCCAGGGTGAAAAGCATTTTTTTTAAAGTTGCAGCAAAAATTGGGACTATTTGCAACTTTTGCTGCATTTTTGTTTTACAAAAAAAAAAGCACGTGCGGTCTCCTGTGCTTATTATTTTGCCCCTGGCACGATGCTAATCTCACAGAAATCAAACCTCAATGGGAAGCACTTTCACAGATAAGAAAAGCAGGTGCCTACTTTGAAGCTCCACTTCTGTAAAGTACTAATCATCCTAACTTCATGCACATGGCTAAGGCAAAGGCAATGCGTTTTCACTGCATTTCCACCTTGAAAAGTTATCTGTTATCCTTGATGGAGGTGTTTGCATTCTTGTCTTTTTTTGGCGCAATATCTGATGTAGTAACTGTGATGAGTGGGTTCTTTCTTTTCAACTGGTGCTGAAACCCAACTCCACATAACACGGCCAAAGGCCATGCACAACGTGGGATTGGGTGGTTACAGGTCAGGCTCTGAGGCCAAACACCAACACGACGGCCTTAGGCCATGCGCGCTGGTGGTTGAATTAACGCATAGCAATTAAAATAATTTTATGTTAAAAAAACATTGAAATTCACTGAAAAAAACAAAGGATACAGGGACGTTATAGTTAGTAAAAAACAAAGTTTAGAGGGACACATAGTTAGGCTCTCATTTTAAAGGTACAAAATCATAGAAATTCACTTGTTAGAGTTAGCTCAAGTAACTGTAACATGTGCTCGAAGGTCAGCGGTTCCCAATCAGTGGGCCGCAGCTCCCTGGTGCGCTGTCATAACTAGTCTGGTGATGGAGCGCTCAAAAACAATAAGGCCCATATTTATGCTTTATTATGCTTTATTACGCAGCATTTTCGTAATTTTTTTATGCAAAAGCACACAAACTTCACAAATACAATTAGATTTTGTACGTTTGCGCCACTTTTGTGTAAAAAAAATGGTGCAAAAGCTGTGATTTTTTTTTTTAAATATAGGCCTAAATACCTAAGAAACTGTTCAGACTTCCAGTGCTCCGCCTCCAGTCCCCAGGTACGTAACGCATGCCAGATCTTGCTGCTCTGTCTGTTTTGACATTTGAGATAGTTTACTTCTGTAGTAGAATATCATATATATTTACTACGCAGTCCCAAAAGATTGCGTTGATTGTGCAGTCAATGTCTCCTTCTAACTGTAACGTTACTTTGTACACCCTATCAGGCGTGGAGACACGCATGTCCGCTGTTTCAACTTGTAAGAAATCATCCCTTGCTTTCACCTCCAGATGCTCTAGAAGATTCTGGCGAACTATTGTGACCTCTGCCGCGCTGTCTAATTGTGATAATGCCCACTTCTTGTTCTTCAATACAGCCCTCTTCTTGAGTGGCTTGTCAAACTGCAACTGCTGCCACTTTTTATTTTTGAATTAGGGTTTTTGTTGGGGAAGTTTCTCTTCTTTTTTTACAGAAACTTCTATTGAGCTTTGTGATTCCTGTATCAGTTTCACGTACTCAGTTCTTCGCTCTGACCGCCCACATCTCTCACTGCATGTTTCTGGTGAGTCCTGAAAGGAACGAGATTGGCGTGTATCATTATATTGATATCTGTCTCGCGTTTTTATATTAGCTTTATTTCTGAGATTATATCTATTCTGTGGGCTCACCGTATGCAGAGATTCTCCCCTTTCTTTTTTAGGTGTTTATTGTTTTTTTATCCCACCGTTTCTTAGTATCCTCAGGAGCTTGCTTGGTAAAATCTTTAATAGATTTACCTTGTAGCTGTGGTTTTGTGGGTCTGGCTCCCAGACTATCTCAACCACTGCTAGAGTAGGTCTCCGCGATAATCTTTGGTAGCTCAGGTTCTTGATCCTGTGGAGGAACGTCCTGGAGCCGCATGCGCACCATTAGTACAACTGCTTCCCCTTTAATGTTTACTTAATATAATTGAGGAGACCGTGGCAAAATAGTCCATTAGTTGCATCCCCAAGTCCAGGGCAGGGCAGCCCCATATTCGTCTCAAATTTGTTTCAACAGTGCCTGTAAATTGTGTCGATATACCGTGTGCAGCAGTATAGAGCGTGGCAAATACCGTGCCCCATGTATTGTAGTTATCTATAGTGGGAACCATCTCAAACGGCAAGCATGTAGTTAATATTTTATGCTTATCCTGAGGTCCCGTATGGGAAATTCTGCTTCCAGTGCGTTTATTTCTTGAGCTAACCAAAACAACATTTCTTCTCATTTGGCGGGTACTTTACCCATGATCGAATGTACAGTTGCCGCATTAATGCCTGGTGTTACTTCACGTGGTTGCGCCGGAGCAGCACATGCTGGGTTTGTATCTAATGTTTGCATTACAAACTGCACTAATCGTCTGTATATTGCCATCAGCTCAGCACATAAGGGATGGACTTCAGCTGCCGTTAGGTTTGTTGTGGCAGGGTGAGGTGTATATGTGGCCAATAAAGGCCAGGTACGAACATCATTACTTAGAGGGTCTAACCTAACATGTAAAATTGTATGGGGTAGGGCGACATCAAGCCAATTATTATGTTCTTGGTAAGATAGAGGTATTTCTAGATATGCATATGCTCTGTATTGTGCAGGTATATTTGCAGGTGTATAGTGATGAAATGTATTTGTGTTCCCCATCAGCTGCTGGAAATGTGACCCAAGAATAAAACAATTCTGTTCTATAGGCTGGATGAGCCTCAACAAAAAATGTGACTGGACCCCCCTGGCCCGTTAGGCCATGTTCCAATAAATGTGCAGTTGTTGTATAGCCATTTTAGTTATAGCTCCAAGCATGTTATTTTAACATACTCGGCCTGCCACTGTGCACTTTAACCTAGATATATTTCATTCGGCTTTGCTTTATTATTGTTACAATAGCCACTTTTACAGTCTTGTTTTATTTCTTTCTATCTAACTGTTTTCGCCTAGGCCAGCACTCTGTTCTCAAACAAGACATTCTTGCTTACTCTGTGCTTCTTTCAAGACTGCAGTAAGATAGGTTGCTGGTGAATGTGGTATAAGTTTAGTCTCTGACATTCATTGAAAACATGCATCCTTACGTAGGGAAATTTTCTCAGAACATCAGCTGTTCTATTATAAAAACACTTCCCTGTCCCTTACACGTTAGAGGGAGATTCCAGCCAGAGAACCACAACTGTATGCTGATTGCTGAATGCTTCCCTTCAACTGCTTTTGCAGACTTCAGGCCTTTGCTCAGGTATTGGGGATGATGTCTTTCCAGGGGAACCTGAAGGGCAGAATTAGAGCTTAACACGCTGTGCTCTATCATAGCCTAGGTAGGAATTAGTCTATTGATTGCAGTGACAATATGGTAGCATTATTTCTATGCTTCACTCTCCTTGTCACAATTTTAATCTTGTCATTCTGTATCGTCCTGGTTATTGCAGCCCATGCTTTGCTATCTAAGATGCAGTCGCTTCATATACTGCCTCTGTTTGTCATTTTGTATATGAGACTAATGTTACTGAGAGAAATGGATAGGACCTGAGTGTCCAAGGCTTCCCTGAGAAACCAGTTATTTCATGCGTTCGGCTGCCCAATCATCCCTGCCCTTGGATAGAGATGAGTTACTGCTAGTTAGCCGGAGCAAACCCAGATTAGGGCAACAGGTGTCACCTGTAGTGGGTCAGACTCAGTTTCCCACACCACAGGTGATTCTGCCGCTCGAAATCCAGTAGTCTCATTAGAATAATGAGAGCCTACGTGACATGGCGCCACCAACGTTTGGTCAGGCTCTAATTTTCATGTCCTCCTGAGTATCTCTGTCTCATTATATACAAAGACACCTCATTACTCTATATACGGAGACGTCCGTGGTATTGAGGATTTCCTCCTCAGCTAAGTAGGACACCCTAACTGACGCTAGAGGTTGTTCAAGCTTAAACTCTAAAAGGAACATTCCTATTTGGTGTGCCTTCTCTGAACAAATTTACCATCTATTATGGTGAATCCGCAACAGGTAGCAATCGCAGTCAATGTGAGACATCGTCTGACTGCACATTTACTGGCAAACGGCCTAATGGCCCAGGGGGTTCTAG
The DNA here is from genome assembly GCF_031143425.1 of Pleurodeles waltl. Taxonomy (NCBI): domain Eukaryota; kingdom Metazoa; phylum Chordata; class Amphibia; order Caudata; family Salamandridae; genus Pleurodeles; species Pleurodeles waltl. The sequence continues at coordinate 227,732,144 of NC_090444.1, read as the reverse complement.
TCACATTTGTGGTGGACGCCCATCCAGCTTGTAGAACAGAACTTTTCTATTCTTGGGTCACATTTCCAGCAGCTGATGGGAACACAAATACATTTCATCACTATACACTTGCAAACCTACCTTGACAATACAAAGCATATGCATATTTAGAAATACCCTTATCTTATCAAGAACATAATAATTGGCTTGATGGCGCCCTACCCCACACGATCTTACCAGTTAGGTTAGGTCCTCTTAGTAATGATGGTCATACCTGGCCTTTATTGGCCACTTATACACCTCACGCCGCAGTAGCAAATTTAGCAGTAGCTGAGGTTTGTCGCTTATATACTGAACTGACAGCAATATACAGATGATTAGTACAGTTTGTAATGCAAACATTAAACACAAACCCAGCATGCGCTGCTCCAGTGCAACCACATGCAGTGACGCCAGGTATTAACCCTGCAACTGTACTTTCAATTATGGGCAAGGTACCCGCCTAACGAGAAGAAATTCCGTTTTGGCTAGCTCAAAGAATAAATGTGCTGGAAGCAGTATTTCCCCATATGGGACCTCAGGATAAACATAGAATTCTAACGATGTGCTTGCCATTTGGGATGGTCCCTACAGTGGATAACTGTAACACATGGGACAAGTTGTTTGCTGCACTGTACACTACCGCACATGGTACACTGACACTTGCCAACTTGCCGGAAGTGTTGAAACAAATTCAAGATGAATACGGGGCTACCCCGGCTCTGGACTTGGGGATGCAATTGATTGACAATTTTGCCACATTATCCTCAATTATTTTAAGCAATCTTGAAGGGGAAGCAGTCGCACTAGCAGTGCGCATGTGGCTCCGAGATGTTCCTCAACAGGATCAGGAACACGAGCTGCCAAAGATTATCACAGAGACCTATTCTAGTATTGGTCGAGATAGTCTAGGAGCCAGACCAACTAAACCACAATTTCAGGGCAAATCTAATAAAAGATTTCCAAGCAAACTCCAGAGGGTAACAAGAAACACTGGGATAAAAAACAATAAACTCCTAAAAAAGAAAGGGGAGAATCTCCGCGTACGGAGACCCCACTGAATAGATGTAATCTCCGAAATAGAGATAATATAAAAACGCCTAATAGATATCAATATACTGATACACGCCAATCTCGTTCCTTTCAGGACTCATCGGGAAAAACGCAGTGAGAGAGGTGGGCGATCAGAGCGAAGAACAGAGTACGTGAAACCGAGACAGGAATCACAACGCTCATAAGAGGTTTCTGTTAAAAAGAAAGAGAAACCTCCCCAAGAAAAACCCCAATTTAAAAAGAAAAAGGTGGCAGCAGTTGCAATACGACATGCCGCTCAAGAAGAGGGTCCTCTTGAAGAACAGGAAGTGGGCATTAGCGCTTCTAGACAGCAAGGCAGAGGTCACAATAGTTCGCCGGATTCTTCTAGAGCTTCGTGAGGTGAAAGCAACTGATGACTTTCTACAAGTAGAAACTGCAGACATGTGTGTCTCCACGCCTGATAGGGTGTATAAAGAAATGCTGCAGTTAGGAGACACTGAACGCGCAATAGACACAATCTTTTGGGATCACGTGGAGAATATATATGATGTCTTGTTGGCCGAACAAGATTGGCTACCTGAATTTGTCCGTACTTGCCCATATGGGGAAGAGGTTATTAAACCTTCTTTCTCGCCCCTTGCTGAATCCTATGCCATCAACTGGGCATTGGCACAGGCACCCGCGTTATATCGCAACCACGTAGGATGGGATAAAGAATACCCCTACCATGTAATTCCTATTAAAAATTAACCCCAACCGCAACCTCAGTGTCCAATAAAACATGATGCAAAAGCACCTGTGAGAGAAATCCTTACACAACTAGAGTACCATGGCTTAATTGAACCCTGTGTCTCCCCAATGAATAATCCTTTATTCCCAGTAGCTAAACCAGACCATTCATACAGAATAGTCTTAGACTACAGACACCTAAACAGTCATACACGCATATATGCTATACAAAACTCACATAGCACAGCACTGATGAACAGAATAGTGCGCAAAAAAATACAACACAACACTCGACATTTCCAATAGTTTCTTGTGCCAGAATATAGCGCCTGAGAGTAGAGACTTAACAAGTTTCAGTGCACTAGGCTCCCAGAAAATATTCTGTAGTTTACCCCAGGGGTACAAGAACAGTCCAGGACTGTCCGCAGCTTGTGTGACTGCAATTTTGCATGATATTGACCCTAAAGCATTGTCATCTGTAGATGATTTCTATCTTACGGATGATGAATTACTACAACATTTAAGACGGGTAGACCGCATTGTTGTGGGATTTGCTGGATTTAGTTACAAATTGAGTCCTCTTCCTGAGATATGAGCTATTGAGTGAAGGAAAGAGCCTAGCGGCACAATTCTTAGAAAAACGCGCACAATAACAACCTCCAAACGCGATAAAAAATCTCCAATCTCTACTGGGTTTCCGAAATTTTGGCAGAACTTACATTCCTGATTAATCAACACGCATAAAACCTTTATATGACTTAATACGTCCTGACTTTTCAAGTAAATTTTGGACAGTCGAACACACATGCATACTCAGAGACCTGCAGACAGACATGCTTGCAGCACAACATTTACACACTAGGGACAACAAAACACACTTGGTCATCAGAGTAATTGCTGGTGCCATTGGCTTCACCTATGTAACTTTTAATGAGGGTGAGACCGTCCTGATTGCTTACAAATCACACTTGTACTCAGCAGCAGAACAACGCTTTGCTCCCACTGAGAAAATTGTCACTGCTGTCCAGATGGCTGTCATTAAAGAAAGACCTCCAGCCCAGGGCAAACACATTATTGTTGTTTCTCCCATTCCAGCCCTTGAGGCTGTCACAAAAGCCAGCTTTCCTAACGTAAAGCATCACATCCACGTTGGATACAATGGGCCATGTCTTTGACAGCCACTGATGTAGACTACATTTTTGACCCAAAATTACAAACTCAAGAATTTTTGCAATATGAACTAGAATACCCAGTTCCAGCAAATACATTGCCTATTTAACAATATCATAGAGTGATGTACACCGATGGCTCTGCACAACCTGCAATTGGCACAAAGTATCAATACTCCACTGCTTGCGCAGTCGTAAGTGGCTAAATGGAGGATAATAAATGTTGTCCCCAACATACATTCATGCAAACCCTAGGGCATTGCACAGCACAACTAGCAGAGCTGAAAGCTCTGGTGATGGCACTGGAACATATGGATCCAGCACACACTGATTGTTTGTGATTCGTACTATTGTGTCCTGTCCTTCAATGAATACCTGGCACCAGAATGGGTTCAGAGATTCTAAAGGCAACACCATTAAACACAGACTACTGTGGGGGAAAGTAGCAGATATGAAGGAAACGCTACCAAATGTCCATGTTGTGCATACCCTTGGACACCAGCACGTTGGAATACATGTGGCTGGGAATACAATGGCTGATGAAGCCGCAAAGTTAGCAGTTGCTACTGCCACTGTTGCTGCAGTACCCCTGCTCAGTAGTGAAACCAGACGCAGACACATGGGTTGCCGTGAATGCTACGGCTGCTGGTACGCCCTATCCAAAAGCATAGCATTTCCTGCTAAATATTCCTACCGAATAGAAGGCTGCCTAAACGTTGAAGTTAAAATACCAGGCGCAGGGGTTCGAGAAATTCCCAATAATGATATAAGACCAGAGTTGATTAAAGCAGCGCATGAGGGGGCAGCATCTGCCCATGCTGGTGTGGCGGCTACAATATCATTACTACAAGCCGTTCTTGGTGGCCAGGCCTATACAAGGAGGCCAAGCAGTATGTTCTTTGCTGTGACATCTGCCAACAAATCAAAGTTTCCACTGCCATGCGCCCACCGCAGACACCCCTCCTAATTTCTAATAAACCTTTACAACGTGTATACTTGGACCATTCTGGTCCCCTAACAACGGACAGTGCATACAAATACATTTTAGTCGCTGTTGACTCTTGCTACAGATTTCTATGGGTGTGGCCACAACGCTCGGCTAACGCTCGGACTGTTATTAACGATTTACGAGTCTTTATCAGTACATATGCAGTTACGTCTTTCCACTCGGACCAGGTCCCTGCTTTCGCCTCAAGGGCATTCAGGGATGCCATGGCTTCGTTGGGGGTCCAACTCCAGTATTCGTCTCCATTTCACCTGGATTGAAATAGTGTTGTGGAGCGATTAAACCGTGATTTAAAGCAATCCTTGATAGCCAGAGTCTTAGGTACGGGTCGTAGTTGGCTTAATCACCTGTATGGAGTCCAGAGAGCACTTAACAATCTGCCTAGAAGGTCCCTGGGGGGTAGAACTTCATATGAGTGCCTGTTCAGAACACGAATGTATGTTCCATATCTTGATGGTCCTGGCGTGGAGGTGGCAGAAACACCTTTTGACATAAATGAACGTGTCACTCTCATACAGGAATTACAGCAATTCCATGATGACAACTCTTCTGCCAGTGTTGCCTCCATAGGAATTAAGGATGTACCTATAATGCCTACAGGCTGGATTCCTAAAGTTGGGGATCTAGTACGTGAAAATGTTGCTGTGAAAAAGGAATTTGGTCCTTCTTATCGTTCACCAGTCCCAGTCTTGGGAATACACGGTACCAGAACTGTCATTCTACCACCGTTGGCAGTTGCCAAAGAAAATCGTTTTGACTCCAGCGACAATGGCAAACTACACCATGTGGCTGATCCTACACAGCCAACCAAAAGGAACAGCCAGTAGTTTCCAAATCCCTCTCACCACTGGTCAAGAAGTTCCTCTACAAGTTGTAAGCAGCAACACTGACACCTTTCCGAGCTTGGGGAGGGTGGAAAATGATCTTTCATTGGTTCCACTAACAACAAATATTACAGAAACAACTGATCGATTTGACACAACTTCGACACAGACGGATGGCGCTATTTATTCGGTGCCACCACGGGAAACACCAACTCCACCAACTAACACGCCTCCAGTTTTTGCACAAACTGCTTCTGGATATTTTGCCGACATCAATGATGATGTTTTGGACTCATTCGCCTCTTTGACACCTGAACTGTCAAAAACATGTAAGCTGATAAATTGGCTTAAAGTAACTCACTTCATTCTTCCATGGAACTATCTGTGGCTTTCCTTGACAGTACAAGCTTTTCTGCCTTGGATTGGGTTTATCATCATTTTCTTTTTGTTAATACGTGGTCATTTTCTTCCTGAAAAATCAACAGTTGAACTGGTGAATGAGGTCCTAAAACCACATTTTTCTTCTCACTAGGTCCGCAGAGACTTCTCTTTTGTGAACATTTCCGCTATACCCATTCCTGATGGGATTATTTGAGATATAGTAACATTCAATATATACAGCCCTACAGAGGTCATTCAAATACCATATGTGTTTAAACTTTCAATGAACAATATAATAATACCCAGAGTTGTTTCTGATGACTGGGATGTGAAAACAGTTGATACTATGATGACTGATTTGAAGTATTATACTGTATTTGAAAACGAAGATGTTTATCAATCTAAATAGAATTATGGTGATATGTTTTGCTATAATTATTATGGGCACCATTTCATCCACAGAGCAAGCAGCCCAAAGACTGTTTTTAATTATACACAATGGGAACATTGCCCGACTCCACCACAAGGGAGTTCCAAAATGTATTCTGAAAAGTTTACATATTTTTCTGGGCACAATGTTAAAAATGCTGAGTTGTATTATTTTAGATTGCCACCTACAGAAAATATATGCAACTATTGACAAATACGAAATTAATATATTTGGATTCCTTTGTTACCAGGTTGACTATAGAAGGCTATGAACATTGACAGAAGTGGCTTAAAAAGTGTGTGGGGAACTAGACATTGGCAAATACGGGGGAAGGAAGCTTTATTTAGAACATGCCTGATACCTGTTCAAATGATATTTTTAAATGAAACTGCACAACAAACAAGTTGTTTAGGCTTAGCAAAGATTAAGGAATTGAACACACCCGGTATACCTGCCCCATCGTAATTTTATAAATGGCAAAAATATATAAATGCAACTGAAGATCAACTCAATGAATGGGTCCAGAATGGCACATTTATTGTTTCACTGACACATCCTGATGGGTGGTTATTGTGGCCAATAGATACCAATGGTTGTCACAAATGTTTTATCAACTCCTTGGGGGGTTTTAGAACCAGTAGGCCGGACCCTCGCTATATATCGTCTGAACATGCGGGTATAGTAACGACATACAGTGTAGGGAATCTATGTCAGCAATGGTTAAAGACTTCCTCACTAGACGCGGTTAGAGAACACCTCAGTCTCCTGTCTAATAACACCGGCTTACAGGACTTCCTGTTAGGCCCCAGAAAACAACGCAGAAAACACTTCCTATATGAAGTATATAATTCAATCTGGAAGCTTTCACAACAAGAAGCTGCTGCCCAGTTAAGGCAAATAGACCAGGAACATTTTAAAAAGGCATTAGCTGTTGTAGATAAAGGGATTACTACCCTGTCCAACCGGATATACACCTTAAATAACATTGGGCCTGATTCTAACTTTGGAGGACGGTGTTAAACCGTCCCAAAAGTGGCGGATATACCACCTACCGTATTACGAGTTCCATAGGATATAATGGACTCGTAATACGGTAGGTGGTATATCCGCCACTTTTGGGACGGTTTAACACCGTCCTCCAAAGTTAGAATCAGGCCCATTGTCTCTTGTGCTATAGACATTATACAAACAGATATGCCTTCCTTACATCATGGACAGAGTCAGCTGAGATCCATTATGCAGTTGGGTTGGACACTTCAAACACTGAATGCGGGTTTTGTTCCCTGGCAACGTGTCAACGCAAGGGAGGTATTTTCTTCCTTTAATTTAACATGACAACCACAACTAATGGCTAAGAAAGAAGCAACTTATGTCATGCTAAACATTGAAAACTTAGAAATGCTGCCTTTTACTGTGGCTGAAAAACCATCTGCTTAGTGCTTAATGCACCGGGTCATTAATCTGCCTATTTCCACACTTCAATTCACCTCCTGTTTAAAACACATTCTGGTAGGCAGATATGAAAGGCTGGGAGATATTTACATTCATGAGGTGTGGGAGCACCCTTTGGACACAAATGTCTTAGTGGGATGAAAGAGGTCTTTCTTAACAGTAGTGAATGCAAGACTTCTGTCAGCCATTCAATGGTTTGTAAACAGCTGTCCTTGCATGAGGCGTGTAGCGCGTCTGCAGCGAACTTGGTTTGTTATCTGAAAGGAGTTCCAGTACCCTTGATTAGACCTTCATTCCAGGTGCTTTCAAACGGCAGCTATGTTCTCCTCAATGGTGAAAACTGTTGTGGGATGCGAGCTGGAATAGTTTATGTTGTTTCGGTCTCTAAGATTGTTATATGCTGCAGTAACGTACTCTTTCCTCCCGATAACATAAAAGAGGTAGCGGACATTTGGCCTCATATTGCTACTTCTAATGTGAATTTTGAAAAGTTGAGCAGACTCAAGGCTTTATTGTTTCAAAAACATGTGGCTCTCACATCTGCAAGCCAGACCTACCCCCTTGAGGTGGCAAGGTCGTCAGCAGAGATACAGTCCCTTTTAAGTACCAACTTTCCCAGACACTTTGGTGAACTTGTGGGACGGATATTTAATGCATCCAAAACTACTGGAATCGCAAATTTCTTTAAAGCTGTTTGTTATAATTTCGTTCACACCTTCGCCTCCATATTCGGTTTAATACCATCAGCCATCCACTCAATATTCTCCAGTATTTTCGGGGGATTTCCAATAACTTTGGCTATAATAGTTGGAGTTTTGCTGTTGCTATTTTTTATGCGCAATGGCTGCCCCACTGCAACAAGGAGGAATATAAGCGCTCCCATCAGTGCAGCTGTGTCGTGAACGCATGATGCAGTGTGTTGGAGAAACACTCCTGGAGTAATTGGAGTGTGACTGGTCCCTGTCATTCAGACCGGTTTTGCATTGTGTGCAGCCCGTGTTTCGGTGCCTCTGGTGCTCTTTCGAACATGCACTGGAAGTTTGTCTTTCTACGCAGAGCTTGCTTTCATTGAACGCTGATCTGTTGATATTCTCGCTGAGGACTCATTACCAGACATGCGCGTTGAGGGTGCGTTTGCTACGGGAAGCTACTTACGAGTTGCCCTTCCTGGAGGATGTGGCTCTTAACTCATCATTGGGCACAATACGGAAAGCCGCCTTGGCTGAGGCTCAGGCTATGGAACACGACTGCTCCTTAGTCCTTCTCGGCGATGCCTTTCCTACTTTAACACCTGCCGAAGTGGAAGATTTCCTGTCCTCCATTGTCCCGGAATCAATTGGAAATACTAAAAAGTACTCTGACTCTTAAAATTTGGTCCTTTTTAAGCCACATGTTAACATTTTAAATTGACCTTTTATATGCTCATGTGTCCTTTAAACTTGTAATTATTGACATTTTTATATATATATATATATCTTGGGTTTAGTTTTAGCAGCTGTTATATATCTAAGTTTTGAGCCACCTTCCACCGACAAGGGGACGGTGTTGGGTAGCCATTTTAGTTATAGCTCCATGCACGTTATTTTAACATACTAGACCTGCCGCTGTGCACTTTAACCTAGATATATTTTATGCAGCTTTGCTTTATTATTGTTACAATAACCACTTTTACGTTCTTGTTTTATTTATTTCTATCTAACTGTTTTCGCCTAGGCCAGCACTGTGTTTCCAAACGAGACATTTTTGCTCACTCTGTGCTTCTTCCAAGGCTGCAGTAAGATAGGTTGCTGGTGAACGTGGTATAAGTTTAGTCTCTGACATTCATAGAAAACACACATCCTTACGTAGGGACATTTCCTCAGAACATCAGCTGTTTTATTATAAAAACACTTCCCTGTCTCTTACACGTTAGAGGGAGATTCCAGCCAGAGAACCAAAACTGTATGCTGATTGCTGAATGCTTCACTACAGCTGTTTTTGCAGACTTCAGGCCTTTGCTCAGGTATGGGGGATGATGTCTTCCCAGGGGAACCTGAAGGGCAGAATTAGAGCTTAACACGCTGTGCTCTATCATAGCCTAGGTAGGAATTAGTCTATTGATTGTAGTGACAATATGGTAGCGTTATTTCTAAGCTTCACTCTCCTTATCACAATTTTAATCTTGTCATGCTGTATCATCCTGGTTATTGCAGCCCATGCTTTGCTATCTAAGATGCAGTTGCTTCATTAAAACCTTATTGAAATATAGAGTGTGTATGTTTTTATGAACACTAGAGACAAAGCGTTGCCACGTTTGCAGGCAACCTATTTTACTGCAGCCTTGAGAAAAGCACAGAGTGAAAGAAATGTTTTGTTTAAGAACACAGTGCTGGCCTAGGTAAAGAACAGCTGGATAGAGAAAATAAAACAAGACCGCAAATGTGGCTATTGTTTAAATAATAAAACAAAGTTGAACAAAATAAGTCTAGGTTAAAGTGCACAACGCCTGGCCTAGTTTGCTAAAAAACGAGTATGAAGCTGTAACTAAAATGGAAGCACAGGCTGGAAAAGGTGCGGTTAACTTAGAAGCAAGGAGGTGTTTTTTTAACAGATGGCAGGTAAGGACAAGCTCTGTGTGAGTAGACCAGGCCATCTCAGCTCCCGATCGAGCCAAAAGAATGTTTTGGTTATTGCCAACTCTTGCACACCATGTGTCCTTCAGAGTGCGGCTTGCAGAGTGTACGTACAAAGTGTTTGCGTGTGTCTGTCTGTGGGTGTGTGCATGCACGCACCTGCAGGATCTTTTTCCCCTGGTACCTTTTGTACAGATTTGTAATTGTGTGAAAGCATGCCATTCACTCTTATCTGATTCTGCAAAAAGCTGCTATGCAGTCAGAGGTCCTTACTTTGAAAGCAATTTAATGAGAAGAGGGTTTGGTCATGTACACCGGCAATTTGAGCTTGTTTTGAGTCGAAAGACACAAGATTGATTTGCTATTTCATGTTTTTTTTATACACGATTGAACAGATTTTAAAAACACAAGGGAATGTTGGTGAGAAGGATGTAGTTAGGAGTAGCGTGAAGCAAACTTAAATCAGCTAGTATCAACAGGGCAGCAATGAGTCACTGCGTGGGCTTTGTTGAAAATTTTTATTCAGTTCAATGTTGTTATGAGTTCAGATTATTGTGCAACAAGTGTATTTTTAGTTTCTCTATATGGGTGCTCATCGTACCCTTCCAGACAGGACACAATAGAATGGTGCATCCTAATAACCATAGCCACTGGCACTACTGGCACTTCAGTGCGTTATTTTTAAAGACTGTAGTCTCATCAGTAAGAGTACTTGGGTGCTATATATATCCATCAGGACAAATACTATGGAATTGTGCACTCATTTGAGTCTCCCTAACAGAAGTTTGGCACTTTATTTGGGAAGTCAGTGGTATGATGATAAGAGCGATTTTTCAACTATATGTCCATAGCATGTTTAAACTTTCTATTTTAAAATTGTGTGAATTTATTTTGCAATATAAAAAAACTCTGAATCTGAATAATCAGGAAGTCTCCAGCAAGGGTGGCCTATGGGGATGCCAAGTGTCTAATTGTGAGTTCATAATCATATTAAAGTCTCCCCCATTGCAAACTTCCCAGTGTTTACATGGGTGATACTAGAATTCAGCCCACTGAGTGTCTCCTCCATCAGTGTTAGTAGAACATATACTGACAGGAACGACCAGGAATATCCATCTATAGCCTCTAACACCGTTACGTAACTTCCTAGATACTCCATTGCATACGTGTGTGTGCCATTTGTCATAATGTACGTGCAAATGTGACCTGACAGTTAAATCGGACCAGAGACACCTAAATGCCATGTTTTCAATATATGAATCCATAGCTGGTGCAGTTTTCTCATGTTGAACCCCATACTATAGAACTAGTGTGCTTAATGTTTCTGTGTTCCTGCTGTCACATAGCAAGCAAATGGTCTCTCGCGTATGCCTGTTCCTACCTTCCCAGTGAGATCCTGCCAACCCATGGTGTTTGTGCACCGCAGCTCTAATAAATGATGAGGCAGCAGCTTATCTCCACAATACCATTGAGGTAGCTCAGAGGCTTAGATTAATGCAGAGATCTTAGAATATTTTGCAGATTATGGGGCATATTTATACTCTGTTTGCGCCGGATTTGCGTCGGGTTTTTTTACGCAAATCCGACGCAAAACTAACTCCATATTTATACTTTGGCGTTAGACCCGTCTAGCGCCAAAGATCTTGGAGTTTGCGTCATTTTTTAGCGTGGACACCTTCCTTGCGTTAATGATATGCAAGGTAGGCGTTCCCTTCTAAAAAATGACTCTGAGGCATGTGCGCCGTATTTACACTCCCGGGCAAAAATGACGCCCGGGAGTGGGCGGGTAAAAAAAAATGACGTCCAGCCGCTTTAGCGTAATTTTTTAACGCCTGGTCAGGGCAGGCGTTAAGGGACCTGTGGGTTCGGAAGGAGCCCATAGGTGCCCTCCCATGCCCCCAGGGACACCCCCTGCCACCCTTGCCCACCCCAGGAGGACGCCCAAGGATGGAGGGACCCATCCCAGGGAACTTAAGGTAAGTTCAGGTAAGTATATATTTTTTTTTTTTTGGGTGGCATAGGGGGGCCTGATTTGTGCCCCCCTACATGCCACTATGCCCAATGACCATGCCCAGGGGACATAAGTCCACTGGGCATGGCCATTGGGCAAGGGGGCATGACTCCTGTCTTTGCTAAGACAGGAGTCATTTAAATGGGGGTTGGGAGTCAATAAAAATGGCGCAGTTCGGGTTGAGGCGAAAATTTTGCCTCAGCCTGACTTGCCCCATTTTTTGACGCCCAAGCTCCATTTTCCCCTACGCCGGCGCTGCCTGGTGTAAGTCATTTTTTTTTACGCACACCAGGCAGCTCCGCCAGCTAACGTCATTCCATAAATAAGGCGCCCGCATGGCGCTTTGGAATGGCGTTAGCCGGCGTTACATTTTTTGACGCACAACTGCGTTGGCGCAGTTGTGCGCCAAAAAGTATAAATACGGCAGTATATGTCTGAATCCTCAGAAGGTCACGCACCAATCTCTCATTCTAAGGTTGGCAAAATCAGTATATTTACATATGGGATTTGCACAGTAGGAAGGGGCACATCTGGAAAATGTGGCACAGCCTCTTCCCTAACTCTAATTACCAACAACAGAAAAAGTGACCTCCTCCAACATGCTAGAGGCATTTTTTAAAGCAAAAAATCGTTTTAAAAATTAATTAAGCAGACCCCTGTGCTGAAGAGTATTGTTCCTGACTTAACAGGTTAAAGGTTTTTTTTTTTATTAAACAGCTATTATAGATTTGTTTTGTTACATCTATGATTATAATACCTTCATCAGCTTCATCCCAATTATTTTCAGGGAGAAAACTGGGAGCATTTCAGAGGCTGGGCTTACATCCCCCTGCCTGCCAAAAAGGTAACATAATGGGGAGCCACAGCCAATGGTCAGTGGGTCAGAAAGTTTAGGAACCACTCCCAAGGTAACTATAATTCGTGCATTTCCCATGCACTGCTAATTACTCCACAAATTACAGCACTCATGATATCTTTGATAACATCATTGATAAAATCAATGTAATATTTGAAAGAAAAGTTTTGATGAAAAAACTGTGCTTGGTGGGGGCAGGAGTTATAGTTACCTTAAGTCATGTCTTATTGTGCATAGTAAGTTTTGGGCTGATTCGTCAAGTGGGGCCTGAGAAAAAGAGGAGGTAAAAAAACTTGCATTTTCCATGTTAATTCTGATAGGGATTTTGAACACAACTACAGCCCGAACCGCTGGACGGAATTACACCAAATTTGATAGAAAGCTAGCTCTTGGTCTAGTGAGTGTGCTTTTGTGATTTGATGTAATTTCGTTTAGTAGTTCTTGAGATATTAAAGGAAAAATAAATATAGCTATCTGGGTAGAACCTGAGCACAGATCTTATGGTGCAATCTGATTGGCTGTCAGCACTTCAACCAGAAAGTGCTGGCAGTCATCTTGGGACCAATATGCATGGCACCCATTGAAATGCATTTAGTGAATGGCAGATTTAGAAAGTCATTTTAGTTAAAATATAAACCATTTGTTGCTTAGCTGATTTTACCCTGTGAAAAAGCCTTCTGCTGGGATTTCATGAATCGTGTTTGAGAGAAAACAGTTTTCTCATAATTTTCCCATAGAGGTTATGGAAGGTGCTCCAGAAGCTAACATGATAACATATTTTCTGTAAATTCACACTATGTTTCTCAACCATATGAGAATGAAATTTGTCATTCTCAGTAAAACATGCACTTCCAGCAGGAGCAGTCTGTCAGTATATTTCCTTGTGTTCTACTGCCGCCTCCCTGAGTGTTCTAAAGAACAACTAGAGCGTCTGACTTATGACAACAGTGTGGCAATACTAAAAGTATTCCGCCTCTTTGTGCCATGCTAACGCCACACTTGGGGTGGCGTTAGTTTTTGGCACTGCCACAGATTTATGCCTTCTTGTAAATCTGGAGCAGCATCAAAAGCAATGGGTGTTGCGGTGGAGCACCCACTATAACACCCGTTGCACGTCCCTCTGACGCAGAAAACTGCTTCAGAGGGACCCATATTTACAAGGAGGCATAAAGCTACAAAAAGTGGCAGATATTTACACTGCCTTGTAAATATAGAGAAGTGGTTAGTGCCACCGGAGAGTCGCAAAAAGTGATGCTTCGGTGGCACTACAGCCTTGTAAATCTGGCCCTTTGTGTGTTGGGGTAAGGCCAGAAAGTAAAGTGTAAAGTGCGCTGATTTGTCAGAGAGCCTCTCCCATATAGCTGGAAGCTCAGCTTCCAGCGCGATCGAAAGAGAAATGCTCAGCATTTCTCTTTCGATCACGTGGGGGAGGCCCGGAGAGGCTTCAAAGGGAAGGAAATGTATTTCCTTCCCTTTGAAGTCTCTCAGAGCGTTTCAAAAGCCGGATTGCTTGCAATCCGGCTTTTGAAAAGCCCACTAGACACCAGGGATTTTTTTTTTGTGGTTGAAACTGGCATAAGGGAGCGACCCCTTGGTCAAGGGTCGCTCCCAATGGGGGGCATTTTTTTGGAAGGCCTTTTCTGCCCCCCCAGGGGGGGCAGAAACCTCTAGGCACCAGGGATCATTTTTTTTTTTAGGTGGGGAGCGACCCCTTAGGCAAGGGTCACTCCCCTAGGGGGCAAATTATATTTAGGCCATTTCTGCCCCCCTTGGGGGCAGATTGGCCTATTTTGATGAGGCCAATCTGCCCCAAGGGGGTCAGAAACCACTTGACACCAGGGAGTTTTTTTTGTTTTCGTGAATTTCACGCAAGGGGAGCTACCCCTTAGGCAAGGGTCGCTCCCCTGGGGAGGGAAATTATTTTAGGCCATTTCTGCCCCCCTGGGGGGTAGTTCAGCCTATTTTGATTAGGCCGATCTGCCCCCAAAGGGGGCAGAAACCACTAGGAACCGGGGATTTTTTGTTTTTTTTGTTTTACAGATGGGGAGCAACCCCTTGGACAAGGGTCGCTCCCCTGGAGGGGAAAATTGTATTTAGGCCATTTCTGCCCCCTTTGGGGGCAGATCGGCCGGTTTTTGCTACGCCAATCTGCCCCCAAGGGGGGCAGAAACCACTAGGCACCGGGGATTTTTTTTTGGCGCCAATGTCACCTAAGGGGAGCGACCCCTTAGGCAAGGGTCGCTCCCCTGGGGGGGGGGGGGGGGGGGGAATTATTTTAGGCCATTTCTGCCCCCCCGGGGGCAGATCGGCCTATTGTTATTAGGCCGATCTGCCTCCAGGGGGGACAGAAACCTCTAGGCGACAGGGCAATTTTTTTTTTGTTTTTTTTGTTTTTTAAGAGATGGGGAGCGACCCATTAGGCAAGGGTCGCTCCCCTGGGGGGCAAATTGTATTTAGACATTTTCTGCCCCCCTTGGGGGCAGATTGGCCGATTATAGGTCAATCTGCCCCCAAGGGGGCAGAAACCACTAGGCACTGGGGATTTTGTTTTTGGCGCCAATGTCAGGCAGGGGGAGCGACCCCGTAGGCAAGGGTCGCTCCCAGGGGGGGGGGGTTGGGGGAGGTGGGGGGGCAAATTTATTTTAGGCCATTTCTGCCCCCTCTGGGGACGGCTGAGCTAGAGGCCAAAATCCACAGGTAGGCACTTTGCAAAAAACACCTCTGTTTTCTGTGAAAAAATGTGATGTGTCCACGTTGTGTTTTGGGCCATTTCCTTTCGTGGGCGCTAGGCCTACCCACACAAGTGAGGTACCATTTTTATCAAGAGACTTAGGGGAACGCTGGATGGAAGGAAATTTGTGGCTCCTTTCAGATTCCAGAACTTTCTGTCACCGAAATGAGTGGAAAACGTGTTTTTTTAGCCAAATTTTGAGGTTTGCAAAGGATTCTGGGTAACAGAACCTGGTCAGAGCCCCACAAGTCACCCCATCTTGGATTCCCCTAGGTCTCTAGTTTTTAAAAATGCACAGGTTTGGTAGGTTTCCCTAGGTGCCGGCTGAGCTAGAGGCCAAAATCTACAGGTAGGCCCTTTGCAAAAAACACCTCTGTTTTCTTTCAAAAAATGTGATGTGTCCACGTTGCGTTTTGGGGCATTTCCTGTCGCGGGCACTAGGCCTAACCACACAAGTGAGGTATCATTTTTATCGGGAGACTTGGGGGAACGCTGGGTGGAAGGAAATTTGTGGCTCCTCTCTGATTCCAGAACTTTCTGTCACCAAAATCTGAGGAAAATGTGTTTTTTTTGCCAAATTTTGAGGTTTGCAAAGGATTCTGGGTAACAGAACCTGGTCAGAGCCCCACAAGTCACCCCATCTTGGATTCCCCTAGGTCTCTAGTTTTAAAAAATGCACAGGTTTGGTAGGTTTCCCTAGGTGCCGGCTGAGCTAGAGGCCAAAATCCACAGGTAGGCACTTTGCAAAAAGCACCTCTGTTTTCTTTAAAAAAATGTGATGTGTCCACATTGCGTTTTGGGGCATTTCCTGTCGCGGGCGCTAGGCCTACCCACACAAGTGAGGTATCATTTTTATCCGGAGACTTGGGCGAACGCTGGGTGGAAGGAAATTTGTGGCTCCTCTCTGATTCCAGAACTTTCTGTCACCGAAATGTGAGGAAAAAGTGTTTTTTTAGCCAAATTTTGAGGTTTGCAAAGGATTCTGGGTAACAGAACCTGGTCAGAGCCCCACAAGTCACCCCATCTTGGATTCCCCTAGGTTTCTAGTTTTTAAAAATGCACAGGTGTGGTCGGTTTCCCTAGGTGCCGGCTGAGCTAGAGGCCAAAATCTACAGGTAGGCACTTTGCAAAAAACACCTTTGTTTTCTTTCAAAAAATGTGATGTGTCCACGTTGCGTTTTTGGGCAGTTCCTGTCGCGGGCGCTAGGCCTACCCACACAAGTGAGGTATCATTTTTAACGGGAGACTTGGGGGAACGCTGGGTGGAAGGAAATTTGTGGCTCCTCTCAGATTCCAGAACTTTCTGTCACTGAAATGTGAGGAAAATGTTTTTTTAGCCAAATTTTGAGGTTTGCAAAGGATTCTGGGTAACAGAACCTGGTCAGAGCCCCACAAGTCACCCCATCTTGGATTCCCCTAGGTCTCTAGTTTTAAAAAATGCACAGGTTTGGTAGGTTTCCCTAGGTGCCGGCTGAGCTAGAGGCCAAAATCTACAGGTAGGCACTTTGCAAAAAGCACCTCTGTTTTCTTTCAAAAAATGTGATGTGTCCACATTGCGTTTTGGGGCATTTCCTGTCGCGGGCGCTAGGCCTACCCACACAAGTGAGGTATCATTTTTATCCGGAGACTTGGGCGAACGCTGGGTGGAAGGAAATTTGTGGCTCCTCTCTGATTCCAGAACTTTCTGTCACCGAAATGTGAGGAAAAAGTGTTTTTTTAGCCAAATTTTGAGGTTTGCAAAGGATTCTGGGTAACAGAACCTGGTCAGAGCCCCACAAGTCACCCCATCTTGGATTCCCCTAGGTCTCTAGTTTTCAAAAATGCACAGGTTTGTAGGTTTCCCTAGGTGCCGGCTGAGCTAGAGGCCAAAATCTACAGGTAGGCACTTTGCAAAAAACACCTCTGTTTTCTTTCCAAAAATGTGATGTGTCCACATTGCGTTTTGGGGCATTTCCTGTTGCGGGCGCTAGGCCTACCCACACAAGTGAGGTATCATTGTTATCGGGAGACTTGGGGGAACGCTGGATGGAAGGAAATTTGTGGCTCCTCTCTGATTCCAGAACTTTCTGTCACCGAAATGTGAGGAAAAAGTGTTTTTTTAGCCAAATTTTGAGGGTTGCAAAGGATTCTGGGTAACAGAACCTGGTCAGAGCCACACAAGTCACCCCATCCTGGATTCCCCTAGGTCTCTAGTTTTAAAAAATGAATAGGTTTGGTAGGTTTCCCTAGGTGCCGGCTGAGCTAGAGGCAAAAATCTACAGGTAGGCACTTTGCAAAAAACACCTCTGTTTTCTTTAAAAAAATGTGATGTGTCCACGTTGCGTTTTGGGGCATTTCCTGTCGCGGGCGCTAGGCCTACCCACACAAGTGAGGTATCATTTTTATCCGGAGACTTGGGCAAATGCTGGGTGGAAGGACATTTGTGGCTCCTCTCTGATTCCAGAACTTTCTGTCACCGAAATGTGGGGAAAAAGTGTTTTTTTAGCCAAATTTTGAGGTTTGCAAAGGATTCTGGGTAACAGAACCTGGTCAGAGCCCCACAAGTCACCCCATCTTGGATTCCCCTAGGTCTCTAGTTTTCATAAATGCACAGGTTTGGTAGGTTTCCCTAGGTGCCGGCTGAGCTAGAGGCCAAAACCTACAGGTAGGCACTTTGCAAAAAACACCTCTGTTTTCTTTCAAAAAATGTGATGTGTCCACGTTGTGTTTTGGGGCATTTCCTGTTGCGGGCGCTAGGCCTACCCACACAAGTGAGGTTTCATTTTTATCAGGAGACTTGGGGGAACGCTGGGTGGAAGGCAATTTGTGGCTCCTCTCTGATTCCAGAACTTTCTGTCACCGAAATGTGAGGCAAATTTGTTTTTTTAGCCAAATTTTGAGGTTTGCAAAGGATTCTGGGTAACAGAACCTGGTCAGAGCCCCACAAGTCACCCCATCTTGGATTCCCCTAGGTCTCTAGTTTTCAAAAATGCACAGGTTAGGTAGGTTTCCCTAGGTGCCGGCTGAGCTAGAGGCCAAAATGTACAGGGAGGCACTTTGCAAAAAACACCTCTGTTTTCTTTTAAAAAATGTGATGTGTCCACGTTGCGTTTTGGGGCGTTTCCTGTCGCGGGCGCTAGGCCTACCCACACAAGTGAGGTATCATTTTTATCGGGAGACTTGGGGGAACATAGATTAGCAAAACAAGTGATATTGCCCCTTGTCTTTCTCTACATTTTTTCCTTCCAAATATAAGAGAGTGTGTAAAAAAGACATCTATTTGAGAAATGCCCTGTAATTCACATGCTAGTATGGTCACCCCGGAATTCAGAGATGTGCAAATAACCACTGCTCCTCAACACCTTATCTTGTGCCCATTTTGGAAATACAAAGGTTTTCTTGATAGCTATTTTTCACTCTTTATATTTCAGCAAATGAATTGCTGTATACTCGGTATAGAATGAAAACGCACTGCAGGGTGAAGCTCATTTATTGGCTCTGGGTACCTAGGGTTCTTGATGAACCTACAAGCCCTATATATCCCCGCAACCAGAGGAGTCCAGCAGACGTAACGGTATATTGCTTTCGAAAATCTGACATTGCAGGAAAAAGTTACAGAGTACAACGTAGAGAAAATTTGCAGTTTTTTTACCTCAATTTCAAAAAATTTCTTTTTTAGTTGTTATTTTCTGTAGGAAACCC
Source organism: Pleurodeles waltl (assembly GCF_031143425.1). Classification (NCBI taxonomy): domain Eukaryota; kingdom Metazoa; phylum Chordata; class Amphibia; order Caudata; family Salamandridae; genus Pleurodeles; species Pleurodeles waltl. Next base: position 227,713,209 of record NC_090444.1, on the reverse strand, counting down.
TTGTAGGATCTACACAAATGACCCCTTGCTGAATTCAGAATTTTGTCTACTTTTCAGAAATGTTTAGGTTTCTGGGATCCAGCATTACTTTCATGCCCATTTCTGTCAATGACTGGAAGGAGGCTGAAAGCACAAACAATTGTAAAAATGGGGTTTGTCCCAGTAAAATGCCAAATTTGTGTTGAAAAATTGGGTTTTCTGATTCAAGTCTGCCTGTTCCTGAAAGCTGGGAAGCTGGTGAGTTTAGCACTGCAAACCCTTTGTTGATGCCATTTTCAGGGAAAAAAACACAAGCCTTCTTCTGCAGCCACTTTTTCACATTTGTTTGAAAAAAACGAAATTTCGACTGTATTTTGGCTAATTTCTTGGCCTCCTTCAGGGGAACCCACAAAGTCTGGGTACCTCTAGAATCCCTCGGATGTTGGAAAAAAAGGACGCAAATTTGGCTTGGCTAGCTGATGTGGACAAAAAGTTATGAGGGCCTAAGCGCGAACTGCCCCAAATAGCCAAAAAAAGGCCTGGCACAGGAGGGGGAAATGGCCTGGCAGCAAAGGGGTTAAGTGTCTGTGATTTTGTGTTTTGCTGATGGGATACTCTGTGACGAACATGCCCAATAAAATCTATATATCCCGTTCCTTTCCCAGTACATTTTTTCCACCGTCTAATTAAGCCAGACAGGATATCCGTTATCCCCATGTTATACATGACACGTGTGGCATATAACCATTGTTAGAAATAGGGTCTTTGGTTGGCAGTCAGGTTACCCCCTGTCCAAGCAAGGGCCCTCACTCTATTCAGGGTAAGTCACACACAATCCAAATTATTCTGTGCCCGCCCTCTGGTAGTTTGGCACTGAGCAGGCAGGCTTAACTTAGAAGGCAATGTGTAAAGCATTTGTGCAATAAATCATACTACAACACAGTATAGCACCACAAAAATACACCACACAGTGTTTAGAAAAATATATAGTATTTATCTGGATAAATGCAGGTCAAAACGATTAAAATGCAATAAGTATATGTTGCGATATCACTGTAGAAGTGATATAAAGTGAAAGTGTCTAAAGTCTTTTAAAAGCAATCAAAGGGCCATATGTACGAACACTTTTTCCCATAGACACAGAATGGGGAAAAACCTTTGCTACATCTGGCCCAAAGTCTCTTTCAAGCACAAAGTAGCTGGTTTGCGTGCACAATCTCCGCAAAGAACTGCAGAGGAGGAGATGCATGGAAACAAAGGGGTGTGAGTCGATTTCTTGGGCCGCACACGGTGATGCATAATTTAGTTTTCACGCAGGGGCGGCTGTGCATCAATTTCCGGCGCTGGGTCATGGATCCTCTTCGGGTTGCGGGGTTTTCGGCCACCCCGGGGACGATGCGTGGATTTCCTACGCTGGCAGGACGAAGTCACAGGAGATGCGTCTATTCGGTGGGCGCTGAGTCTAAATTTCTACTGCACAGCAGGCGCTGCGTCGATTCCTCTTTGGAAGTTGGGCTGCGTTGTTCTGGCTCGGATGTGTGTCGATCCAGTGGGTCGTGCGTCAAATTTCCGATCGCTACGCTGGCGCTGCGTCGATCTTCTCGATGCAAAGTCAGGCTGCGTCGTTCCAGTTCGGCGTGCGGCGAATTTTCACCGCGGTGCAGGCTGTGCATCGTTTCTGGCAGGCTGTGTGTCGAATTTCGCCGCACAAGGAGTCCTTCTTGCAGAGATGAAGTCTTTTTGGTCCTCAGACTTCAGGGAACAGGATGCAAGCTCTATTCAAACCCTTGGAGAGCACTTCTTCACCACAGCCAGAGAGCAGCAAGGCAGCAGGGCAACAGCAAGGCAGCAGTCCTTCACAGAAAGCAGACACATGAGTCCTTTGGGCAGCCAGGCAGTTCTTCTTGGCAGGATGCAGGTTCTGGTTCAGGTTTCTTCTCCATGAAGTGTCTGAGTTGGAAGGGGCAGAGGCCCTGTTTAAATACCCAAATGTACCTTTGAAGTGAGGGAGACTTCAAAGAGTGGCTTAGAAGTGCACAAGGTCCCCTTTCAGTCCAATCCTGTCTGCCAGGGTCCCAGTAGGGGGTGTGGCCGTCCTTTGTGTGAGGGCAGGCTACTGTCCTTTGACATGCAAGTGTCAGGCCCTCCACCCTCCCAGCCCAGGAAGACCCATTCAAAATGCAGATGTATGCAAGTGAGGCTGAGTATCCTGTGTTTGGGGTGTGTCTGAGTAAATGCACAAGGGAGCTGCTAGCTTAATCCAGCCAGACGTGGATTGTAAGGCACAGAAAGATTTAAGTGCAGAGAAATGCTCACTTTCTAAAAGTGGCATTTCTAAAATAGAAATATTAAATCCAACTTCACCAGTCAGCAGGATTTTGTATCATCATTCTGGCCATGCTAAATATGACCTTCCTACTCCTTTCTGATCAGCACCTACCACTCAAACAATGTATGAGGGCAGCCCAATGTTAGCCTATGAAGGGAGCAGGCTTCACAGCAGTGTAAAAACGAATTTAGGAGTTTTATTCTACCAGGACATGTAAACTAGACAGGTACATGTCTTGCGTTTTGCCTACACAGCACCCTGCCTTATGGGGTACCTAAGGCATACCTTAGGGGTGTCTTATATGTAGAAAAGGGGGAGTTTTAAGCGTGGCACACACTTTTTAATGCCAAGTCAAATTGCCAGTGAAACTCCACACACAGGCCCTGTAATGGCAGGCCTGAGACAAGGTTAAGGGGCTACTTAAGTAGGTGGCACAGTCAGTGCTGCAGGACCGCTAGTAGCATTTAATCTACAGGCCCTGGGCACCTATAGTGCCCTCTACTAGGGACTTATAAGTAAATTAAATAGTCCAATTGGGTATGATCCAATGTTACCATGTTTTAAAGGGAGAGAGCATATGTACTTGAGCACTGGTTAGCAGTGGTAAAGTGCGCAGAGTCTTAAAACCAGCAAAAACAGTATCTAAAAAGTGGAGGGAGGCAGGCAAAAAGTTAGGTGTGACCACCATAAGGCTGTCAGGTCTAACAATCATCATCTGCCTCTTTGGAGTCACAGTAGAATTGAAAGACATTTGGAGAAGACCATGGCTATATGAATCAAAGAAAATGTGGATTTTCCTAGTAATTTATGACGGAAAGTCTTAATTTTATTAAAGACACGGAGGCAAATATTATGCGTTCTTTTCCTGCTTTATTTTAAATAGCAGCAGTCAAGAAACTACAGCTCCCAAAAGGATTAGCAACAGGCTAACCAATGGGAGTAAAACAGGAACTAAGACTGAACCAATCAGCATAAGCCATAAACCATAGAGAGTACCCTTGACTGCAAGCAGCCCTCTTTTCTTGAACGAGCAAGTCAGATAGAGTCATAAAACAATGGGTAAATAAGTCCGACAATTGCCAAAGCCAAGGAAACGGAACAAAATTCTTGAACCACAGCAATAAATCGAGAGGACAATGAAGGAGGAAGATGATCTTGAGTAGGTTGCGATGACACCTCCAAAGGTTTCTTCTTGAAGAAGGAGAGGATGGAGCCGGCGGCGTTATCCGGAAGCTGGAGGCAATGCAGGAGTCGCTGGGAGGGAGAAAGAAAGTACATATTAATAGAAGTACTGTGGTGGGATAATACTCGCCTCCGTGTCTTTAATAAAGTTAAGACTTTCCGTCATAAATTACTAGGAAAATATACATTTTATGACAAGACCGGAGGCTCTATTATGCAAGTTTAAAGCTTGTCAATAACTAATGAAGAAGCAGTTCTAACAGGTTTACAATAGAAGGTTTTCAAAACATTGTCATTGGACCAATCTGCTGACCTGAGAATGTCCTCTAAACTGTACCCCAGGGCGAAAGCCTTGGAGGCCATGGCCCCCCTGGAAGAATGGGCTCCAAAAACGGAGATGTCAATCCCCGCTAGGGACATAATCCATTTAACCCAGCGAGCCAGAGTTGCTGAAGTCACCGGATTGTGGGGTTTGCGAAAGGAGATCAACAATTGATTGGAAGAGGGCGTTCTCAGGTCACCAGTTCTTTTTTCATATTCTTTTAAACAAAGACCCACACATAGTTTTGGTTTATCAGGGAAGAAAGGATAGAAGACAGAATGTAAATTAGTTTTGGTGCGTTTGGAAATGTGAAATAAAACACCTGAAGGTAAGAACTGACGGGCAGAGACGTCTAAAGACTGAACATCCGAAACCCTTTTGATAGAAATTAAGCATAGCAACATAGTGATCTTGGCAGATTTAAGAGAAAGCCTCGAATTATCTGGCCAAGAAAGGAGTAGATTCAGAACTAGGGAAACGTCCCAGACATGGGAATATTTGGCAGTAGGGGGTCTCGAAAGTTTCACGCCTTTTAAGAGACGACAAATCAAGGAATGGGTCCCGATAGGATTGCCATCAATATTTGAGTGGTTCATGGATATAGCGGATCTGTAAAGGTTTATTGTCCGATATGACTTACCTAAACCCGCCTGGGCAGCTAGAAAGTTGATAATTAAATTCAGATCTGCTGAAAAGGGATTGGCACATTTTCCCACACACCAGCTTGACCAAAGAGTCCAAGCTGATCTGTAGGCTCGCCTTGTGCCAGGTACCCATGCGTTATTGATGAACTCTGAAGCTTCTGACGAAATAGCGAAGGATTGTTGGGTAGACCGGAAATGTGCCAGGCTGAAAGGGTTAATGATTTGCTGAGAATCAGATTGTGGGGACACCCGAAAGGGTCTAGAAGGAGGGACGGAAACGTCAGGAGTAAGATTGGAAAGTCCACCGCAAGTTCGAGTAGGGGTGGAAACCAAACCTGTGATTGCCAAAAGGGGACCAACAGGACAAGGGACGCCTTTTGACGTCTGACCTGATTTAAGACTCTGTTGATTAGAATAAAGGGAGGGAAAGCATAATTGAGAGTTCTAGACCAATCTTGGAGGAAAGCGTCTGTAGCTATGGCCAGCGGATCCGGGTGCCAGCTGAAGAAATGGGGAAGCTGAGTGTTGAGTCTGGACGCAAAGAGATCTACCTGAAAAGGACCCCATTTCCTTCCTATTTGACGAAAGACTGAGTGGTGTAATTTTCAATCGCTGGAGTCCGAGAGGTGGCGCGAATGCCAGTCTGCATTGGAATTCAAAGAGCCTGGGAGATATTCGGCTAGGAGGGAAAAATTGAGGGACAGACAAAATTCCCAGAGGCTCTTGGCCAGCAGAGCAAGAGGCCTGGATCTGGTGCCTCCTAAGTGGTTGATGTAACGAACTGCTGATATATTGTCCATGCGGAGCAGTATGGAGCATCGTGCTCTGTTTTTCGTAAAGCTTCTGATTGCAAAGGAGCCTGCAAGCAGCTCTAAACAATTTATGTGCAATCTGGACTCTTCTGCGGACCATATACCGCCAGTCGATATCGAACAACAGCGGGCACCCCAACCCGTGAGAGTTGCATCTGATTCTAACACAAGATCGGGCACAGAGGGGAAGATGGATCTACCGTTCCAAGCCTCTAAATGGGATATCCACCATTGAATTTCCATTTGAGATTCTTGGTCTAGAGACACGAGGTCGGAGAAGGCCAATGCTCGACGGAGATGAAGGATTTTGAGACGCTGGAGGGCGCGGTAATGAAGGGGTCCTGGGAAGATGGCCTGGATCGAAGAAGAGAGGAGACCGACGACCCTTGCGAGAGCTCTGAGTGAAATAGTGTCTTTTTGAAGAGTTTGAACCAACTCTTTTTTGATTGCAGAAACCTTGGAACGGGGAAGGAGCAGGGAGGCCGAAACCGAATCTATCTGGAAGCCCAGAAATTCTATTTGTTGAGATGGAAACACCACAGATTTTTCGTGATTTATAAGGAAACCGAGTTCTGTGAGGAGAGTGGATGTTATCTGTAGATGAGCCAGCAGGGAAGATTTGTTCTGGTGCATGATCAGTATATCGTCGAGATAGATAATTAGTCTGATGCCCAGGGATCGAAGGTAGGTCACGACCGGTTTCAATAGTTTTGTGAAGCACCAAGGTGCGGACGAGAGGCCGAAAGGAAGGGAGGAAAAATGATACGTTTTTGAATTCCAATGAAATTGTAAATACTTTCTGTGAGAAGGATGAATAGGAATGGTTAGATATGCGTCCTGCAAATCTAGTCTGACTAGCCAATCGAATTGGAGTAAAATATCCCTGAGATGGATGATGGTTTCCATCTTGAAGTGTCGATAGATGACAAATTGATTGAAAGATTTTAAGTTGATTACTGGTCTTAGCTTTTTGTTCTTTTTGTGGACGAGGAAGATAGAGCTGATGAAGCCGGAAGGATCTGGGGTGCAATAATGGATGGCATCTTTTTCTAAGAGGGATTACATTTCTAAATAAATTAGAGAAGACATTTCGAGAGAAAACCTTGGAAGAGGAGAAAGATAGGATTGGTGAGGAGGAGAAAGAAGTTCGATATGGTATCCCTGAATAGTGGAGAGAACCGATGGGTCTGCTGAAATTGACTTCCATTTTTGAAGGAAGAAGCGAAGGCGACCTCCCACGGGAGGGCCAGAAAGTTGGCTTACCTTGGTTATTGGACAATCTCGAGAAGTGCTGACCACGATTGCGGAATCCCCTTGATCTTTGTGAGTAAAAGTGGGGTTTGAATTCCTGGGGATAGGGATTGAAGGAGTTGGAATATCCTCTTGAGCCTTGATTCCTGTATGTGCGGCTGGTAAAGTGGCTCCTACCTCTACCGGCCCGGGTAAAAACACATTGGTTAAAGACCTTTTTTAGAGATTGTTGGGCTTTGTCCAGAGACGAAAAGGTCGAGACGAAACGGGTAAGATCTTTAATGAATGAGTCGCCAAAGAGTTTACCGTCGGCCTGGACGCCGGGATCCTGAGTAGCCAAATTAGCCAGCTTAGGGTCCATCCTGAGGAGGAGGCCCTTGCGTCTCTCGTGAATGATGGCGGAATTCTCATTTCTCAAAAGACAAAAGGCTCTTTGAGTCCAAAGGGAAAGATCTAAGGGATCAATTGGAGAGTCCTCTAATCTGGCTGATTCGGCTAGATCAAAAATTCCTGCTAGGGGGCCGACCACGTCCAGGAGTTTATCCTGGCACGTGGTCCAGGTCTTGTCTACCCCCTTGCGGGGATCTTTACCGAATTTGGTAAAGAAAGTGATGAGAGACTCATCAATAGCCGGTGTTACAGTAATGTTGGAATCCAACGACGGTCTAGGACATTCTGATTTTAGTTTGGAACGCGTCTGTTTATCTAAAGGTAGACGTAAGCGGGAAAAAATATATTCACCCACGTGGTCCAACGGGAGCCACTCCGTTGAATTAGGATGGTGAATGAGGGACGGATCAAACATGGGAATACCCTCTGAGTCAAGCACACTGGTAGAGGGGCCACCTGAAGAAAGTTTGATACGTTTGGGGGGAGGAGAGGATGGGGAAAACATATCATCAGGATTATCGGACTGAGATAAATCGTCAATGTCCTCATCGTCTGTGTCCAATATTTTTGAAATAACAATCTTTTTAGGCGCAGGAATATGTTTTGTTTTTGATTTACATTTTAATAGTGACGCCGGTTTTTTGGCGGAATTCCCCTCCTTGGTAGGAGGCCTGGGAGGAATCAAGTCCTCAGTCTGGTGTGAGGCAAGCTGTCTGTGCGCCTTTACCTGGTTTAAAGGAAGTTAATTTCCGTTTTCTGCTTTCCCCCGCAGAATGGGCCATAGAATTGGACACCATGGACATGACTGAGTTCTCTATGTTTTTGACATTTTATCCATTGATGCTTTTAGTGCATGTTTCACTGAGGATTGTATAAAATTGTTTAAATCCTGCTTGAAGGATTCCTCATCCTCCTCAGAGTCAGGCCTTAAAGGTGAACTATTTATCCATAATAAATTTACTGTGAGTAGTAAACACCGGAACAATAAGCACAGAGGTGTAAGCAAATGTGTTTTAAGGACGGGAAAATTATTGGTTAGTCAGGGGTTAATGAGAGCAGCACGCTCTCTGGGGCACGATACGGCTCCTCCTCGAGGGCGGGGACGAGAGAAAGAGCCGGTCGGGAGATATGCGGGCGAAGAGGCACGTCGGAAGAATCAGAAATGGCAGGTTTGGCCTCAGCGTGAAGCCGGAGTCCCGAAAAGCCGCTTGGAGACGAGCTGCGGCAGACGCGAGGTTTGAACAACTTTGTCTGTCAGATGCGCGTTGGTTTTGGAGCGCGCTGACCGAACGCGAAGAGAAAGGAGCAATTAGAACGCGCGACGGTTAGCGCGCGTTCAGAAACAAACGGTTGCACGAGGGTGGGGGGGGAATAATAATATGTCGCGTAGCGACAAATGGATGGCAACCCAATATGGAAACAACAAATTATACTAAAAGGACATTATCGCATAGAATAACATCTGAATAAACATTTAAGTAAACGGAAGACCAAAAAGAGTACTTATCTTGACTGCGAGCAGCAAGAAAAGAGGGCTGCTTGCAGTCAAGGGTACTCTCTATGGTTTATGGCTTATGCTGATTGGTTCAGTCTTAGTTCCTGTTTTACTCCCATTGGTTAGCCTGTTGCTAATCCTTTTGGGAGCTGTAGTTTCTTGACTGCTGCTATTTAAAATAAAGTAAGAAAAGAACGCATAATAGAGCCTCCGGTCTTGTCATAAAATTGTTTGTCCATTGCAGCTGCCACAGCTGCAGACTGCAGAGAGTAGCACATTTGTACCTGATGCATTACCTAGCTCGCTTCCAGTCATTTATTAGCACAACAACAATTGAACACTTGTCCTCCATAGTGAATGATGCATTACTAATTAACAGAGTTATATTTATATTTTTGTTTCTTTGTGGTTTATTTTTTTGGGAAATCCCCTACCCGGAAAAAATCACTCTATTTTTATAATCTTATGCTGCCTCCTTTCAGTGGATTTATGTGAGGCATGTGTTGTTAAAATCATGTCACTCCTTGATATTGACTTTCCTAATCATCACATCAAAACTTTTAATGGCCCTAAGGGATCAGCAGGAATGTACTTATACTGTGCCACTATGTAACTTAAAAAACAAGTGTTTGCACATATCATTCCTTACAATTTGTATTTTTTTAATTTTTTTCTTTCTTGATATAGCTACTGCATCTGGTCCACCACCAATACTGACCGGGCAGGAGCTCACTGCCCGCCTCCGGCAGGAGAGGCTGAAGGCCATCAGGGCACACTACAAGCGGCTGGTGGATGAGGAGGGCCCAACACGTGCCCCTGGACTTGGGCCCAGTTCCACCAGCCAACCGCCTACACCTGCAGCTTGTAGGCCACACCAGCGCCGCCAACAGTTTGAAGCTGCCCATCCCAATGCTGCCCCCCTTTCAGACCGGCCCCACCATTGTGGCCTGCTGTACAAGCAGAAGCACTTGGGCTGTCAGATGGCATGCCTTGATGCCTTCATTCAACATTTGGAGACACTCATAGACAATGTCCTCCATTAGCCCTTTTTCACATTTTTCTGGGTGGAGAGGGTGGGAATTTGGGAAGGCCATTTTTCTTCATAATGGGCAATTTGAATTTGGACATGGACATGTTTAATTTGGACTTTGCTTGGGGATGGAAAGATGTGGCAGAGGCCTATTGTTTGTGGAGAGTCTGGGTTTTACATTTTATCATTTATATTTTATATTTTAATAAAGGGGACATTTTTATAATCTACTTTATGTCTGAAGCTTTTTTTGTGTTTCACTTTAACTTTTCACTGATGCCTCGTACTAACCTCCTTGCTAACTTCCCATGTGACAACCTCAAAAAGGAGTAACATCTGTGTTAGGCATTTGACTAGGCCTCATTTGTCCGCAGCCATGGTTATAGCTTTCCCAATTGCATCCCCTCCTCTTTCAATGACATAGTCATTGATCAGTCTGTACTGCTCAAACAGACGTTGCAGCATTATAATAAATTGAGATCCAATGTGTTGACACCTCCTGTATCAGGGCTTTAACTAGCACTGCTAATTTCCCCAGATATTACATCAGTCACCAGGTGATTTGTGGATCTTGTAGTTCCCTGTATGTTGAACTCACTAGTAAATGGAGGATCTACAATGTTCTGTTTTTGTGTTTGTTGTGGTCTGCTAATTTAATCAGGTATCTTTCACCACTAATTAGGTGTAATTCTGAGCTTGTTTCGTCTAATCATTATCTAGCACACTCTAGTTACTGCTTTATAAGGTCAGGGTTAAAAATGTGTTATAAAGTCTTTTCGCATACATTCTGGATATGTGTTTTTTTCGAAGACCTAAGTGAAGGTCGTTTCTCTTTCTAGCTTTTTTGGTTCCTTTTCTTCTGTTATTTTCTGTTGGTTTTTCGAATAAAAGGTTGGATTTCGGTTTGTTGCTGGTTTATCAATTGTTATTGATCTTTGGAATAGGCATCCTTTGTAAAATAGGTTTGAAATGTTAATGTGATAAAATTTTTGTATGGACAATTTGGTTGGGTTTGTGGTTATTAATTTTTGTTGTAACTGCAGAAACCTACAACTCTCTAAATGAGATTTAGGAATAAGGATGTGATAAATGATCTATGTACAAAATGTTTGGATTTATGACTAACGTGGAATTGGTTCCTTTGAAACTATGGCCGCAATTTGGAAATGGTATAGTAAAAAGATAAAGAAGTACTAGAAGTTAGTTGAAAGTAACTGAACAACAAGCTGAAATATAAATACTTGATGATGAAATAAGGCGATTCTCAAAGAGAGCTATGAGAATAATTTAATGCTGTGTTCTTTATTCACAGTACCCCAAAAATACGTGACCCTCCCCAGGTCCTCAGGATGGTCCCTTGAAATGATAGAGGAACTGAAAAGTTGACAGATTGAAGTTCAGTAGGGCATTTAGTAATACTATTAAAACTAGAGTAGGTTATTACATAAAAACACAGGGAGAGAGTTTCTCCCTAGTGTGTTGGAACTTTTTGTCCTTGGGCTTGCTCCCCTTTTTGGTTTTTAAATTGTGTTATTTGTATATGTCTTTCTTTAAGGACCTAGAGTCCACCAGTACCCAGGTGGCAGTTGCTTCAGTTCTTACTTCCAGCTCCTGCTGACTGAATCCTAGAGCACTGAGCTCAGCCACTTTCAGCTTCTTTTTCCACAAATTTTCTTGGAAGGTTTTGCTAAAAACCATTTCACTCGACATCTTTAGTCTCTCCTTAGCTTTTTCTGTTTTTTTCCTGACAGAAAAGTAAGCTATTTAGTCAAACAAAAAGCCTTCTTTGCTTGACAAATGTCCAGCCTGAGGGAGAAAGAAGGCTCAAACAGACCCTCATGAGGTTTGTATCATCTGCCTATCAGAAAGTCATGTTCCTGAGGCTTGTCATCACTGCAGGAATATTTCTAGTTGTACGCTGAAGATTCGCCTTAGCAGCACAGAGGAGGGAGGAAGATAACAGACACTGTCTGAAGGTGGGACCTGAGGGTGAGGAGAAGATCAGTCCTCTACCAGGGCACTGACATTTGTCTCTGAAGGGCATGGAAGAAAGAAAATTGCAGGAAAATGCCATTGTCCTGGTTGATGTCAAGAGGGTCAACGTCAAGGTGAGGAATGGTGCCTACCTGCTCTCTGTCAACTGGCGGTTCGGCGTTGAGGAAGTGATGAAAATAAGGTGAGTTGACGTCAAAGGCACATTATTCAATGTCAAGGAGTCTATCATCAACCGGTCGCTGTCCGTGGTCGCCGTCATGGTCCAGATTGATGTCTAGGCACCATTAACAGTCACTGGCAAGGTCCAGATCAATGTCGAGGAGCAGTCGATGGTCGCCATCAAGGTCCAGGTCAACATTGAGGCACTGTCGAAGGTCCTGGTCAAAGTTTACTTTGATGTTGAGGCGCTGTCAAAGGTCAACTTCAAGAAGTAGATCAACGTCAAACCAAGTTCTCTGCCACCAGCTTCATCTCCTCCACCACCTCCTCCGCCTCCACCTCCTCCATTGCCAGCGCCTCCTCCTGCATTGCCTCCAGTGCCTCCTATACCAGAATCAATCCAGCAACCAGAAGATATTTCCATACCGAGACCCATATCATGATCCAAACCTTGCCACTACTCAAATCGTCAATGACAGATCCAGGGGTTCAAGTACCAGGTACCCCGACATCACTATTACTCAGGACAGTCATGTTGAAGGTCTCATCATTGTTACACTGTTACATCTTCTACTACTACCGGGCGATATTCTCTGGCACTTTCAGATTCACCATCACCTCGCATTTCACTGGTGGATGATATTACCACATTTCAGGAGGTCCTGGTGAGGGGAGCTGCAAAGCTCAACATACCCATGCCGGCTCCAACCCCCTCAACATCAGTGATCTTTGAAACTCTCCAACACCGATCAGTGCCAAGACCATTGCTTCCACTGGTGCCAAGTCTCCTTGAGCCAGCTGTGGACCTTTGTCTGACCACAGCCTCAGTTAAACCAACTCCATCAAGGCTTCAGAAGAAATATCATCCTCCAGAGCAATATCCTACCTTCCTCTGGGTTGTAGTAGCAGCAAAACAGCATCATGCCACTACTCCTTCTTCTACAGTACCCCCTTTTAAGGAGAGTAGAAAACTAGACTCTGTGAGAAGTCAAATTTGCAGCACTGCGGCAACCAAAGTGAAGGTGGTCAGTGTAACTGCCCTTCTCGGCCAGTATGATAAGGCACTGTGGGAATCCATTCAGCAGTTCACAGTCCTTCTCCCCAGAGATAAACAGGAAAACTTCATGTAGATTCCTAATGAAGACCTAATGGTCTCCAATCGAGTAATAAGTGCTGCAGCAGACTCCCCTCTGATAGCGCCGCATGAGTACTGTCATGGTGTCGCTCTGTGATAGTATTCTTAGCTCATCTCACATCCCTCAAACCAGAGTCTCAACAGAGAATACTTAATCTACAATTTTCTGGTTCTATCCTCTTTGGAAGCCACAGGAATAGCAAGATGGCACGCATGAAGGCTGAAATGGAAACTCTTAAGGCTGTGGGTTTAGAGAAACCCAAGGAACATGAAGATCTTTCAGGCCTTATCACCACCCTTTCTACACTCAGAGGGTTCAAACCCCTCAATAGTATCAGGGTTGCCCACAATCACAACACTAACAACCCTATCAACAACACCAGCAAAAGCAGACCTGGGGAAGATCCGCCTAACAGCCTGCCGTTGGGGACAAACAACCAGCTGGATCAAAACCCTGAATCCTCTCTTCCCCTCTTCCATTACTCACTTTGGTAGGAGAAAACATTTCTCATGATCTGGCAGAGTGGTACAGTTGGAAATCAATACTCTCTTACAGAAGAAGGCAATGGAAGCTGTTTCTCACAGACAACGAGAGACAAGCATTTACTCCAGGTACTTTCTGGTGAAAAAGAAAGACAAAAAACAAATTCAGACCCATACTCGACCTCAAGGTAGCCAACAAATAGATTTGGTGAGAAAAGTTCTGGATGCTGGATTTACATCAAACATACTCCCAGCTACACCAGGGAGATCGGATCTGCTCCATTAACCTTCAAGATGCATATTTTCATAGTCCAGTTGCCAGAAACCATCAGAAAATATCTAAGTTCATTGTGGGGCAGGACCAGTACACAGTACTTCAATTTGGCCTAAAGTCAGCACCCAGTACATTCTCAAAGTGCATGGCAGTAATGGCGGTCCATCTCAAGAAACACCAAATCTTCATCTATTCATACCTAGACGATTGGCTCATAAAGGAATCAAATTGTCAAGAAGCCCAACGTCATTTCAATTGGACCTGCGATCTCCTTCAATGACTGGGGCTTCATGTCAACCACAACAAGTGGTTCAGACTTTATATTACCTGAGAGCCTCCATCAATACTATCCAGGCAAATGTGTGTTCTTTGGAGGAGTGACGCGTATTGATCCCTCAGAAGTGTCACTCTCTCATGAAGGTATTCCATCCAACAGTGAGGGCAGTGTCCTTTCTTCGCGGCTTGATGGCCTGCTGCATCTTCCTTACTTCAAATGCTCATCTATGCATGCAGCCTCTCCAAGAATACCTTGAGGACCAGTGGGACCAACTAACAGGCAACTGAGAGGATAGGATGAAGCTGTCCCTTCTTGCAAACAGTCTCTGAAATGGTGATGCTGTCCGTCCAATATCCTGCAAGGGATAACTTTTCAACAACAGGTCCTCTCTCAAACCATAGCAACCAATGCATCACTATTAGGATGGGGAACCCACATGGATTACCTCCAAATTCATGGCACATGATCTCAGAGAGAAAGGACCTATCACATCAATCTCCTCGAGATCCACAAAGTTAATCTAGTGCTCAAAGCCTTTTGCTCATCATTCACGACCCAGACCCTGCGTGTTCAGATGGACAATACAACCACTGTGTACTACCTCAACAAGCAGGGTGAATGAGGTCCAGGCCCTTGTCATATGAGGCCCACCGGATTTGGAAGTGGCTCATAGTAGGGACTTGAGGATCACAGCAACTCACTTACCAGCTGTCCAAAATGCTCAGGCAGACGCTCTCAGCAGAATTCTGGAAGCAAACCACAAATTGGTCTTTTGCAGAACGATATCGTAAAAAGCATCTTCCAATTGTGGGCACTCCAACCATCGACTTGTTTGCCACCACAGAAAACAAAAAATGCTGCAGCTTTGTCTTGAGGTACTAACAACCAGGGACTGGGGAATGCCCTATGGATCGACTGGTTTGGCAAATTTCTTTACGCATTTCAGCCAATTCCCTTGATCCCGGCAGTCTTCATCAAGATTTCCCACTTGAGAGCCAGGAAGTCATGGACCTGCTTCACCCGTCAGAGACTCCACATCTCAAGATCTCAAGCTACCATGCAGACCAGACCTGCTAATGAAATTCAGAGGCAAGATGGTTCACCCCAACCTCTCCTCCTTGAATTTGGCTGCATGGCGCCTGAGCTAGAGCAGAATGGACATTTGAACCTGCCACAAGACTGTATGGAGACCCTCGAGGAGGCTAAATGGTCTTCCACCCATTATGTATTGTAGTGGAAGAGATTTTGCATTTGGTGTTCCTCCAAGAACATGGACCCTAAAACTTGCCATGAAGATGTCATTCTTCTATACCTACTACACTTAGCACAATCTGGCTTACAATTCTCTTCCATAAAGTTTCACCTGGCAGCTCTTACTGTCTGCACAAACTGTCCTTCACAAACCTCTTTTTTCAAAATCCCCGTAATAATGGACTTTCTAGAAGGGCTGAAGAAGGTTTTCCCTCCCATAAGGTGTCCTTCTCCTCCGTGGGAACTTAACATAGTATTTCCGTATCTTATGCAGAATCCTTTTAAACCCATTCACAAAACCTCCTTTCAACACCTTTCTTGGAAAAAGGCTTTCATGGTAGCCATAACATCAGCCCCCAGGGTTAGCGAGATCCAAGCTCTATGTTCTCACGAACCATACACAGTCTTCCTCTCTAACAAAATGGTTATGAGGACGCATCCAAAATTCCTCCCTAAGATTATTTTAGACTTTTATGTGAATCAGACCATCTTATTACCAACATTCTTTCAGAATATTTTCCTATAAGAAAAGGAACAGTTTCTTACCTGTAACTCTTATAGGGGAATCTCCATTGAAGTCATGAGAAACCCTCTCTCCCCCCGGGTGGAGTACACAGAGGTACATATGTGCTAAACATATATTCAAGCATCACCTCAAAAAAGAACTGAAGCAACTGATACTTGCTGAACATGATAGGATACTGGTGGTCTCTGGGCCCTGAAAGGCTTAAAGGCACAGTCTCTATTTTTAACTTGGCAGCCTCTGGGGCTACACTGTCCTGCTTCACTTAATCTCTATACTCTAGCACAAAAGGGTTTGTGAACGACATTTATGCTGTTTTACCAACACGTATTGAAATTATATATATAAATAAAATTCTTCGGGCACGTTTTTAAGTACAAGATGAAAAAGTGGGCCACTGCAGCCTGCTCCTATAGGCTTCATAATATTTTTCTCTCTTAAATGACTCTGCATGCTTTTCAGAAGAAAGGCAAACATTTCTCTTAAGAAAATACATTAAGGAAAAGTGCTCCAGGTCCCAGGACTATTCAATGCTTATGACTTCAATGGAGATTCCCCTACAAGAGAACTTGAATTAAAGGTAAGAAACTGTTCCTTTTGGATTATGTAAAGTAATAGTGATTTGGTTTATGTAGATGCTCTCTTTAATGTTGTTTCTTTTTACATGAAAGAGAAGTGGGATTGTTCAATCGAGTAATTAACTTTGTAATGTACAAGGGGCATTTGTTGATATGTTGTTTTCAGGGAAAACCTACCAATTAGAAGTGGTGTTTTGTCATTCCACTCCACAGGATAAACACTGACTACTGAATATGTGTTTACTGATGGGCATGATACCATATGTACAACAGTGTCATTCATAGGAAAGTGCGATCACTACTCTGTACATGTCCACAGATGGCATTCCCTCAACTGTTGTATTGCCAGAAGTTGAAAATGATACACAAAGAACATGGATATTCACCTATAGTCGGAATGGAACCTATGGATAACATAGAAATAGTAGCTGAGAGAGAGCTTGATAATATTAAAAGTGATGCATCTATATTGGCTATTTGCTAGAGGTATGCTACTACTCCACAAGATCAGGAAGAAGTGACAAGCCAAAAATGATGTCTTAAATCTCTGTTCCATCAGGATAAAATAGACTAGGGTGAGACCACAGAACACCCAATTAAACAACACTAGGACACAGAATGAAAACCTTCCAAAAGAAAGAAAGCCGGAAAAGCAAGAATCATGAGGGCAAAGTGCATAGTGCAAGGGGTGGATTTGGAAAGAAGCCTCAGTTTTTTCCTAAAGATGAAGACCAGGGATGGTGTAACCTGGGAGATAGGTGATGTTGAATGAACAATGTCAATGATTTTCTGGGCTTACTTAACTGATTTCTATGACATAATATTAGCTGATGAAGACTGGCTCCACAAGTTATAATTGAGATTCTGTTGTGGAAGAAAGTTATAATGGAAATGTTTTCCTCATTAGGGCCTTAATCACTAAAGGACTTGTATGGCATAAAGAAGGCATCACAACTGATTACTGTTTTTTATCAAAGCCAAGCATGAAGAGATAAAGATCCAGCGCCACATATGATTCCTTTGAGAGATGGACCTCAAGTTAAAAACAAATATCAAATAAATTCAGAGGCACAAAAAACCTTAAACTAATTCTAGGTAAATTACATTATCAGGGAATTGTAGTTCTATGCCCATCAACAATGAACACCTTGGTTTACTCAATTTAATAGCCAGAAACATCTTAGAGAATCATACTAGACTCTCTCACTTTAAACTTACTTTGTAAAACATGTGCAGTGTAAATTGCACACAGCACTGGACTAATGATGCGCTACATTTTTGGGGACAAGTAGTGTCAACCATAGTGACAGCCACTAGTCTGTCTGTTGGGGGTGGGGATGCACCCTAAAGGTCATAAAAGCCCTTACTGACTTTCCCAGTTGACTTAATTCTTCGCAAAGAGATGGGTGGCCATTGGGTGAATGGGTGAATGGGTACAGGGGTCCCCCTGTTGGAAAATGGGTTGCAAGATCATTGAGATATGAAAATGACGCCAAAACAAATTGTTATATAAAAACTGCAACAAACCTCACTATTTCTAGATGCAAAGTGATCTATTCTTTCAATGTGCTGAATTTTGTTTTACAATATAGAACAAAACAATACCAGTAAAATTAGTAAGGTGGCTAGACAGTGGCAGAGTAATGGGTCAGGTACTTTACTTCCAGTATGTTATTTTCCATGATATTTTATGTTTCTGGCTACTACTGTTCAACGGGTAATGTGAGCAGAATTTGCTACTGTTGATGAATTGCCAATATATTTAATACCAAACGTGAATTATTCTTCCTTTTCATATTGTTAATGGGAAACAGCATTTGGTAATGATGAAATGGAAGTATTAATCTCTAACAACACTTGCAAAAATATGTCTCCTGAATCTGGGAGAACTTGTGTTTTCGAGGTTGCAAACTAATCATTGTTATAACAGATTTGTTAAAAGAATAGTGGGAATCTTGGCAGTAGAGTAGGCCCTTGACATAACGTAATCTAGGCAAACCCTGTGCAAGACTGGGTAAATAACGTTTCATTTAATGCTGTTGAACATCATACATAAACACACTCTGCATGAAAATGTGAATGTTTATGTTTTCCTTAAAGGTCCAAAACAACAGAAAAGAATGAGATACTAGCAGACTGCTATTATACCTGTCCGCCTTAGGGTGGCCTTCGCCCAGACATTTTGCCTTAGTCCTCCATTTTGCTGATCTTCTTTTTGTTAGCCTGAGAACTCTGTGCACTTTACCACTGCTAACTAGTGCCAATGTGCATGTGCTCACTCCATAAAAAACATGATTACATCGGCTTACACCCAAGTGGCACATTTAATGTACTTATATGTCCCTAGTAAAGTGGTACTGCATATACCCAGGGAATGCAGCACTGATTGTGCTAATCACTTAAGTAGCTATTTCAAACATGTCTCACTCCTGCTATTGCAGCCTGTGTGTGCAGTTTTAAACAGCTATTTTTACCTGGCAAAATAAACATTTTCCATACCTAAACCTTCCTGTTTAGTACATATAAGTCACCCCTATGGTAAGCACTAAATATCCCTTGGGGCAGGGTGCAGTGTAGTGAAAAGGTTAAACATGTGCTTTCAACTTATACAGGTCCTGGTAGTGAACAACCCTTAAATTCCCTTAAAAGTGCTAACTTTCAATTGAGAGCAGGTAGAAACATTGAATTTCGTGTCTAAAGAACGGTAATTTTAAATTCTCTTTAATGGTAAAGTCTGATTTTAATTCACATTTCTGAAAATTCCACTTTTAGAAAGTTTCTTGTCCTTTGGTGCCTTCAGCTGGCTAGGTGTAGCTGGCAGTTGGTCTTTGTATATTGTTCCCAGACAGTGATATAAAGTGGGTCTAGGTGTTGGCAGGATGGGTCTTCTCTGATATGATGAGGGGGAGGAGCTGTAACCTGTCACACTTGCACATCAGTAAGGCTCTGCCTTAGCACAATCACAATGGGTTTCTCACCAGTCCTACGGGACAGGGAGGCAGGAAATTCCAAACACTTCTGGGAGTGGAAACCTCCAGAATCTTCTCCTACTTCAGAGCTGGTACCAAGTACAACTATTGGACCCTCAGACCCAACTCTTTGGTACACCTTTGGACTTGTGGAAGACGCAGAAGTGCTGTGCTGCTCTGCTGCAAGAAGGACTACTACTCTACTGCCCTGCTGCCTACTGCCCTGCTGCCTGAGTAAAAAGAACTGGACCTGCATCTTGAACCCATGACCACCAGAGCAACTCCAAGGGCTAGTTGGCTGGCCTCCTGATCAGAGCCTCAGGGACAGGAAAGGTTCCAAACACCTTGAGCCTAGCTCCTTGACTCTGTCTGTTGTAAGCCTTGCTCCCCCACCAAGTGGTGCCACCCCAGTGCTGGACCTTTGTAAGTGGGCTGAAAGGTGCTCTGCTAGCCCAGCTGGGGTCTCTTGGGCAGAATTGACACAGATTGATGCATCTCCGTGCAATTCCAATTAGAAACACTGCTGTGCGATGCATCTCTGATACAGGACCTCACATCTCAGCCCACAGCTTCTTCGGAACCGCTGCTGCATGACGCATCCCTGATGCAGGACTTCCCATCGCAAGTCTTCATCAATGACATCCATGACAACAATGCAGGACCTTCCATCACAAGCCTCTTCTTCTACTTCATTGGAACAGCCACTGCTCGATGCATCTCCGACACAGGGCCCTGCATTACAGCCCACAACTTCTCAGAACTTCAGCGGCGCAATGCATCCTCGATGCAGGAGCTGACAATACTCCGCAAACACGATTTAAGGTACTTTGTTCAGCTGGACTAAATTGGTCCCTGTAACCGGCCAGCGTTCCATCGCACTCAGCCTTAACTTGTGACTTTGTCCCTGCCTGATGTGACCAGATAACTACAATTGCCACTTTGTGCTTTTAGGCAATATTTTTGCTTAAATCTTTGAAATTACATATCTTCGGTTCCATTGAGTGGATTTTTGTTGTTTTTGATTCAGATAAGTTATTACATTTAACACTTAACTTTTTCTAATTTGGAGTGGGATTTGTCTGGTGTTCTCACTTTATTACTGTTTGAAATGCTGAGTAAATACTTCACGTATTGCCTCTAAGTTAAGCCTGAGTGCTTTGTTCCAAGCTACCAGAGGGTTAAGCACAGGCTAATTTAGTGTTTGCTTGTGACTTACCCTGACAGGAATTGTGGTTTCTGCTTGAGTAGGGTGTGGCCCCCCTCAACCAGTATCCCAGTTTCCTACAATTGCCCTAACTGCTTCACCTTTGCACATACCACTGCTATAGAAGCTCTTCAAAAAAATAAGAGAAGTAGATGCAGAAAGTCTTCAGGGAACATATAAATAATAGACAATGATTTAAAAATGATATTAAAGAAAATATATTAAATTTCAGAAATAATCTCAGTTGCTTTCAATGATATGAAAAACATGTTAGAGTTATAGCTATGAATAGAAACAGTTTAAATATATATTGGCATTGCAGACTTCTTTGTAAGAGTTGAAATTGCATGAAGTTTCATGGAATCCAATTAAGAGTGTTCACATATTTCAGCTGTATAGTCGAAGCAATCATAAAAAATGCTGCATAAGCAAGATCCTACATGCAATTTGGTCTCAGTACCGAAGCTTGAATTATTACCTTATGCTCCATTTGAAAAAAATAGCATTAACTGGTTAATACGTGGGTTAATTTGAAAAAATATTAACGAGCGGTGCCCTAGACAGAATTATGCTGAGTGGTTGACACAACTAGGAAACATTTTAAAAAGCTATTAAGGGAAAATTCCATATTCAATGCATTTTGTACAGAAAAAAGACAGTTTAATTTAGTTGGAAACATGACGCTTACGAAAACAAATATTTTTTGTGATTAATGCAATACAATAACTGCTAATAATGTTTAAAAGTTAAAGGTAAAACTATAAAACGAAATTACCAAGAATTTATAAACAATGAAAAATGGTCCCTATAATTTCGGGAGTGCCCAGGAATAGCAGATATACAGGTGATCAATAAAATTAGGGAGGACACGGCCCTGTCCAATATGCAAAGCACTATGCCCACAAGGTCACCACAACACTCATTAGGACTCATGCATCAAGATGTATAGCAGCAAGACAACAGGCTCATAAAACTGCCACAACATCATCATTAGTGTCCACACTGTCACCATAAACGGTATTAAAAAGAACAACTCTTGAGATGCCAAGGCCTGGGGCAGCAAAAGAACCACATGCCTCTCATCATGTTTAGCAGTCACTGGAAGCAATGACTGCATTCCTTTGAGATCTCTAAATCTGACACAAGAAGCAGCCATATTTGGTGTGGTGGACTATAAAGGCCACACTTGTGCAGTGACTCATTGCTTCTTATTTTACCTACTTGAGGGAAGCAGTGTTGTCGGCATTTCTCCACATTGCGGTTGCATTTTTTGCAAGGCCTCTAGACCTGAACCTGAAACGAAAAAAAAAGAAAAGTACATCAACAAATAGAATCTGCTCAATGCTAATACAGTAACATGCATACACATGCAGCGAAGAGACAATCATGATTACCTTAAGATGTCTTGGTTCCAGGTATCCTTGTAAGTACAATAGAGAACCTCAGTAGCAAAAGACTCAGGGGGATATTTAAGAGAGGCTTGCGCTGGTGTTGTGCCATGAATTGTGATGCAACAACAGTGCAAGCCTCATGTTATATTTATAAAGTGACACATTAGCAAAATTGCATTGTTTTTCAAGTGTTACGTGGGGAAAAAGCTGCTACCCAACATCACTGTAACGCAGTGGTATTTATGGATTTAGCTCTGTGTCACGCATTTCTGGGAAGCACAGCACATAGCCTGAAAAGCACCAGAATTGGTGTGCATCAGCAAAACAGATGTAAGAAATGATGCAGTGGCTGTGGTACAAAAACCTAAACATCACAAAGCACTATGGCAAGCTCAACTACGTCATGGAAGCCATCATTCTGCAACAAGGAGTAATGAGGAGACCACCACCCCCACAACCATCACCACGTAGGCAGCGGAGAAGAGAGCGTGTGTTCTGGTAGCGCATATCTATCATTGACCTAAGGGACGAAAAGATCATAAAATTCTACAAACCCAGAAGGGGGTCTATCATTGAATTGCTACATGAGATTGGGCCGAGTCTTCAGATAGCTGCTACAAGGAGGCATACTATTCTTGCACATGTCAAATTGATAACTGTGCTACACGTTTTGGCCTCTGGATCATTCCAAACTACACCTACAAGATTGGCAGGTATATTATAGGGAGTTTTATCTGCCTTTCTCCTATCTGTCTTGGATGCCATAATCAAACTGACCCCACAGTACCTACTCTTCCCCAAAACTAATGAACAGCAACTGGAGACTGAGCAAGGGTTTTGCACCATGGCAGGATTCTCCCATGTGCGTGGTGCCGTAGATTACACATGTGCATTTTGTGCCCCGTGCACACTCAGCACACTTTTACAGGAACAGCAAACATCAGTATTCAATCAATGTGCAGGCAATAGTGGACCATCGGGGACTCTTCATCAATATTCTGTCAAATTACCCTATGAGTGCCCATGGTGCCTATATATTCTGCCACAGTCTCATCAATGAGTGGTTTGAAAATGGTGGTTATGGGAATGGACTACTCATTGGTAAAGAAAACTGATAATCCCATAGTTCACCTACTTTTTAATGAATGACTGAACAGCTGTCTATGTGCTTGTGTTTGGATTGTATGTGATGTGCACCTAGTGGTAGTATGTCACACAAAGATGTAGCCAAAGGTGTCTAAATGTGTGATTACCTTGCAGATTCAGAAATGGAAGGTTGTTAAAATACACAGTGCTAGGTGTTGTAACCTTTCATACTGTGTGAGCTGCCAGAATCACAAGCAGTGTAATTGAAGTCTAAGCACATAGAAAACACAGGCCCCACAATTCTTCAGAAGCCAACATCAAAATAACAACCTTTACATTTTGTGGGATCTGTGTGTGCGATAACGTATCACAAATGGGAATATATGTAAAACTTTGGATACCAAAATTGTCATGGCTAAATGTTCACATCAAAAGTATTTGTTTCACACATGGCAGTATGGCCCTCATTACGACCCTGGCGGTCGGTGATAAAGTGGCGGTAATACCGCCAACAGGCTGACGGTAACTACCGCCAAATTATGACTATGTGAGTTATATCTCTGAAAGACAGCCAATGTACCACACCGACCGCCAGGGCGTAAACAACAGTCACCACGGCGGTAGCCGCCTACAGCCAGACGGAAGACAAAGTTCCACCCACCATATTATGACATTGCAATCTGCCACCTTTTCTGGGGCGGTACCAACGCCATCAAAAGCCTCAGGGAAGAACCACGCCGCCATGGAACCAGAACTGCAAGTCTTTCCGATGATCTTCTGCATTATGCTCCAACACGAACACCAACACCGGTGAAGATGACAATGGTGAGTACAGCCGCCTAGCACACAAGGGAGGGTGGGAGGAAAACGAGAGTGACACACACACACAACACACACCCCATACACACACACACCATACACACAACCAGCTGCAGAAGAAAATAAGTTATCCCTTAAATTGGCTGGATAATGCAAGGACAACAGGAATTGACCAAAGTGATTGTAATAAGATTAACATCAAAAATAATAAGTCAATGTGGCAATGCAACAGATATGTGCAAATGTACAAAAAAGGGACACTGCCCAGTCCTCAGTTCACAGGGGCCACATGGCCACAGGGCAAAGTCCAAGACCCCACGCGATCCCTGCACAAATACGGAGAGAGCACTGCAGGGGCATCAGTTGGCAAATAGGCAGGCACCTCGGGGGGGGGGACACCTCAGCCTGATGCGGAAACAAGACCACTGGTTCTGGAGGGGCAAAATGCCCTGTGCTTGGTCATGGGGAGTGCAAGGCCACAGTCTCTTGAGTGGGTGAATACCCCACTGGTCCTGGAGGGGACAACATGCCCTGTGCTTTGTCCTGGGGAGTGTAAGGCCACAGTCTCTCGAGTGGGCGAATACCCCACTGGTTCTGGAGGGGGCAACATGCCCTGTGCTTGGTCCTGGGGAGCACAAGGCCACAGTCTCTTGAGTGGGTAACTTGCCCACTGGTTCTGGAGGGGGCAACATGTCCTGTGCTTGGCCCTGGGGAGTGCAAGGCCACAGTTTCTCGAGTGGGTGAATAGCCCACTGGTTCTAGAGGGGGCGACATGGCCTGTGCTTGGTTCTGGGCAGTGCAAGGCCACAGTCTCTCGAGTGGGTGACATGCCCACTGGTTCTGGAGGGGGCGACATGCCCTGTGCTTGGTCTTGGGGAGTGCAAGGCCAACAATCTCTCAAGTGGGTGACTTGCCCACTGGTTCTGGAGGGGGCAACATGCACTGTGCTTGGTCCTGGGGAGTTCAAGGCCACAGTCTCTCGAGTAGGTGACTTTCCCACTGGTTCTGAAGGGGGCAACATGCCCTGTGCTTGGTCCTGGGGAGTGCAAGGCCACAGTCTCTCGAGAGGGTGACATGCCCACTGGTTCTGGTGGTGGCAGGCCACACAGCAGCCCATGGAGGCTGGATCATATGTTGTCCACCGGTGGTGACGGCTGCACTGTGGTGGTGGTCGTGGGAGGCTCCTGCTCAGCCCCTTTACCCTCTGATGGCTGCACTGTGGTGGTGGTTGTGGGAGGCTCCTGCTCAGCCCTTGCACCCTCCGATGGCTGCACTGTGGTGGTGGTCGTGGGAGGCTCCTGCTCAGTCCCTGCACTCACCGATGGCTGCACAACCACGGCTGGAGAGGACACAGGGGACATGTGCATGGATGTTGTGGAAGTGTCTGCCAGTGAGGTGTGTGTTCTGCTTAGTTTGGTGATGCTGATAGTGGATGTAGATGTAGTGCATGCAGGTGTGAGTGTGGACATGACTGGGAGGGAGGTGGAGGAGGATGAGGAGGGGGAGACAGTGGAAATAGTGGATGTTGTAGTGTCTGCAAATGAATGGTGTTTGTGTGAGTGCCTGCGGGATGAAGTGTGGTACCTGTGTTTGCCTGTGACACTCTAGGGTGTTGTCCTGTGTGCATGCTCATCTGGCTGTGTGCTTGGGATGGGTTGGGGGTTGAGGAGAATGGGACTGGGAAGTGGTAGTTGAAGGGGGTACGGTTGAAACAGGGACAATGGCTGCCATCAGAGAGGAGGCCAGAGCCTGGATTGATCTCTGTAGGGACACCAATCCACTGTGAATGCCCTCCAGGAATGCATTAGATTGCTGCATCTGGGCTGCCAGCCCCTGGATGGCATTCACAATGGTTGATTGCCCTACAAAGATGGATCTCAGGAGGTAAATAGCCTCACTCAGGGCAGCAGGGCTCACTGAGGCTGGGCCTGAGGTGCCTGGGGCAAAGGTGATGCCCTCTTTCCTGGGTGAGCGGGCACGGGAAACTCGCTGAGGAGCTGCTGGGAGGGTTGTGCTAGTACGGGGGTGGCGGCTGTACGTGTAGCTGGGGTGGTCACAGAGGTGTCCACCACCACCAGGGAGCTCCCATCAGAGGAGGTATCAGAGTCTGTATTGTCCTCTCCGGTCTCCCCTGTGGTGCTCCCCTCGCCCTCCATCCCACTGGTGCTCTCAGCGTTGGTGGACTCTGCCTCCTAGGTCCTGTGGGATGCAGCTTCCTCCATCGCCGGTGCCTCTGCTCCTCCACCAGATGATGCTAATGCACATAAGGACAGGATGACAAAACAAGAAAGTGGGGGAGGGAGACAAAGGATACACTGGGTCAATGACTGCACTGGTTCACTGCAGTGAGGCCTGCTGGATCCCACACCTCTTCAAAAGGTCTGATGTTGTGCAGGAAGTGTGAGCATGACAAAAACATGTACAGTATGCATGTGCCTGTGCAAGACATACACAAAACATAGTTTGAAATGTAAAACAGTGTGCACATCGGTAATGTGTGTCTGCTAGTACTTTGTGTTCTACGTGGCATACTCTAAAACAGATAAAAGGTAGTATCAAACTAAACTGTGGTGTAGGTTACTAAGTATTGTCATGCAGCGCTGCAAGTCACTTTGCTGTGCTGCACTGGTTGACATTGCAGGAATGTACTGTTTTTTAAAATATTATTGTGTATACCTGCTTTTTTCTCTGCGCTGGTGCTGTTATAGCTGCCTAGCGACAACTCAGACACCATTGCACCATGGTGCAAGGGTGCTTGTTTTACATGCAGGAATGTTTTTTGTGCATGTGGGGGCACCTTCAAATAAATATGTAAGCATGGTAGACATGTTCCTTGAGCTACATGTGGGGCTGAATGCAGCACACATTGAAGAGAAAGTCTCAAGGATATTTACAGTTATTACTTCTTGTTAAGCCTCTTCTGGAAAAGAGTATCTTTTTTGCCCAATCCCAGGTCTACCAGTTCTGGTTAATCTAGGAATGCATCTAAAACCATGGGAGTTGCGTGGGAACACCTATGCAACACCCAGAGAAGGCCTTCTCAGGGCAGGGCTGTGATTTGTAATGCATTGCTTAACTTCTAATTTATCGTGCCACTCAGGAAGATGCAAAGTGGTCTTGCATACCTTCAAAAATCTCACTTAGGACTTGTACTGCTATTGTACCACCTGGTGTGGTGCAAGAGCAATGCTAGTCTGCTTGTAAATAGGTCCCTAAGTGTCAGGGACATGACAGATCAGAAACCACCATGCTTCATCACCTGGACACTGCCACCTGTCACTGTGACCTACCAAGTGGGGACACCCCAGTCTAGAAACTATGGAAGTGGTCCTAAGGTGTTTGATCCAGCAGAAGCCATGCTTCTACTGTAGGTTCTGCGCATTCGCCCTGTTGCACGGCTCTGAACCCACACATCATCCCTGCTACCCAGCTCTGTAACCACTCATTGCCCCTGTTGTGTGGGTCTCAACCTGTGCATTGCCACCATTGGGTGTAACTAACTGTACTGCAGAAGTGGTACTACAGTGTCTCCATCACACAATGTCCATCTGCATATCAATGAGTCAGAAAAAAAACAAGCAGGACACATCCAGGAAATGATGCAATGTGTGTGGTAGGCTGATTACTATGAAATGTGCAGGTTAGTTTCATTTTTTCTTACAGTCTGTTAGTTTGTGCTGGGTGTTGGAGGTGTTTTTGAGAGCGTCTGGTGGTTTTGAGCCATTTTTGGTCTTGTCGGTGTCTTGTCTGTCCCTGCCTTGTGTGAATTTTACACCTTTTATGCCTTTTTGGATGGTATTGTATTAATACTTGTCAGTGTATTGTTGGATGTATGTCTTTTTATGGGTAGGTATAGGTATAGGGGCACTTAAGGGGTAGGTATATGTTTAGGGGGGTTTTATTTGGTGTTTTTATTTGGAGTGTTGTATGTCAGGAAGGGATAAGGGCAAGTCAGGAAGGGTAGGGGTAAAAAGATTTCCGAGGGAGAGGTGGGAGCCTCCTATTTGTAATTGTATGCTACCTGCCCAGGATGCTGGCCTCTGAGGGAAGAGTCAGCCAGGGGTACCCTCGAAAGGACAGGAAGGACAGGTGGAAGCATGTGCACTAGCATCTCACCAAGTATATCAGAGTCGATCAGCCAAATCAAACATTGTTGGGCTGATATAGTGGCACAGGAGGCTGATCTTGTGGAGCTGCTTGGACTGGAGATCAGAGACCTAGTAGGTATTATGTATGCACTATTTGCATGTAGTAATGTAGCTATAATGGTGATGTAAAACTTAAACATTTAAGGGACATATTTTGACATAGTTTCACATTGCACCATGCAACATGTGCATTACAATGAATTAAGTAAAACATTTGAAGCTACATACGGGCAATTTCTGTGCCTCAGAGTGGCTACATAAAGTCAGTGTAAAGCAATGCAGATCCAATAGCTGCAGTGCCATACCCTGGCCCAAGGGGCTGAACAATGGGTTGTGGGTGCCTGTATGCAATGAACATGCATGGAATTATGAGCATTCCCTGATTTAACATAAGTAGATGACCAGGGAGTGCTCCCAAAATGCCAGAGCTCCACAGTAAATGGCCAAGTAGGAAATATATGTTCAATCTACATTTATGTTAGACGTTCCAAATGTGTTTCATTGTGCAGCACACATACATAGATTAATATGCCTCAGAGAGATGTAAATATGCAAGAATGTGGGCCTTATAAGAGAACACATAACAAACCTGCTTATAATGCATGCACCCTTGCACCATGTTGCAAGGTAGGATGCATTGCCGCTGGTCTATGCACCAGAGTCATGAAAACTCTGATATAGCCCTTACAATGTCACATACGGTGTATAGGTGTCCTTTCCCATCATAGCACTACTGAGGGCCAATTCTGTCACCCAAAATTTAAGTTGCAAGGGGTCTGACATGATGCTGACCAGCAGTACTAAAAATATTGCAGGCATGAAAGGATAGATACCTCTGACCTTCTACATCCAGCCAGCTCAGCCCTGCAAGCTGACTAGCTGCATCCCATATTAATACAACATATGTACGTATGTGTGTCAAGAGTGTTGGTTATAGCTTAAACACTGAGATGACATAGTATTAATTCCATCATGGTAGCATGTTAGGGGCAATAGCGCTATTTTTTGACGCTATTGTAACACTATATTGGGTTAACGTAAAAAAAAAGTGATAAAGCAAAGTTTTTCTAAATCATGGATTTGCCCCATGACAGAAAACAGAAGACATAGCAACATCTGTTTCTGTAGGTGGGTTGGTACGGTATCCTAAGTACACAAAATTCTTCCATTTCTGAACCTACTCGAGGTATGGCTGTTGTAATCCAGCCTCAGGGGTAGTTGAACCTCCCTCAAAGTATCCTAAGTACAGAAAGGCTTCAATTTGTCAACCTACCCGAGGTATGGCTGTTGTAATCCAGCCTCAGGTGTACTTGAGCCTCCCTCAAAGTAGGCCATGTCATCACTGTGTGAAAAGGAGCTACAGAGGAATGTTTACACTGATGCCCTGGAGGCTGTAGGGTTGTAGGCCTGCTACTCTATGTAAATATGGCGTTGGCCAAATCATTACTAGAATGACTGACTGATGCACACTGTGAGTGTGGATGTGCACATGGTAGGGTTCTTGTCATATTGTTTTGCATGTCTTAACTGTATGTCAGCCTTTTAAAGCACATTGTGCTATTGCGATTGCTGTAAAAGCTATGGAGTGCCAGTAGGCCTCAATGCATGGATTCAGTCTGATTGCCATGGTGAGGCCAGCTGGACAAACGCACTAGTCTGCACATGGATTGGCACTGAAATGTCAAACTCATGCCCTATATATCCCTTATATTCCATTTCTGGGAGGCATTCATACAGTGCAAGCTATATAATAATGTTGCTGCAGGAATGCTCATAGTGGTGGGCTACGTTAGACTAACTAGCACCAATGTAGTCAACCTGCAGCATGGTGCAAGGGTCCTTGCATTATATGCCACAAAGTTCTTGTATAGATGAGTACTCCGGCATGCATACACACAGTACTGAGATGCTTTGTCTTATTGAAAATGTGCACTGATGAATACAGCCCTGGGAGAATGAGTGTACAGAAATATGTTTAAGTAAAGGCCAACATGGTTTTGTTACAAGTGTATACAAGAAGCGATATGTCAGATTTCAGTGCATTTGTCAGAGGCTAAATTGGTGAAATGTACCCCAGTAACGTTTTGCAGGAGATAAATAACAACCCTCTAGCCATGCATTGGATACCTTACACTGAGTAAGTAAAGTCAGCAATGTGTCCTGCCTTGTGTGACTCTAGGTGAATTATGCAGTATGTATGTATGTATCGGGGATTTATTGAGCGCATTTCGACCGGAGGTATCAAAGCGCTAATGCGTAATCATGGACTGCTGCTACACCAGAAGATTATGGTGAAAATAACCAAGTGTTGACTTGTTTGCGAAACGGCAGAGGGGGAATATTTCCGATTTTAAATGGGAGAGAATTCCATAATCTTGAGGCGGCTGTAGGAAGACTCTATCCCCCCACTTTGCCTCTTTAGTCCGATAGGGACGTGCCAGCTTAAAATCAGCTGATCTTAAGCGGTGACTAGTAGTATACCCCTTAATAGCCAATGTAAGTATAGAGAGCCTTGTGAGTGGAGGGCCTATGAGCCATACATAGTGCCTTGAAAATTATTTGCTTTCTAATCGGTAGCCAGTGAAGATCCTTATTGCCCTCTTTAGCCAATGAAAACTTGGCTAACCCTAGTACCAACCGAGCGCTCTGATTCTGAATGAGTTGTAACTTATTCAGAGATGCTTGGTTAATATTGAGGTAGAGGGCGTTACAATAGTCCAGTCTGGACACAATCAAGGCCAATGTTACCGTAACTCTGAGTTCCTGAGGGATAAAGGGGAAACTTTCTTTAACATCTTAATAAATCAAACACACGTTTTGGTGACTTTATTCACCTGGGTGTCGAAAGTTAGACCTGAATCACAAGTGATCCCAAGATTTGTAACCACTGCTGAGGGGAGAACGGTAGGGTCCCACATGGCTCAGACCACCAGTTTGAATTCCAAATAAAAGGGTTCGCACCGAAGATGACCTCGGTTTTGTCCCCATTAATTTTTAGCCAGTTTTGCTCCATCCAGATTTTGACTGCTCTCATTCATGATTGAAATCTATTAGCAGTGATGGGAATCTTATCTTGAAAGAAAACTATAATTTGAGTGTTGTCAGCTTTGGATGACACCTAGAACTCGAAGGAATGGACCAAATCCGCCAAAGGTGGGACATACAGATTAAAAAGGGTCAGGCTTAAAGAAGACCCCTGAGAGGCTCCGCAAGTGAGATGAAACGGAGCAGAGCTAAAATCCCTGCATTTGACTAACAGAGTTATGTCCTGGTAGAATGTCACCAGCATATTTAAAGCTGCTCCCCTCAAACCTACCTGATGAAGACGATGGGTTAATATGAGGGGCAAGATGGTGTCAAACGCCGCATATAAGTCGAGTAGGATTAGGATGGCGCCCCCACCCTGATCTACCTGTTTTCTAATGGCGCCTGAAATTGCAATCAAGGCAGTTTCTGTACTATGATGTTTAAGGAAACCATGTTGAGATGTATCCTGGCAGTCATGTGTCGTCAGGTAGGAGTTGAGTTCTTGGTTTAAATGTTTTTCTAAAACTTTTGCTAACGTGGGTATGAGGGTAATTGGGCGTAAGTTTTTGAGAGCTCCTGGGTCTCCCTCAGGTTTTTTTTTTATGGGTTTTATAACAGTTTCTTTCCATTCTGGCGGAAACACGCCCAGTTCCAAAACCTCTGTATACATCCTCTCCAATGGCCCTGCAACTGCATCCCTGACCAGATGCAGCACTCTGGGGGGCACGGGTCAGCAGGGGACCCTGAATGAGTCTTGGATAACAGAGACTTGATTATATCAATAGTTAGAGGAGCGAAATTTGCCAACATGGGCCCCCCATTGGGACTACTGTCCTGATCTTCCAAACGTAGCTGTGAGGCGGAAAACTCCAAATAAATCTTGACAATCTTGGGCCAGATGTATGAACAAACGCTTTTGTGAATTGCAAATAGCGATTTTTAAGAAATTGCTTATTCTGAGTCGCAATATGCAATGTAAAATAATTGCAATTCGGAATTAGCGATTTCTTAAAATTCGGTAATGCAATTTGCGAGGCCCAAATACCGAATCGCAAAACAAATTGTGATTCGGTATTTGAAAATCGCAAATTGCGAGAACGCACACCTGGCAGAGCCTGATGACATCACAAGCAGGAAGTGAGTCATCCCAGGCAGTTTGCAGGTGCCACACCCAAAGGAGCAGTGTGAGAGACACAGCCCAGCCACAGGGAGCATGTCTGTGAACAAGGCAGGACTTCACATCAGCATGGACAGCTCTGCAAATGGAAAGGAGAAGGGAGAGAGGAAGAGAAAACTCAAGTCCAGTGAGCAGGAACTGGAGGTGCTCACTGAGGAGGTGTTGAGGAGCCATGACCGGCTGTTCGGGAAGAGCTCACTCCAGGTCCCAGAGAGTGAGAATCGCAAACTCTGGGCGGACATACAAACCAAAATCTGCGCTGTGGGGGTTGCGCAGTGCTCAGTGGAGGAGATCAGAAAAGGGTGGCACGACCTGCGTTCCCGTGCCAAAGAGAGGGTGGCCAGAAGACTACAGGAGGCAAGGAGCACAGGAGGCGGACCATCCACCGAGACACCCTCCACCCCCATGGAAGACCTGGTGGAGTCGACACTCCTCCCAGAAGCTGTCAGTGGTATCACTGACATAGACACATCCGGCACACCAAGCACCAATAAAGGTAAGTGCAATATTGAAATGTAACCCTATATGTGTATGTACAAATGCCCCTTAGGAATTAGCAATTAGTTCAAAGCATTGTGATAAGTAGTCCATTCCACGTCTTAGAAGCCACACAACAATGCCTTATGGGAGTGGTAGTCCACAACCCAGAGCTGAAAGTAGCACATAGAATGTAATTAAGTAGAGCGACACCCAGAAGAACACAACACCCACTACATAGTGATATGATGTAACTGTACATTTATTACCATTGTGTAACCTTTGGTGATACATACATAAATGACATGCTGCACATTGTCGTTGCAGATGGCCCAGGCACAGCAGCATCAGCATGTACCGTTGTGGGGGATGCTGAAACCCAGCCTCCATCAGACTCCAACACCAGTGAGTCAGTGAATATTGCGCCTATCAGACGCAGGGCAAGGGCTGCACCTCTCCCCGAATTGAGCCAGGACTCAGATGACATGCGGGATGACGGCCACACTCCATCCCCAGACGGCAGATCCACTGTAATGCAGGAGTCCCAGCTCCACTGTCACTCAACACCCCGCAGGAGGCCTCAGTATGCAGGCACACAGCACGTGGAAGCAGGAGAGGGCCCATCAGTCTTCGGTGGCCTGGAATCCTCTATGCTTAAACTGCAGCGCCTGCAAAATAAGAAGATTACGGCAATGCGTAGGCAGATGCAGGCACACAATGCCAACATGGGGGGGCTGCATCGGCAGTTGGAGTGCCTTAATTCGAACATTTCCAAGCTGCATGAGGGACAGATCGCAGCTGCCAGAACACCAGGGAGCTGACCAATGCAGTGAAGGAACTCTGCACAGAGATAAGGCATGACAGAGTGAGCCACCGCAGGCATGAGAGGCGATTCATGGGCATTTTTTGTGGATTCTGTAAATCGGTCAATCGCCTTGCAACATCTACGGCCCTCATATTGTGGCGTGCTTTGGCCGCACAGGTGGAGGCAGCGCATAGCAGTAGGGATGTAGCACAGGGACTGGTCCAGATAACGAATGTGCTGGATACTATGCTGGGTAACCGCTCTGCTACACCCAGTGAACTTGGACTAGGGGAGACTGAGGACTCATCTAGCCTCAGCAGTGTTGCAGTGCTCACGACAGATGCTAGGCGTCGCAGTGCCAGGCATAGCACTGCCACTGAGGCAGATACCAGAGGTGCCGGTGAGGACACTGCGTACTCGAGTGGCTTGCGTGGCCGTAAAAAGTGACTTTAATGGCCACAGGGGACTATCAGCATTTTTTGTTTTACAGTGATCTATGAATGAATAGTGAGACACTGTTAATGCTTATTTTATGACACATGTGTTTATTTTTTTTGCTAGTGACACATATGTTACCTGACGTTAAGATAATAAAGGTACTAACTACCAGAACACATGCCAGTGAAGTTGTGTTGTTATTACTTACATTTGAAATGGTTGTGAGTGATGTCTGCATGCATTTTCCTGCCCTCTGCTGCGCTGGTCCTGTCTGCTGGCTGTAGAGGGAGTATGGGATCATCATCCTCATCTGAGTCTGGATCAGATATTTCCACAGGTATGCCCCTGGTGGTAGTTATATTGTGCAGGATCACACATGTGGCCACTATTCTACAGGTCGTGTCCGGATGTGGATGCACCGGAAGCGACTCTTCAGCAGGCCAAAGGTGCGCTCAACCACATTGCGGGTTGCCCTGTGTGCTGAATTGTGTCTCCGTTCTGCTGGTGTTGTAGGATTTAGGTAGGGCATCATCATGTAGGTGCGCACTGCATAGGCACTGTCTCCTGGAAGGAACAGAGGGTATAATGAGTAACTGAGCCATCTGACGTCACAACGCCATCAATGCACCAGTGTACAGAGGGACAATACCTAGTAGATATCCTTCACCAAACTCCCCAGCTAGCAGTCTTGTGTGAATCCCGCTGTGGCGAAAGATGTGAGAATCATGTGTGCTCCCTGGGTACCTGGCCACGAGATCAGTTATGATGTAGGAGGCATTGCATATCACTTGTATATTCATTGAATGTTGGTATTTACGGTTGCGGTACACATACTCCGCTCTACTGTGGCCGATGGTGGACAGATTGCAACATGTGTCCCATCTATGGCACCTAGGACGTGGGGGAACTGTGCTATCTGCTGTATTTTCTATGGGGTGTGGGGGAATCTGATGTACTGGTGTATCCTACTCAGCATGGCGTTGATAAATGCATTGAAAAATCTAGAGAGGGCACTCTGTGATACTCCTCCAGCTGCTGCTATGACCCCTTGATAGCTCCCTGAGGCAAGTAGGTGCAGGGAGCATAATACCTGCACATGGGTGGGTATGCTATCTGTCCTATGTGTTGTGCGCTGCAGTATAGGTTGTAGCTCAGCTATCAGGTCAAGTATCATGGCTGAGTTCAACCTGTACTTATCATATATCTCCTCCTCAGTCTGATCAAAAAGGGTAAATGCGTACTCTGAAAATGCGCTCCTGTCTCCTCCACCCTCTCCTCAAACTGCCAAGATCCTCATTCTCCTCGCCATGACGTAGAGTGCAGCTATTGAGGCATTCTGGACCTCTTTATATAGGTTGCACCTGATTACCACCTGGTTTCACTCAGTGGTCATTTCCATGTGCAAACGGCCATTCTGCGAAAATTTGTAATTTTCGAATTTTTGATGCATCGAATTGCGACATGGTTTTGCGAGTCACATTTTGCGTTTCGCAATTTCCGACGTGAAATACCAAATCGGTATTTGCGAGTCGCTATTCCGACTCACAATTTGCGAAATGCTTATTGCGATTCGGTATTTCATGTCGCAAATTGCGAGACGCAAAATGCGACACGCAAAACCATGTTGCTTTACAAAAAAAAGAAAATTTTGCGATTCCTTATTTTTGACCTGAGAATGCCTTTCACGCATCGCAGGCCACGTTTTTGCATTCACAAACGGACAAATTCTGCGATTCGCACCGTTTGCGAATGCAAAATGGTTTGATTCATCTGGCCCTTAGTCTTTAAAGAAATTAGCTACCTTATCACAGAAAAGCTGAGAGTTATCTAAAACTTGAGGAGAAATGGGGGAAGTTAAGGCCTTCACAGTCTTAAACAATTCTGTAGGGACATTGCCTTCATTTAAAATGTTCTGTGAGTAATAGCATGTCCTAGCCTGTTTAATAGCATATTTGTATACTCCTCTCAATTCTCTAAGCTTTATGCTTACAAATAGAGCTCTCCAATATAACATGGGGCAGATGTATTTTTCTTAGCTTTGCGATAGACAACCTTCAAAGGGGCAACAAGCTCCATAGCATCCTTAATCCAAGCATTAAAGTCGGCAGCTCGAGACCCTGTTCTTTCCTCAGGCCTTCCCAGATTGCCCTCTACGATGTGGGCGAGTTCCTCTCTTTTTATCTGATCCCATTTTCTGCAGTTCGTATAATGAGATTGTTTAAGTTCCTTCCGTCTCATAGATCTTAAATCAAAAGGAATGAGCCTGTGGTCTGTCCAATCTAACTGCATACACTCTCCTATTGTAATATTTTTATTTGTGGAGAAAATACCATCCAATATGTGGCCTGCAAA
Source organism: Pleurodeles waltl (assembly GCF_031143425.1). NCBI lineage: Eukaryota > Metazoa > Chordata > Amphibia > Caudata > Salamandridae > Pleurodeles > Pleurodeles waltl. The sequence continues at coordinate 227,677,207 of NC_090444.1, read as the reverse complement.
GTGGGTGTTTGTACTGATCGCCTGGACCCACCCAAAACATGTCATGAGGTCAAGGAGAGTGGAGGTGTCTTTATCCTTTTTGTCTTCCAAATGGAAGTTAAAATCTCCAAGAATTATGCTGTGATCTAAGGAGGTTAAGGGTTCAAAAATTTTAACCCAATTATCCAAAAATAGTTTTTTAGGACCAGGTGGATGGTATACCAAAAGACCTTCCATATTTGTGATATTCCCTTCACAAGAGTTAAAATCATCCATCAATTGGTCAAGGCTACAGCTCAGGAAATGTTTTAAAATGATTGCCACTCCACCGCCCCTTTTGTTCTGTCTGTCTAGCCTTTCTACGCTGTAGTCCATAGGCATTGCAGATACAAAGTCAGGGTCTGAGTCTGTTTTGGCCCAGGTCTCTGTTAGAAATAAGCAATCCAGATTTTTTTCTAAAATGAGTTCCCTTATTTCCAGGCTATGCTTAATAAGCGATCGAGTGTTGATCAATCCACACTTAATGGGGCCCAATGTGTTCCTATTTTCAAGCTCCGGTAGACTGTGTATCCGGGTACCCATAATGTCTGTACACCACCGCTATTCTGTCTATACTCAGGTGTCCAGGTGAATAATCTACAGCTCCATCTTCTTGGAGGAGGGAAAAGGAGAAGAGCAATCTCCTCTTTCCTGCCACAGAAATTGGGCCTAAGATTCCTAAGTTGAGTTCCTCTGGATAAAATTTTCTTTAGGACCAGCAACATTTCTGACCCCTGGTCCAGTTGGTCGTGGATGGGCGCAGACAGGCTTGCCTTAAGCGCCTCCTGGGCCCTATCCCCATGGCCCAGCCAATTGATATAAGAGGAGGTGGAACCACGCAGCTCTCTTCTTGGGACAATTTTGGCCCTGGGGACCCCCATGTTGGCAATCGTGGTGGGAGCCTTAATCTCCATGGTCCCTGCCACCTCCCTGCCTCCAGTGGGAGCTGGCATTGCTCCTACATACAGAGAAACAGCAAGAAATGCTGCTCCCTGCGTGCAGGAGCAATTCTTTCATCTGTTTTCCTGCCCACTAACAGCCGGCAGGAAAGTAGATGAAAAGTCCAATCCCAGTGGACGGGAGCGGTTTTCCTGCTTCCGGCAACTGTGAGCAGACTTACTGTTTGCCCTCGCTTGGCGTGAGCTGTCGTAGCACCCACTAAGTGACAGCAAATTATTATATCCGAAGTGTGGGCACTTCAGGATATGGGAATGCATAGGGAGCCAGCCCAGGGGGATGGTGGGCCCCAAGGACAATAATGGCTCCAGGAGTGAGACCCATGCAGCACCCTCCCCCTTATTGTAATTCGGGCTAGCCCGGGGGATGTGGTGGTCCCTGGGGCTGTAACAGACCCAGGAGGGGGCTCCCCAGTGCCCCACACACTTAAATTGTTATGGCCTTGCCTTATGGCCTTGCCCTGGAGATGTGGCGGTCCCCAAGGTGCAAACTGCATATAGAGGGGAGTCGCATGGCTCCCTCCTCTTGATTTCACTTTGGCCAGGCCCCGGGAAGGTGGCGGTCCTTGAGTCAATATCAGCCATGGGGAGGGGAGGGTGCATGCACCCCCTTCCTCATAATAAAGAATTAAATAGGACCCCAGGACCTGGCCCATCCAGGGGTTGAACTAGAAACAAGCACAGCATGTAAATATAGTACCAACAGTATGAATGTCAGATTAGGTAATGGACAAAATGACTATGAGATCAAGGGACATTTCAATCATAACACAGACGTCTGTGTATATTGTCTAAGGTGCCCGTGCGACAAGATTTATGTGGGAAGCACTATACATAAAACAAAAAAGAGAGTGCTGGAACACATAAGAGCCATTTGTAATCTTGATCGGAATTATCCGATAGCGAGACACTTCTATGAAGTACATCAGGGAGATGAGAAATTGCTCTGTGATGTGGTATGTGATCAAGTTAGACCTTACTTACATGGAGGGGACAGACAGAAATCATTATGGATATTGGAATCAAAATATATCATTAGGTTTATGACCCTTTCCCCTCTTGGTCTGAACTCAAGTGAAGAAATTAGTATTCATTTGGGCAGTTAGACTTGGGTACAGGAAAAGAGAATATAATTATGATAGTCGAGCCTCTATTGGATTGGATGTAAATAGAAAAACGATACTTATACATGTTAAGGGTGTCTGGTGATATGAATAAAAGTTCAAACATAGACTCCAGGGCGGCAAGGCCATAATTTTATTGTTATAAACATTTGAATTCTGAAAAATCATGTATAACTTGTGGAGGGGAATATTTGAACCTAATTGGCTTATGGAGGTAGTATTATAACAGCATAACATATAAATTAGGCCCCATTAAATTGTAGTGGGATGTTAATTGGATGTAGAATAGGTATATGTGATTGTAAATGTATACAACATTAACTCAATATTATTGGGTTGAAGATTGCTATATAATATTATTTTAATTTTTCCTACTTTTTGTGTTGCTTGTTAGGTGCTTCTACAAGTTTAAATTTGATTTGTGATATTTTAGGTAAACAAATGGGTATTAGTTAACATTCCAATATGGCGGCCGCTTTACAGAGTAGTCTGTTTGGACTGCATTGGTAGTCCGTTTTTAATGTTGGTGAATTTTTGTATTTATTGTGTTAATTTTACGACTGCCCCATCCGTAAACAAGGCTACGGCTGAAACGCGTTGGGAGGAAGAATCTGGTGACAGTAAATCAATTTGCAAATTTCCAAAAGTGTCCTGACCTTTTCCTTGGGCAAGGAAACACTGATAATGTTATATATATATATATATATATATATATATATATATATATATATGTAAATTCATCAGTTATAGTTAGAGTTACCTCAAGTAACAATAACTTGTGCCCTAAGGTAACTATAACTCGTGCCCCGCAATGCACAATTTTTTCGGGAAAAATGTTACTGCAAATATTACATTGATATTATCAATGATGTTATCAAAGATGTAATGAGTGCCGTAATTTGTGGGGTAATTATCAGTGCATGGCGAGGGAGGGAGTTATAGTTACATTAGGGGGCAAGTTAAAATAACTCAAACTGTAACTGAATTTGCTGAATTTCTCTGGTTTTGTGCAAGTAAATTCTGAACCGACCCATACAGTCCATGTAACATTTGTTTTTCGAAAGTGAAATTCTGAGGTTTCTTTAATTCTATTTCCTAACTATAATATCCCTGTTACCTGTGTTTTAATTCAGTGAATTTCTATTTTTTTTACATAAAATAATTTTAATTACTATACATTAATCCAACCTCCACCGTGCCCGGCCTTTGGCTGCAGGACCTGGCCTGCGACCTAGCCCTGCGGCCAAGCCCATATAACTACTCAACCCTGCACTGGGAGGGCAGGCCCTGCGGCTAACCCCTATAACCACCCAACCCATATAACCACCCACCCCAGCACCACCCTCAGCCTTCAGACGACAGTTTTTTAAAACTTTAATTCATGATATAGTTACAATAATGTATTTTAGGACAAATAGAGCACGCATATTTGCATGCAGGGAAACAGATGATAACTCTGCTTTCTGCAAGCAGGAGCTGTTTGCCAGCTCCCGCTTGCAGAAAGTGGCGTTTGATTGCTTTTGCTTCGTGGGAGACAAGCAAAAGCATACAGCCATGTCCTGGGTGTGTGGAGCTCAGGACATAGCAGGAGTCAGCCCATGAGGGGGTGGCAGTACCCAGAGCCATCATTGGCTCCTCGAGAGAGGCTGCACATCTCCCCTCCAACATGAAGTAGCCCCGGGGAGGTGGTGGTCCCGGAGGCTGGGGGGCAATGACAGAGCCCCCCTTCCTTCTTTAAATTCAGCCCCTGAAAAGTGGCAACCCCCCTACATACACACAACTGTCAATTTGCTCCGGGGGTTTGGTGGCCCCTGGGGCTGTGGGGGGCTGCGCACACCCCTGCACTTTACTTTGTTATCGCTGTGGGGGAGCTGGCAGTCCTCGGGGATTAAAAAAGCCCTAGGATGGGGCCCTGTACGACCCCCTGCTTTGTAAAGCCCCCAGGACCTGGCCCACACAGGGGTTAATAAAAAGAAAAGGGCAGGAGACCACCCGTTTTCTTTTAACTTTTTTTTAAAACATCAGAAAGATTTGCGGGGCTTAACTCTGACTATAACTCATGCCCTAAAGTAACTATAACTTGTACCTTCACAATGCACTGCTAATTACCCTACATATTACATAACTCATGACATCTTCTATGACATCATTGAAAATATCGCTGAAACATTTGCTGTAAAATTATTAAGGAGAAAACTGTGCATGGCAGGGGCGCAAGTTATAGTTACCTTAGGTCACAATTATAGTGACTTCAGATATCTTTTAACTATAACAGCTGAATTTCTATGGTTTTGTATGTGTAAAATCTGAACCTAACTATAACGTTTCTGTAATCTTTGTTGATTTTAGTCAATGTCTACTTTTTTTTCTATTTCCTACTAACCCTTGTTTTTTTTCAATGAATGTAAAGGTGAAATATGTATACAAATAAATATATATATATATATATATATATATATATATATATATAGTACCAACACACACAGTAATACAGTGAAACACTACAAAATGGACACCACACAGGTTTAGAAAAATAACAGATATTTATCTAAATAAAACAAGATCAAATATGATAAAAATCTATCATACACAAGTAAAAAATATGACTTTAGCAACTAAAAATACCAAAATAGTGCCTAGAGCTAGGCACAAATGCTGCAATCTGATATTAAAGTGACGTTGTGTCAGAGTCATTTCCCACAATGCAATGCCATTTACAGAGTCACACAGACCCCCAGGTACAGTACCTTAGCGAAACGTGTGGAAAACAGGTGGTGCACGGAGTAGGGCAGCAAGAAATTGCTGGATCAGATGCAGGGTCAGTTCCAGTGCTGTGGGGCGAAGGAGCAGAGGCGTCATGAAGAGGCATCGGGTCCTTGCTGCGGAGCGGTGGAGGTGAAGTGGTGTCTGTTGTGAGGAGTCGGTCCTTAGGCACCTCCGGCAAAGATGAAGTCCGGCGAAGTCACGATGCTGCGGGCAACATCACGGGGTCGCGATCACATCTCAGGGTCACAGGTGCTGCAATGGAGTCTGGTGTCTCGAATGTTGAGTGTACGACACTCCAACTCTTGAGTTTGTGCAGACGTCAACGACTGCAGCGAAGTTGGGCCTACATTGACGGTGGGGTCATCGCAGCTCAGCGAGGTCCACGTATTTAAGTGTAGGTGGCGTCACAGGCTTCGAGCAGCGGTGTCCTCAGCGAAGTCGTACAGTGTCATTTCACAGGATTTTCACCAGAAATTCACTTTCAGGTGCCCAAGAACTGGAATGGCACCCGCTGGCAAGCTAGAGTCCACAGCATACAGACTTAAAGACTGGTTGGTGAATCCTTTTGCTGTCCCTGAGGCTTCAAAAACAAGAGGCAAGTTCAGTCCAAGCTCTTGGGGGTACCTCTCAAACAAGAATGCACAACAAAGTCCAGTCTTTGTCCCCTTTCACAGGCAGAAGCAGAAACTGCAGGATAGCCCAACAAAGCACAGGCAGGGGCAGAACTTCTCAGCTCTTCAGCTCTTCTCCTGGTAGAGGTTCCTCAGAATCCTTGAAGTAATCTAAAGTCTGGGGGCTTGGGTCCAGTACTTATACACCTTTCTGCCTTTGAAGTTGCCCAACTTCAAAGAAAAGTATATGTTGCTTACAGGATCCTGCCTTTCCCAGCCTGGCTCCAGACACACACCAGGGGGTTGGAGACTGCTTTGACTGCTTTGACTGCTCTGAGTGAGGGCAGAAACAGCCCTTTCAAGTGTAAGTGACTCCTCCCTCCAGCCTAGCCTAGATGGCCCATCAGGATATGCAGGTAACACACCAGCACCCTTTGGTCCACTGTCTAGTGGAGATGCACAAACAGTCCAACTGTCAGTCTGACCCAGACAAGGAATCCATAAAAAGGCAGAGTCACAGAATGGTTTCAGCAAGAAAATGCCCACTTTCTAAAAGTGGTATGTTCAAACTAGCAATCTAAAAACCACCTTCACTAAAAGATGTATTTTTAAATTGTGAGTTCAGAGACCCCAAACTCCACATTTCAATCTGCTCTCAAAGGGAAAATTCACTTTAAGGATATTTAAAGGCAGCCACCATGTTTGCCTATGAGAGAGATGGGCCTTGCAACAGTGAAAACTGAATTTGCCAGTATTTCACTATCAGGGCATGTAAAACACATCAATACATGTCCTACCTTTAACATGCGTTGCACCCTGCCCATTGGGCTATCTAGGGCCTCCCTTAGGGGTGACTTACATGTCTAAAAAGGGCTGGTTTAGGCTTGGCAAGTGAGTTCACTTGCCACATTGAACTGGCAGTTTAAAAACCGCACACACAGACACTGCAGTGGCAGGTCTGAGCCATGTTTATAGGGCTACTCATGTGGGTGGTACAATCAGTGCTGCAGGCCCACTAGTAGCATTTGATTTACAGGCCCTAGGCACATCTACTGCACTTTACTAGGGACTTACTAGTAATCAAATATGTCAGTTATGGAAAAGCCAATTCCACATACAATTCCACATAGGGAGAACTTGCACTTTAGCACTGGTCAGCAGTGGTAAAGTGCCCAGAGTAATAAATGCAGTAAAAAACAGAGTCCAGTACACAGTAACAACATGGTAAGTAGAGGCAAAAAGTTAGGTGAGACCACGCCAAGAATGTCAGGCCCAACATATATATATATATATATATATATATATATATATATATATATATATATATATGGTAATTCTTGAAATCTCAAGCTTCGTCACTTATACACACACTTTTGTTGAAGATGAGTATAGTTTCTTCTTGAGATCTGCAGAATATGTACATGACATTCATTTTATACATACATACATATATCTGTATGTATAAAAGAAATGTCATACAGATTCTACAGATCTCAAGAAGAAACTATACTCATCTTCGACAAAAGTGTGTGTGTAGTGATGAAGCTTGAGATTTCAAGAATTACCAGTTTTTCATGTCAAAGTACAAAGAGTTGGTTAAAGAGCTACAGCTAAGGTATATCTATTCACAATCAGATATGATCCATGTTCTAAATGGCAGTGTAATTAACATATCTCTTTATCTTGTAGAGATCAACTATCATCTTTATACCTCTTTCACGCCCTAAAGTGATGAGAAAGAGTCTGGAGTCCTGTGTCTCTGTTTCCTCTCATATCCAACTCACCACTCTCTGTTTCTACCTCTTGTTTTTATATCCTGGTATATGTGGTTATTGGTGAAGGGTAGTGAGAGATGTAAAAGAGTTTCACTCCAAGGAAATTCTTCGTCACAAGGTTAGTGCAGCCTGATAGATTACTTGACCCAAGTGATCATGGATTCTGAGCAATGGATTCAGACACTGCTCTGCGTTAGACCTTGGAAGTCATAACTAAATTACAACAGGAAGTCAGTTTAGGTAAAAGAGAGAATAAGACCATTCATTTAGAAGCAGGAGGTATGTCATTTTCTGGAGACAGAGAAGAAGAGGCAATTCAAGCATCCTTGCCCACAGATGATAAGAGCTCAGGTTCATGGACATTACCAACTCCCTTGTGAAATTCCAAGTTTTTTGCACATTCCTGTTCTAAGGAGATTGAAATTATACCCTTGGCATTTCCAGTGGCTCCCTGGTGATCCAGAGAAATTTGCATTATTTCTTAATCAGTGTCACTTACATTTTGTTTGCAAACCTGCATCCTTCCCAGATGAATGTTGCAGAAAATGTGGAATATGAATGTGAAAATAGAACGCAACAACAGACACTGCAGAAAGCTCTACACAGCTGTATGTAGTAAAAGAACATTGCAGGCCCAAATCTAATACTGACCAGAATAAGGTGAAGAGTTGTTTTGAGGACATAATGTAATGAGTAAGTTGAAAGGGTTGCAGTTAAAAGACTAACTCGTGTTTAGCATGAAAGAATTTACAATCTTAACACACGGGCTCACTGGCACATACTTCATGTTTTCAAATGGATTGTAACATGATTAGGCAATGGATGCAGGAAATCTAATCAGTTTAGACTAGACGGAGGTCTTCGGTTCACAATGATAAAGTGTTCTTGTTATTCAAGCAGTATTTACTGTAAATGTGTATGCATTCAAGAATGAAGAATAGTTATTTTGCCAAGCATTGTCAAAGCCACAAATGAAGAATGTGTAGGGGATTAGGTCGGAGTTTAGGGTTGCAAGATCACAGGTGTTCTAATGTTTTTTCTATTTTCAATCTATAACTGACAAGTCAATTATTATTTGCTGTGTAGTAATTTAGGTTAAAGTTTAGGGTCATATAGACACAGGTGGCATGATGTTTTTTGCAACTAATGTATAACTATGTAGTGATTCATTATTTTCTGTTTTGTAATAAAGCATTGGGTGGTTTTGTATATAGGAAGCTGTCTGTGCAACAGCAGATTGAGACCGGTTGCCTGCCTGTGTGAGGAGGGTTGATCTCCCTGTTGCAACATTAAAAAGGTGTCTTTCGATTGCCAAAGAGAAGTCTGACGTTTTTTCTATTTTCTAAGATTTTGAATTACACTCCAACAGTTGGTGAGCCAGCCTAGGAGGTCCCTTTTGTTGCCACCTGACTACTGACACCGGAAGACCACCTACGCCCTGCTGCATAGATTATTGCGCACCTTTGATGGGGTAAGCAGATGTTGTGGTTTCTGAAGTTCTGCCTGTGCACAGGGTTGGGAAAGATTTAGAGGATTGCTGTCTTTGAAGGTGAGGGCAATGTGTCACCTACGTTCCATGTTTTTCTATATACTATATGACTTTTTTCCCTTGACAATGGTAAACACAGATGTAGATATAGAAGATAAGTAAACATAAGGTTATAAGAGACATAAGGGTATCACATGCAAGATTGTGTACATGTGTTGCACAATATCAGGAAAGGCGCTACATAATTGGTTCAATTGTTATTCCCAGCAATGAGCTGGAAGTGGTCAATGTGGGTAATTTGAATTTGGAAGGTGCCAAACATGTGCTCCAATGTTTGACATAGAGGAACAGCTGAGAAGCTGAGGTCGCAAAATTTTACCTCCATATACAATCTGAACACTAAAATTACTATCCTGGACCTAATGTCCAGAAGTCATTCAATGGTCTAAGAGACGCATTCTATGGTTTGAAAAAGTTATCTTCTCTGAGTGTGGAGAAAAGTGATCAGGGGTGACTAGTTGCATTTAGTGCTTAGAGTAAAATACCATTCAATCATTAGGAGTAGTTAAGGGCTGCAAAACCAGTTAACATGTTATTCCCAATGACGAGTAGTACATAGTCAATGTGGGTAATCCAAAATTGGGGGATGCCAATATGTGTTCCAATGTTTGACATAGAGGGACAGCTGAAAGTCTGATGTTGTTAAACTTTACTTCCAAGTACAATCTGAACACTCAAATTACTGTCCAAGACCTAATGTCTGGTAGTCATTCTATGGTCGGTCTGCAGGACGCATGGTTTGAAAAGGTTATCCCCTCTGGGTTTGGTGGGAAGTGACTAGGGGTTTTCGGTTGTAATTATTGTTTAGAGTTTAAAAAAGTGGTGATTCATATTTTACAAAATAGTTGAAGTGTTTTAGAAAATTCTTATAGTGGGTGTTAGAAATGGGGTTTCTGGTTGGCTAGGGTATGCACCTAAGCCAGGCAGAACCCACCACTCTAGTCAGGGCGAGGTAGTTACACACCAAAGATAACCCCTGCTCACCCCCTTGGTAGCTTGGCACGAGCAGTCAGGCCTGTCCCAGAGGCAATGTGTAAAGCGATTGCACGACATACACAACACACCTGAAGCAATAAATACACCACAAACAAAACACATCACCAAGTTATATCAAATGAAACTGTATTACCTAAAACATCATTAGACCCAAAGAAAACATGTCAGTAATACCCTGCTACACAAGCAGTTGTCAGAACATCACACAGTTACTATTACTCTGCAAAAGCCAGCAGCAGTCACATAAAACACATAGCTTACTGGTTATCCTGCAAGACAAGCAGTAGTCAGGTGAAGCACATAGATTACTGGTGTTCTGTACACAAGCAACAGTCAGGTTGTCAGCATTGATACCGAAGGTACACATGGCACAGTAAATACATTATCAGCGGTGCCCAGACACTATCCTAAATGCACATAAAATGAAACATTCCCTTTGTTCATGTGTCCTGGACAAAACCTTACTCTCCCACTGATATCGTATTATACACCTCTCTCTCCCAATGCAGGAATGGTAGACCCTAGAATACTCCTCACTCCGCCAAAGACAAAGGGTACAATACAGGGCTCTAGGTCATATCGCCCAGCACACATGAGAAATGAGAGCGTGAAACATCGTCAGGTTCTGAGGTGATCTGTAGAACCTAGCCTCACTAGCCTCAGCGAGTCTGCACTTCTTTCACAGGTTATATGGTAGTTTCACAAATAACCCTAACAGGATTGGGGACCTCCCCTGAGGTTCAGTCCCATCCCGCTAGGACTAGCAAGCCAAGAATGCCCCATGCAAAGTTAATGGGACATGGGTAAGCCCTCTCTGGGCCTCCAGACACAATAGCACTGAAACAGGGGGAGAGGGGCCGCTGCCCATAAGTATGTGGCCAGACTTTGTTTATGGAGGCCGCGCGCCACCTCACAGGATGGCCTCCGGGTCGGCCGGGATCTCCCCTCCTCACCCGACCAGCAGGTGCCCTCCCACACAGTGGTTTCTGGCTGTGCAATGATTTTCTCTCAGAACGCAGCTCCTGCTTGGGCCCCAGGGAGCACTGTTCCAAGTGCTCCTCTGCCCTGGCAGCAATTTTTCAAGTGCACCTCGACTAGCGGCTCCTCACGAACTGCCCTGGTCATGGCAGTGATCGCACACCAGGGGACACAGATTCCCCTGCGCCAAAAGAATAGAAAGGCAGCCACAGCTAAGTGATCATCCTGCGCTCCATAATACAGAGGCATAAAGTGCTCATCACGCGCTAAAAGGGCACCATAATTAAATCGCTCTCCTTGCGCTACGTAAATTAAAGGGCAGAGCGCACTTCCTGCGCTTACGGCAATAATCAGCTGCAGTGATCTCCAGCGCTGGGGTGCATGAAAAACTGCAGGGGCACACCACCCAGCCCCTTGAGACAGCAGAATGGGGCACAGGGCGGCAGGGCCCAAGGAAGCAGGCCAGCACAAAGCATTGCAGGCAGTGGCAGTTCCTCTTTGTGACCCAGCAGGTCACAGATAGGCAGAACAGCAGCAGCCCAAAGCCGGTTCCTGGCAATTCCATCCAGCAGCATCCTGTGTCCAGTTCAGTAGAGGGGGAGAAGAGGATCCAACCACTCCTGACTGGTTCTAGGTGTGTCCCCTCTCTTCTCCAGCACAAGCTCCAGACATCAGCTGGGGGTAAACAAGCCCTTTGTGTGAGGCTACAAATGCAGGTGTGCCACTCCTCTCCTTCTCTCAACCCAGGAAGACCACTCAATATGTAGATGCACCTCTGTGACACCTCCACCCTTCCTGTGTACAGGCTGTCTAAAAATGTATGCCCAGCTGTCACTCTACCCCAGACGTGGATTGGAGTCAAGCTGCAAAACACCAGTCATAGGCACTGAGAAATGTCCACTTTCTAAAAGTGTGATTTCTAAAATGGTAATAAAAAATCCACCTACATGAGTAAGCACCATTTCTCTCTACCATTACAAGCATACCAAACATGCCTACGCTACCCCTCATAGATCAGACAATACCACCTAGACATAAGGTAGAGAATTTCCAATGCAATCCTATGTGCAAGGCAGCACTCACAGCAGTGAGAAACCAAATAGGCTGTTTGTCTCTACCAGGACAGGCCACACAACCAGGCACATGTCTTGCCTTTTACATACATATCACCCTGACCAATGGGCCTAGCTAGGGCCTGCATTAGTGGTGACTTACATGTTTTAAAACCGGAGTTCCAGGCCTGGCAAGTAAATTTAGATGCCAGGTACCTGTACCAGTAAACTACACACGGAGGCCCTGCACTAGCAGGCCTGAGACAGGTTTGAAAGGCTACTTCTCTGGGTGGCTCAAGCTGCGCTGCAGGCCCACTACTAGCATTTAAGCCCATATATAACAGAAAATGACAGAGCGCAACGCTGCGCCAAAATTAGCAGTGCCGCGCTCTGTTATTTTTACGATGCAGGGATGCCCCATATTTAATAGAATATGATGCACCCCTGTGTTGTCCCCTGCACCAGTGCCAAATTTGCAGCTGAGCACCAACACCGCCACCCTTACGCCATGGTCCAAGGATGGTTGCGCTGAGGGGGAGATTATTTTTGTGCAGGAAGGGACACCTTCCTACACAATAAAACAATCTGAAATGGTGATTTGCTCTTTCTATGTGTGCTGCAAGATGTAGCACACATAGAAAGAGCAAAAAACGAGGACTTGCGCCTTGCTATTGCCACCCCTGGGGTGGTGTTAGATTTCAGCGCTGCCTCAGGTTTACGAAACATCAAAATGCAATGGGTGTTGCTGTGGCATGCCTACAGCATCACTTATTGCATTACCCTTCCGAACAAAACTGTTGCGTGTGAATGGGCCGTACTTACAAGGTGGCGTTTAGCCACAAAAAGTGGCTTAACCCCACCTTGTTAATACGGTGCAGGGCATAGCTCCACTGGAGCATCACAAAAATGGCTCTTAAATATGCCCCTTAATTTACAGGCCCTGGGCATAGGGATACCACTGTACAAGGGACTTACAGGTAAATAAAATGTGCCAATTAGACATAACCCAATCATACCAACTTTAAAAGGGAGAGCACTTGCACTTTAGCACTAATCAGCAGTGATAAAGTGCTCAGAGTACGTGAGCCAACAAAAATAATTCAGAAATCTAGGAGACGGAAGGCAAAACGTTAGGGGATGGCCAGGTCCAACAGTGGGTGAGTGTGTATATGAATGAATAGTGGGCACTTTATGATGTTGTTGTGTAATGTTGCATAATGTTCTTCAAATCTGTCTTACATAATTGACATGAACAAAAATTGCTATATTTTCCTGTTTTTAAAAATATGTGTAGTACATGACCAAATAGATAAAAAGGTTGAATTTAGAAATATTGGGAAAACAATTAGTCATGGATACTCCCTTAGCACATTTGCAGATGTTTTTTCCAAATAATCAGAAGAAATCACAACAATATTGTTTAGAGTGGTTTGAAGCCACCCTAAAACATATGTATCCCTGGCCAAAAGAAGGTAATTTGATGATAGCATAATTGAGCATATTGTTACATACCTTAGGAGTAAATATGTAGGATCCAAATTTCAGAAGCGCAAAACTATTTTTGTTTTGTGGCAAGTGTTTTGTGAAAAATCTAAGGATTCTTTAAAAATTGATACCACTATTACTCCATCTGTTTCTGCACCTCCATATGATCCGATGAATGCCTCTCCCAAGGTACCTAGCCCAAATTTAAGAAGGGCCTAGTGCCAACTAGTGCCACATTAGCGTCATTTGTTTTACGCTAATGTGATGTTAGATTGGCAAAACGCTGCACCATATTTACAAAGTGGTGCAATGCACGCATTGGACCACTTTGTAAACCCTTTGCTACATTATGCCTGTGCCAGGCATAATGTATGCAAGGGTGGCGTTCCACCAGTAGGAGGACCAGACAAATGCCACAGTGGAGTCTATGAGATTCCACTGCGCCATTTTTAGCATCAAGTTTAATGCCTGCTCAGAGCAGTTGTTAACAGTTAACATGAGGCACACTATTATTTATAATGGGCCTCTATGTACTTTGCTGGATTAGCGCCAAACTTTTTGATACCACAATGGCATCAGAAATTATGACGCTATTGTTCACAATGTGCGCTATGGTGTGCCGTATGTTAAATACAGCGCACACATGGTGTCGTTAGGGGGGCGCAATGGGGTGCAAGAAAAGTGGCGCTTCATGTAATGAAGCACCACTTTTCTTAAATCTGGGCCCTAGTATCTATCCACTGGTGCAGCTAAAAGAAGCCGCAGTGGGATTTGAGAACCCTGAAAACAAGATCCCTTCATGATCTCCAAAGGTTCCCCCCATAGGTAGTTCCATAAATGCCAGAGCCAAAACACATAAGCACATCTAGGCAGCAAGTAAAGATAAGTGACTTCCAGTTTTCAGGACAACTAGATGCATAGTTCTCCCCACGTTTATACCAAACCTCTCCTCAGGAGGACAGAAGTGAAGTACAAGGTTCAGGAGATAGTGCCGTCCTGTCACATGTTTCATCAGCAACATTGCATTTGCTGCAGAGAACAGACACAACTGGAAGGCTAGTTATGGAACAAATGTCAACCACAGAACGAAGGGATGCAGATGATGTTAGATGGAGCGACTATGTAGACAGGACTGCTAGTATATTGTGCAATGGGCAGCATCCCAAGAAAAAGGTAGGACTGAAGGTAGTCTACCACCTTGTCAGAATGAGAAGGGGAACGTAATAGTGTCACTAGAGAGTGTTCAAGAATGGTATCACGAAGTGAGAATAGGAGAGATGCAAGAGAAGGAAGAAGAGGATGATATTGTGATAACCTTTCAGGATAGATTCAAGGAGGTTTTAGGAGAATAACAAATAGAATAGAGTCTATACATAAACATGTGGATATTATGGGCACACTGCTTCAACCCCCAGAAGCTAGACACCTTACCTATGAAGTTGGTATTGAAGAAATTCCCCTTATTGATTTGAATCACACAAGGGGTGCGAAGGAAGTGCCTAATAATATTGAGATTAGAAAAGGAGAACAGGAGATGTTTTCCGGAGTTAGGAAAACTTGAGCGATAGCAGTTTCAGGGAACACATGGCAAACCAGACCCAGGGATGGGATCCTGTGAGGCAATGGGAGGATTGACGCTACAGGATAGACCAGTGCAGCAAATGAGTGTTCAAAACGTTTTGCCCAACACAGCTCCCACCCCTAGTGAGATAGTTGCTAAACAAGGGAATGGCTGGTACAGTGTTGTGCCATATGTAGAAAATCTAGTAGACTGGATTGAATGATTAGCTTCAGAGATAAGTCCTTTCATCAACGCAATATGGTGAATGCAGAGGAATGCATTCTTTATGGTGAGGAAGGTCCAGACTGAAATTGTCCCTACATGCAGAAGTGTTTGCGTGTATGGCAGAAATATGCTAGACAGCATACTCCCCAGCGTTCTACCACTCCCTTACATCAGATACCCTGATGCCTGATGGGCAAGGAAGCTGGAGCACCTCATTATGTTCCATAGCCACAAATGGACAAGGAAAATCTTAGAAAATTGTTGCTGCTTACAAAGGGATCAGGGAAATGGATTAGAGCTTTTGAAAAATAAACTGCAGGCATTACCTTAGCAGTGGGGGCCACAAAGAGTCTGCTTAGAGATTAAATAGACATTGTTTTTCAAAAAGTTGAAGTGGGAAATGTTACCCTCACTGAAAATGGATATGATGGGTCTCCATTTAATTTAGTAAGGACAGTGTTTTGGGATCATCTGAGGAAAATGTATCCTGATAGGACAGATATTAGATCGGTCATGACTCAGTCAAGCAGGCCAAAAGATGCTCCGGCCCAGTGCCTTCATAGGATGAAAGAAAAATTGACCCAAGAAGTATGTCAGGCTTAGGAGATAACAGGAGGAAATTATGCATTATTTTATAATGTGGTGAAAAAAGGCTTACACTGTGATATAAAGCATAGCCTAGATAAAATTGTGGCATTAGAAGCCAAGCCCTGGACAGAAATACAAGAGCACATAATCAATTTTAGCAAGAAAAAGCAGGAGAAAGAAAGGAACAAACAAGAGGTGATAGAAAAAGGAGTGGTAGAACCACTGTAGTGGCAGCTGCCACTCAGATGACTGCAATGTCTGTGGCATCAGTCCCAGGGACCACTCAACAACAATACACACAACAACAGGACAATGTAAGGGTACAGGGAAGTAGTAAAGGAGAACGATGAGGAATAGGAAGAGGTAGGATAAGTCCACAAAGTTTGGATCACGAATGTCATTATGGTCAGAGGTATTGACATTTTATTAGGGATTCCAGAACTAAGAGATGGGATGAGCAAAATGAAAGGGTAGGAGTTTAGAATACAGTGGTACAGTCATAACCAAATGCACAAATCATATATGTACCTCAGGCACCATCACAAAATATGAATTCACTCATAATGCCTCAAGCACAACAGGTGCCGCTACAGCAAAATTATTCAACACCTTCACTGGTGACTCTACCTCAATGTGGACAGAGAGGTGTAGTTGTGAGAGGAGGGAATCCAGTTCAGATGAATTCTTTGGAAGGATATACCCACTGATGGTGCCCACAGAGTATTTCTATGTGTCAAGTACTGTCAGTGAAGCACAGGCCAGATGTGGATTTAAGGCACATGAAAACATTTTATTGGGGTCCAAAATGTCTCTAATTGATTTATTGATAAATTCTCTTACCTGCAAGGACACACCTGAGCTACTGCTGTGGGCATGAGATCATGTCACCAGCTGTCCTGCGTTTTGTCCAGCTCTTTACAAATCTCCCACTTGGGGGTCTATCTAACTATAGTAAAAATTGTCACCTCTTTGTTCATGAATCTGAAAGGTCTGCTCTTGCAATCCTTACCTAGCAGGAGTACGGACACAAAAAAAAAGAACAAAAAAAAAATATATATATACATATATATATATATATATATATATATGTATATTACCTAGTGGCGGTCGCCACTAGGTAGTTATAGCTAGGACCTAGTTTCTATTGAAAGAGTGTTTTTGTTTTGCTAATAACTTTGGCATTCATTTGATAAATCTTCATGAAATTTTCTAAACCTATACTTTGCTAAGTTCAGCTTCTGTCCTGGAAGTTTCAGTGGGATCTGTCAAGCCGGGGCCTAGAAAAAAGGAGAGTCCCAAAACACGTTTTCCCCATTAATTTTTCCACAGGACCTTTAGACTCCTACAACCCAAACCAGTGAATAGAATTACACCAAATTTGAGAGGAAGCTAGATTCACTTCCACAGATCACACTTTTTTGTGATTTGGTGCAAATTTGTTCAGGAAGTTTTGGAGAAAATTAAGGCCAAAAATTATATATAGAAAGGGAAGTGGATCCTCTGCTGATCCAACTGTCCCCTCGCACCTTCACCATGCGATTTTTTTTGTCAAAAGTTTTACTGTAAATATGGCATTGATATTATCAATGATGTTATCAAAGATGTCATAAGTGCCATAATTTGTGGGTAATTACCAGGGCACGGCGAGGGAGTGAGTTACATTAACTTAAGGCACAAGGTATAGTTACTTGAGATAACTTTAACTGGCGTATTTCTAACGTTTTGTACGTTTAAAATGTGAGCCTAACTATAACATCCATGTACCCTTTGTTTTTTTCAGTGAATATATATATATATATATATATATATATATATATATATATATATATATATATAAAAGAGGTGGGGGAGAAGATTGTCATCATAAAAATACCTCCTCCGCCTCTGTTTTTGGACAATTGTTTTTTAAAATAGAGCACGAAAGATATGTGTTTTTGTTTTATTTTTTTCTCTTTTGTGTCTTGATTCTTAATTTATTGCACATAGAGAACGTTCTTATAATGTGACCATACTCAATTGTTAGATAATTTATGGTATCGGCATATATTAGAGGTAGGTTCAGAAAACACTAATGAATCCTGTTTTGGGTGTTCCTTATTTCCTCATGCATCTGGATCAGATAGGCTAAATTCAACAAAAGAAGTAACCCCAAGTACAGCTCTATGTTTTTTACATCTTTACTTGTGCAAGATTAAGGTCCAAATGTAGCTGACACAGTAGCATGTTTATTACTCAACACCACAAAATATGACTCTTTAGCAGAAGTATACATTCTCACAGATAGACAGGACATCAAGGAAGAGATTTTAAGTTTGAAGAAGACTGGTTGTCCTACCACTTAGATGGGATCCAGGTGGTCTTAGATTTAGGAGTTTTTGGAGTAACAAACCCACCCACTGAATATAACAGCTATTTAGTAACTCCTTTACCCCCAGATTGTTTCAGTAGACAGGGATTTAGAGTTGCCAGATCAGTCTTTGCCCATGATCGATGTCATTGTGATGTTGTAGTGAATCCTAGTTTGTTTTAACGGGTTAACAGGAGTTAGCTTAGCCGTAGGCTTGTAAACTCGTGCCCCCGTCACCCAGTGACTTTTAACCTACTTAGCTTGCTCTGGCTTAGTCCATTTAATTATTTATTTCCTTTAAAATGGCGGCCTTGTTTATAGTTAGGCCACTTGCTATGGGTTCTATTATCAGTGTCACTGCGCCAAGGCGTCAAGATCAAGCACGAAAGACAAACATACAGTAGGCATTCACACTTAGGGATTTTCCCTCTCTATACTTTCGAGGGATTGTTGATATTAATTGCCGTCCCAAGCATGCCTGTTATCTATTGTTATGAATAACACTTATGTCAGGGGACCTTGTAGATCTGTATAAATACAACACACTTTTAGACAGATAATCAGAGGGATTCCGACCAGAGGGCATCGCCACCATAGCTGATACCGATGCTGCAGTCATCTTGACACTGACCCAGTCTTCGTGTCCCTGCGGAGTCTGAGATAGAGACCTCATTCCAAGGTAACGAGGGTTGGGGGCTCCTCTCATGGACACGGCTTTGGCAGATTAGGTTTAACGAACCCAGCTCTTCCTTTTTTAGGTAGGAGGTTAGACCTACTCTCCTTAGGGTATTAGGGCTTATTCCATCTTTTACATATACATATATTTCTTTCATATATTGCATAATGGTGGGGGTCTTTATAACAATGACTCTCCTCTTTACAATACTGTTGCTTGGTATATTCATTATCCTAATCATTGCAGTTCATGCAACTTATCACAAATTGCAGTTATGTTGAATAAAAATTATTATAACTTTACTGCATCTGTGTTATTGCCTTTGTTTGTATGAGACATAATAAATCTGTGAGAAAAGGGTAATTTCCGTTTAACCACGACAACCCTGAGATATTGTACTTTGAGTCCATGCGTAAGCGACTGCTACAAATCACCTTTTACTATTGTGTTTCTGGTGAGGTACTGCTAGTAAGCCGGTAAGGTTTGGACAACAGTTACAAATAGTTGTAGGCAGAGACTTAGGGGGTCATTCCGACCCCGGCGGGCGGCGGGCGCCGCCCGCCGGGCGGAAACCGCCCAAACACCGCCCTGCGGTCAAATGACCGCGGGGAGCATTTTGACTTTCCCACTGGGCCGGCGGGCGATCTTCAAAAGATCGCCCACCGGCCCAGCGGGAAAGCCCCAGCAAAGATGAAGCCGGCTCCGAATGGAGCCGGCAGATTTGCTGGGGTGCGACGGCTATGCAGACACTGAAAATCTTGTTGGGGCCCTGTTAGGGGGCCCCTACAGTGCCCATGCCAGTGGCATGGGCACTGCAGGGGCCCCCAGGGGCCCCACGACACCCGTTCCCGCCAGCCTGGTTCTGGCGGTGAAAACCGCCAGAACCAGGCTGGCGGGAAGGGGATCGGAATCCCCATGGAGGATTCCCTGGGGCAGGGGAAAACCGGCGGGAAACCGCCGGTTCTCCTTTTCTGACCGCGGCTTTACCGCCGCGGTCAGAATGCCCCGGAAGCACCGCCAGCCTGTTGGCGGTGCTTCCTCTGCCCTCTGCCCTGGCGGTGAGACACCGCCAGGGTCAGAATGAGGGCCTTAGTCACCTACAAACGAAAGTACTGTCATCCTGAAACCAGCAGTCTTGCTCAGAACAAGAGTCCAAACTACGACATGGCGCCACCAACGATGGTGTTTAGGCACTAATTTACGGATACCCTGACTATCACTGTCTCACAGACAACAGGTACCCTCAGTCCCTTATACGGAGACGTCAGTGGTCTTTGGGAGAATCCTCCTCAGCCAAACAGGTAACACCTGCTTAGGCTGTAGGTTGTTCGAGCTCGAACTCACAAAAGGAAAAACTTCCCCTATTTTTGTGTTCCGTTTCTCTAAAACAAATATGGCCAATACCATAGACATTCCTGCAAATGCTAGAAATTCACTTACACAACATTTAATAGCGCATGGCCTTACGGAAGAGGGCGGGGATGTTACTTTGATTGTAGAAGCGAGTGAAGCCTACCAAACAGAAACATTTTACTGTTGGGTTGCCTTTCCTGAGGCTGACCAACGGACGCACACATTTCACACATATGACATTGCGGACGTGCCCGTAAGATACGAAGAATACCAGTATCATGAAATATCGCTCACATATCAAGAACACTAGAACTGGTTTGAAGGCGCCCTACCACATATACTAAGACGGGTGAGGCTAGGTCCTTTAAGTAATGAGGGACCTACATGGCCTATGTTTGCCACATATACACCTCACCCAGGCATCCAGAGTATGCCGATCGCAGATTTGCGAATATTATATAATGAATTAGTGGCATTTTGTAGACGATTGGTTCAGTTCGTGATGCGAACATTGAATACTACCCCAGCACGTCCAGCACCGCCAGTAGCTGGTGGATATCAATTAGCTACCGGGATTAATCCACAAACAGTGCATACCATTATGGGTAAAGTGCCCACGGAACGGGAAAAAATACCGTTCTGGATTGCCCAGAAAACAAATCAGCTGGAAGCTGTGTTCCCCCATACGGGGCCGCAGGACAAACATAGATTGCTCACTATGTGCTTGCCGTTTGGGATGGTTCCCTCGGTGGATGAATGTGCCACATGGGGTACAGTCTTCGCTGCCGTTTATACTACCACACATGGTACCCCTACACTTGCCAATTTACCGGAGGTGTTAAAACAAATACAAAATAAACATGGGGCCGCACCGGCCCTGGATCTGGGGATGAAATTGATGCGTAACTTTGATGCCGTCTCTTCGATAATACTAAGTAATATTAAAGGGGAAGCGGTGGCACTGGCAATACGCCAGCGTCTCCGGGAAACTCCAAATATGGAACAAGAGAGACAGCTGCCGAGAATAATATCCGATACCTATACTAGTATAGGACGGGATGGTTTGGGAGCAGGTACGAAGCAGGCACAAGAGGGCTCTAAGAAGCGCTGGGAAAAACAAAAAGATTTCAAGGATAGGAGAAACAAAAGAGCTGATTCTCCTCATCCGGAGTACTCCGAAAGGAGATATAGGGGGTCATTCTGAGCTAATACCGCTGCGCGGTCAAAAGACCGCCGTGGTTATTCTGAGTTTCCCGCTGGGCGGGCGGGCGACCGCCAGAAGGCCGCCCGCCCGCCCAGCGGGAAACCCCTTCCCACGAGGATGCCGGCTCCGAATGGAGCCGGCGGAGTGGGAAGGGTGCGACGGGTGCAGTTGCACCCGTCGCGATTTTCAGTGTCTGCTTTGCTTTGCAGACACTGAAAATCTTAGTGGGGCCCTGTTAGGGGGCCCCTGCAGTGCCCATGCCAATGGCATGGGCACTGCAGGGGCCCCCAGGGGCCCCACGACACCCGTTACCGCCATCCTGTTCCTGGCGGTGAAAACCGCCAGGAACAGGATGGCGGTCGGAATC
Source organism: Pleurodeles waltl (assembly GCF_031143425.1). Classification (NCBI taxonomy): domain Eukaryota; kingdom Metazoa; phylum Chordata; class Amphibia; order Caudata; family Salamandridae; genus Pleurodeles; species Pleurodeles waltl. The sequence continues at coordinate 227,655,576 of NC_090444.1, read as the reverse complement.
CCCATGGCGGCGCTGCTTGCAGCGCCGCCGTGGAGGATTCCCTAGGGCAGCGGGAAACCGGCGGGACACCGCCGGTTTCCAGTTTCTGACCGCGGCTGTACTGCCGCGGTCAGAATGCCCATGGGAGCACCGCCAGCCTGTTGGCGGTGCTCCCATCATTTTAGCACTGGCGCTCGTCGACCGCCAGGGTTAGAATGACCCCCATAATCTCAGAAATAGGGATAACATTAGAACTCCAGACAGATATACTGATTCACGTCCTTCTCGTTCCTTTCAGGACGCACCGGATTGACGTAGCGAGAGAGGGGGCCGTCAAGATCGACGTTCGGAATACGTTAAAGAAAAGACAGACTCACCACAGTCTACTGTTAAAAAAGAAGAAAAGACTCCTCAACAAAAGCCACAATTTAAAAAGAAGAAAGTGGCTGCACTGACCATTAAAAATGCCGGTAGTATTGAGAACACTGTTGAGGAACAGGAGGTGGGCAGTGACTCTGTTGGACATCGCGGCAGAGGTCACGATATGTCGCCAGAGTCTGAAAGATCATCTGGATGCGACAGCAACTAGCGATTACATCGCAGTTGAAACGGCGGATGGCCGCGTACTCCCACCCGATCGGGTTTTTGATTTAACAATTCAGATAGAGGGAGACGTAGAACGCATTATTAGTGTGATATTTTGGGATGAACTTACAAGTGATATCCTGTTGGCCGAGAGAGACTGGCCACCTGAACATGTCCGCAAACTCCTACATGGGGAAGATGTCATTTTGCCTTCTTTCTCCGATCTTGTTCCAGAGGCAGACAAACAAGCCTATGCTGCTGAATGGGCTTTAGCGCAGGCACCTGCATTATACCGTAATCATGTAGGATGGGACAAGGACTCTCCTTGTCATGTTATTCCCGTTCGGTCTACACCACACCCGCAGCCACAATACCCTGTTAAACATGAAGCAAAAGCTCCAGTGACGGAGATACTGTCACAACTTGAATACCAGGGAGTAATTGAGCCCTATACATCGGCAATGAATAATCCGCTATTTCCCGTTGCGAAACCTGATCATTCATATAGAATAGTGGTTGATTATAGGCACTTGAATAGTCATAAATGCACTTATGCTATACAAAATTCACACAGCACAGCGCTTATTAATAATATAGTGCGTAAAAAATACAAAACTACATTGGATATATCTAATGGTTTTTTCTGCCAGAATTTAGCACATGAAAGTAGAGACCTAAGTGCATTTTCCTTTGGTTCTCAGAACGCTTTTGTCGTTTACCCCAAGGTTATAAGAACAGCCCAGGACTGTTTTCGGCCCGTGTCACATCAATCTTGCACGCGCTTGATTCCGAGGCATTATCATATGTGGATGATATCTATCTCACTGATGACACTCTTGACATTCATCTTGCAAGGGTCGATCGGATAATTCTGGGATTTGCTGCCTACGGATATAAATTTAATTTTATGAAAAGCAAGATTGCCTTTCTTAGTGTATTGTTCCTGGGATATGAGCTATCAAACGAGGGGAAGAGCCTGGCCCCGCACATCCTAGAGAAGTGTGCTCAGCTACAGCCTCCGAACACGCTTAAGAAATTGCAGTCATTACATTTCATTAATTTTGGCAGAACATATATTCCAGATTATGCTGAACGCGTAAAGCCATTATATGACTTAATTCAGCCCAATTATTCTAGCAGGCGATGGACAATTGAACACACACACATCCTAAGGGACATACAACGAGACATGCTGGAAGCTAGACACTTGTACACACGGGACAATAAAACAAATTTGGTCATCAGAATAATAGCTGGTGCCCTAGGATTTACCTATGTCACCTTTAATGAGGGTGACACGGTGCCAATAGCATACAAATCACATTTGTACTCCAATGCAGAGAAACGTTTTGCTCCTACTGAAAAAATTCTGACGGCAGTTCAGATTGCCGTCATAAAGGAGAGACCGCTTGCCCAGGGGAAACGCATTGTTGTTGTCTCCCCGGTTCCGGCCTTAGAGGCTGTCACTAAAGCGAGCGTTCCTAACGCTAAGGCATTGCATCCACGCTGGATTCAGTGGGCAACATCTCTGACCGCCACTGATGTTGATTATGTGTTTGACCCAAGACTTCAGACACAGGAGTTTCTCCAGTATGAACAGGAGTACCCCGCTCCTTACACATATTGCCAATAGACAGTTATGATACAATCATTTATACTGACGGATCGGCACAACCGGCTGTGGGTACTAAACATCAATACTCGGCAGCTTGCGCAGCCGTGTGCGGGGTATTGGAAGACGGAGTTTTCCATCCTCATAATACCTACACACAGACCTTAGGGGACTGCACAGCCCAGTTGGCCGAGCTTAAGGCTCTTCTTCTAGCGCTCGAAAATACAGAGCCAGGAACACAGACTTTGATTGTCTGTGATTTGTATTACTGCGTCCAGTCATACAATGAATACTTCACTCATTGGAAACTGAACGAGTTTAGAGACTCTAAAGGGAACACCATTAAACACAAAATGTTGTGGGGAAGGGTGGCTGATCTTAAAGATAAGCTGCCATGTGTCCATGTAGTACATACATTAGGGCACCAACGTGTAGGAATACATGTTGCCGTAATACATTGGCTGACGAAGCAGCCGAAGCATCAGTAGCTACGGCTTCTGTGGCTGCAGTGACTCGTTCTAGGACGAGGTTGGATAATGAAATACTGATTGCCGTTAAAGCCTCGGCTGCAGGCAAGACCCTTCCGAAAGGATACCCTACGAACTATACCTATCATATCAGTGCACGGAATGTTGCTTTTGCAACAATTCCTGATGTTGGTGATCGAGTGATCCCAAATGAAGACCACAGATTGGAACTGATTACAGCTGCACATGAGGGTGTCGCTTCTGCACATGCTGGTATACAGGCCACTATCACCATTCTACAACAACAGTACTGGTGGCCTGGTCTATGCAGACGGACTAAACAGTATGTCCTTTGCTGTGACATTTGTCAGCAGATTAAGGGCTCGAATATCAGACGCCCTCCGCAGACATCTCTCTTAGTGTCAGACAAACCACTCCATTGTGTGTTCCTGGACCATTGTGGTCCTTTGCAACCTGATGGTGCATACAAATACATTTTAGTGGCTGTAGATTCCTGTTCTAGATTCCTGTGGGTATGGCCACAGCGGTCGGCTGACGCCCGGACTGTTATAAAAGATTTGCTGATCTTTATCGGTACATATGCGGTTGCAGCATTCCATTCAGACCAGGGCCCTGCATTTGCCTCTAAGGCTTTCAGGGACACCATGAGGACGATGGGTGTTGAACTCCATTACTCTTCACCATACCATCCCGAGGAAAATTCGGTCGTGGAGAGGCGGAATCGTGATCTAAAGCAGTCCTTAACAGCTCGAGTATTAGGTTCAGGCCGCAGTTGGTTACATCACCTATATGGGGTCCAGAGAGCACTGAATAATCTGCCAAGACGGTCCTTGGGGGGAAAGTCTCCATATGAGGTTCTCTTTGGGACAACTATGTATGTTCCCGATCTTGATGCCCCTGGTATGGTGGCAGCAGAAACACCATTTGACATAAAAGAACGTCTCGCTGTTTTACAGGAGCTTCAACAATTCCGTGATGATAAATCATCTGCAAGCGCTGCCACCTTGGGAATAAGGGATTTGGCGAAAACTTCGACTGGCTGGATTCCTAACGTTGGGGATCTGGTTCGTGAGAAGATCGCTGTGAAAAAAGAGTTTGGTCCAGCATACAGAGCACCTGTACCGGTCTTGGGGATAAAAGGCACCAGGACTGTCATCCTTCCGCCATTGTCTGGTTCCAAATCAAACAGATTAATCTCCATTGATGACATCAAATTACACCATGTGGCCGATTCTTCACAGTAGACCAGGAGGTCCCTTGGGTGGTTCCCGATCCCCTCTCACTACCCAACAGGACATCCCTCTACATAGTAGGATGACCATCGCTACTACTGACTATGCAACTATGTCAGCTGCTGTTCCAGACACTTCCTCGACCATGGGGAGGGCGGAAAATGAACTTTTGTTGGTTCCTGTAACAACTTCGGAGAACACACCGCTACAGGATTTGGCTGTATTTTACACGAACACTTCCACGACTGGTAACGTCATCTATCATGAACCTCCACGAACAGTGGATGGGAATTCGATGAGTCCTGTTTTTGCGGAGACTTCCTCTGGCTATTTTGTGGACATTGATGATTTTTCTTCAGATTCATCCTCAACTGAGACTGACAAACTTTCCAGAGGTAGCAAGTTCTATCAATGGCTTAAAAATAACTATTTGATATATCCATGGAACTATCTCTGGTTCTGTTTGACATTTATTGCATTGTTTTTATGGATTGGTTTTGTGACTGTTTTCTTTTTACTAATTAATGGTCACTATATTGCTGATCGCTCCTCAGTGGAGCCTGTTGATGTAATTTTAACACCACATAATTCATCACATAAGGTCCGACGTGATTTGTCCCCTGTCAATATTACAGCTATTCCAATTTCTTATGGGATTGTTTGGGACAAAGTTCCGTTCGATATATACGGGCCTACAGAGATAATTCAAATACCATATGTGTTCAAAATTTCTATGTCTGATGTTATTACACCTAATGTTGTCTCTGATGATTGGGATGTCCAAACAGTGGATTCCATGCTAACTGAAATGAAGGACTACTCCGCTTTTGGAAGTGATGATGTATATGTTTTTACAATGAATTATGGTGAAATGTTCTGCTATAATAATTGGGGACATCACTACCTGCACCGTGCAACTAGATATAGGCCTCTTTTCAACTACACACAATGGGAACATTGTTCAACACCACGGGTGGGGAGTCCAAAGTATTACAGTGACAAATTTACATACTTTTCTGGGCATGATACAAAGAAAGCTGACTCTTATTATTTTAAATTACCCACGACACACATTAGAAAACTGTTGCTGACAGATACAAAACTGATTTATTCAGATCCCTTTGTTTCCCGACTTTCGATTGAGGGTTATGAATATTGGAAGAACACTATCGATTTGAAGAGTGTATGGGGGACGCAAGATTGGCAGATACAGGGTAGGGAGGCTTTGTTTCGAGCTTGCTTAATTCCTGTGCAAATGATTTTTTTAAATGACACTGTTGAGCAGACATCATGTCTGGGATTAGCTAAAATAAAGGATCTAAACACGCCCAGTATCCCTACACCGACAAAATTTAAAGATTGGCAACACTTTCTAAATGTTTCTGAGGAAAGGCTAGATGCATTGGTTAAGGCTGGTGACTATAATTCTTCACTTTCCAGTCCCGGGTGATGGTTGGTATGGCCCACTGAAACTGATGAGTGTCAAAGGCGTTTTTTGAACTCTTCAGGGGGGTTTTCCATTCATAGACCAGATCCTCTCTTTTTGTCAGGTCAGCATGCTGGTATAATTACAACATACAGTGTGGGCAAGCTGTGCCAACAATGGGTACAAACGAACACCTTAACAGCAGTGAAACAACACCTGAATACTCTTTCTGACAGTATAGACCTACAAGATTTCCTATTAGGTCCTAGAAAACAACGCTCAAAACGTTTTTTATATGCCATGTATAATGAAATTTGGAAACTTTCTCAAATTGAGGCTGCTGCACGTTTACGGCAACTTGATAAAGAGAATTTGGAAAACACATTGGCTGTTGTCGACAATGGCATGAACACGCTATCCAACAGGATTTATTCCCTGTCGAATATAGTGTCATCTGCTATTGATATCACTCAGACTGATTTGTCTCGGTTATATCATGGGCAAACACAGCTGCGTTCCATCATGCAGCTGAGTTGGGCATTGCAGACGCTGAAAAGTGGCCACATTCCATGGAAATACCTTAATGGGAGTGAACTATTCGCTGCTTTTAATTTTTCCAGGGAACAAGTGTCAATGGCTAAAAGAGAGGCTCGTTTCACCTTGCTTCATGTGGAAAAATTAGATAAGTTGCCCTTCACGGTAGCAGAGAGTCCTTCAACTATCTGGCTCTTACACAGCATTATTAATTTACCGTTTTCAACGTTTCGTTTCTCAAGCTGCCTGAAACATCTTGCAGTGGGACGATATGAACGGCTAGGAGATAGCTTTATTAAGGAAGAGTGGGAGTTGCCCTTTGAGTATCGATGTCTGAACGGCGAACAAGAGGTCTTTCTTAGCGGAAGTGAATGTGAGACTACTGTTCGTCATTCCATGATATGCAAACAGGTGTCTCTTCACGGTCTTTGCAATGCGGGGGTCGCGAATTTGGCCTGTTTTCTGAAGGGTACTCCCGTCCCCTTGATTCATTCAGTGTTTCATATTCTTTCTAATGGGAGTTATGTTCTTCTGAGCAATGACAGCTGTTGCGGCTTGCGACCTGGAATTGCCTACGCAATCTCAGTCACGAAGGTCGTTACGTGTTGTGGCCATGTTTTGTTTCCCCCCACACGAGAGATACAAGTATCTGAAATGTGGCCCCACATTGATACTATTAATGTGAACTATGACAAGTTGAGTAGACTGAAGGCACTATTGTTTCAAAAACAGGTCGCCTTGACATCTGCAAAAGAGACGTATGCTCTCCAGGTTGCGAGATCATCAGCTGAGATACAATCCCTTTTAAATACCGATTTCCCCAAACACTTTGGAGAGTTGGTGTCCAGAATATTCAATGCTTCAAGCACAACTGGGATTGTTAATTTCTTTAAGGCTGTCGGGTCTGGTTTCGTGTCCATCTTCCAGACTGTCTTCGGAGTCATCCCATCAGCCATCCATTCTCTTTTTTCCAGTGTGTTTGGTGGCTTTCCAATTATTTTGGCTTTAATTGGCGGACTACTACTGCCATTTTTTCTGATTCGCGGTGGTTGTTTTTTTCCAGCGACACAGAGCAATGGAGCCGCTCCCGTCAACGCCGCTGTGCCGTGAATGCATGGTTCGAATCTTCGGTACACCTTTTCTGGTGGAACTGGAATTTGACTGGTCATTGTCATTCCGGCCTCTACTGTGGTGCGTACAACCAGTGTTCCGCTGCATATGGTATCTCTTTGAACATCTGCCTATGGTCTGTCTTGCTGTTGCACCGACATCTCCTGTGGACCACGAACTGCTGATGTCCCCGATGAGGGTTCATACACGGTCATGCCCCTTGAGACTGAGGTTGCTCCGCGAGGCCACCTATGAGCCTTCTGTTATACGATCTAACATGGATGAGGACACTGCAGCGAGTGTCGATACACCGATGACTATGGCTCACTTCTGCTCTGTGGATCAGTTTGTCCGTCCAGCTCTCGATTTCACTTCAGACGATGTTGACTCATTTTTGAGATCCTTGAATGGTGACTTCGATGACATTCTTCAAGATCCTGCACATAGCACATAATTTGATGAATTTGCTTGCCAGTTCCCGATTCTAATAAAGTAGCAATTATACTAAAAGTTTGCTATACTTGTCATGGTTGATATTAAAGTCTCTGACATGTTTTTTAAATGAATTTTATAACACAGCATTTCTTTTATCGTTAAGTTTTTTGGCTTTTTAGTTCAGTAGCAGCTTTTTAGCGATTGGGTTTCTTTACCTTCATCATACCTGTTACGGCAATGGGGAGGGTGTAGTGAATCCTAGTTTGTTTTAACGGGTTAACAGGAGTTAGCTTAGCCGTAGGCTTGTAAACTCGTGCCCCCGTCACCCAGTGACTTTTAACCTACTTAGCTTGCTCTGGCTTAGTCCATTTAATTATTTATTTCCTTTAAAATGGCGGCCTTGTTTATAGTTAGGCCACTTGTTATGGGTTCTATTATCAGTGTCACTGCGCCAAGGCGTCAAGATCAAGCACGAAAGACAAACATACAGTAGGCATTCACACTTAGGGATTTTCCCTCTCTATACTTTCGAGGGATTGTTGATATTAATTGCCGTCCCAAGCATGCCTGTTATCTATTGTTATGAATAACACTTATGTCAGGGGACCTTGTAGATCTGTATAAATACAACACACTTTTAGACAGATAATCAGAGGGATTCCGACCAGAGGGCATCGCCACCATCGCTGATACCGATGCTGCAGTCATCTTGACACTGACCCAGTCTTCGTGTCCCTGCGGAGTCTGAGATAGAGACCTCATTCCAAGGTAACGTGGGTTGGGGGCTCCTCTCATGGACACGGCTTTGGCAGATTAGGTTTAACGAACCCAGCTCTTCCTTTTTCAGGTAGGAGGTTAGACCTACTCTCCTTAGGGTATTAGGGCTTATTCCATCTTTTACATATACATATATTTCTTTCATATATTGCATAATGGTGGGGGTCTTTATAACAATGACTCTCCTCTTTACAATACTGTTGCTTGGTATATTCATTATCCTAATCATTGCAATTCATGCAACTTATCACAAATTGCAGTTATGTTGAATAAAAACTATTATAACTTTACTGCATCTGTGTTATTGCCTTTGTTTGTATGAGACATAATAAATCTGTAAGAAAAGGGTAATTTCCGTTTAACCACGACAACCCTGAGATATTGTACTTTGAGTCCATGCGTAAGCGACTGCTACAAATCACCTTTTACTATTGTGTTTCTGGTGAGGTACTGCTAGTAAGCCGGTAAGGTTTGGACAACAGTTCCAAATAGTTGTAGGAAGAGACTTAGGGGGTCATTCTGACCCCCGCCGGCGGCAGATGCCGCCGGCCTGGCGGGAACCGCCAGAAGACCGTACCGCGGTCAAAAGACCGCGGCAGTCATTCTGAGTTTCCCGCTGGGCTGGAGGGCGACCGCCAGAAGGCCGCCCGCCCTGCGGGAAACCCCCTTCCACGAGGATGCCGGCTCCGAATGGAGCCGGCGGAGTGGAAGGGGTGTGACGGGTGCAGTTGCACCCGTCGCGATTTTCAGTGTCTGCCACGCAGACACTGAAAATCTATGTGGGGCCCTGTTAGGGGGCCCCTGCACTGCCCATGCCAGTGGCATGGGTACTGCAGGGGCCCCCGGGGCCCCACGACACCCGTTCCCGCCAGCCACGCCCCTGTGGAGGATTCCCTGCGGCAGCGGGAAGCCGGCGGGAAACCGCCGGCTTCCCTTTTCTGACCGCGGCTTTACCGCAGCGGTCAGAATGCCCCCGGAAGCACCGCCAGCCTGTTGGCGGTGCTTCCGCGGTCGTTGGCCCTGGCGGTCCATGACCGCCAGGGTCAGAATGACCCCCTTAGTCACCTACAAACGAAAGTACTGTCATCCTGAGACCAGCAAACTACGACAATGTTGAATTTTCCTGTTGGTATATCTTTATGGAAAAGTATTGATGTTAGGGTGTGATAAGGAAGTGTACACATATCTGGGATGAAAACATTTCCTGTTATACTTGGATACATGGCTCTGTGAGTCCTCACACTGTCATGAGACTAACTTCTGTTTCTTTCTGTTTCAGAGGAAATGGCACTGTTGATGTAGGCCAAAAGAGTTGTTATAGGACTGCAACAAGTAACGCTGACCAGAAGGGAGGCACCTCCAGCCTCATGGACTATTATTGGCAGTGTGGAGAACTATTGTATGCCCAGTTGCCACCAAACTGGGGTGGAATCTGCTCCATTGTCACCTTGCACACTCCAGTTTTGCTAATTTCGGGAATTAATCTGACATTTTTTCATGAACACACCATGAGCCTTCCAACGACTTTGCTATATCATAATTGAAGGAAAAGAATTGCAGAGTATTATGGTACAGGCGCTTGGAGTGACATTCCTCAAGAGTACCATTTGTTTATTGATGTATAGTTGTTCTTCAGAAGCATTCTACCATTTATTCAGGCGAAGGCAACTGCTTGATGACTGCTTATAACTTGATGAGATTTGCTGAAGTGCATCAATGCTACAAGGATGGATTCAAAAAGGAAGAGATGGATGCAGTGAGAATGATGGTAATGAAGTACAGCTATGTACTTGACCTTATGACGGCCATGCAAGGAGGGGTGTGCAAGAAGATTGGAATTGCATGCTGTACTTTCATTCCAATGAATGATGCAGATAATGGAACTTTAACAGAAGCCACACAGACACTGCGTAATCTACAAAAGAAAATGGTAGATAAAGGGGGTGCTCCAGATAATTGGCTTAGTAGGTTGTTAATATTAGTGCCATCCTGGATGTCTGGACTGTTGAAGCCTTGTTGCCAGCTATCGTAGCCATATCATTAATATATTGTGTTGCACAGTTGATCCTAACATGTTGTAGAAGAGTAGGTGCTAAGGCTGGGGGGATGTTTCCAGTTAGGACACTAACGTGTAGTAGATCTTCAGGGTAATATATATCATCTCGTGCCAAATGTAGACCAAGGTTTAGATTCAGTAGTTGAAAGATCAACTAGAGGGGAGAATGTTACAGAAAATGTGGAATATGAATGTGAAAATATAACACAATAACAGACACGGCGGAAAGCGCTACACAGCTGTATGTAGTAAATGAGCACTGCATGCCCAAATCAAATACTGACTGGAATAAGGTGGAAAGTTCACTTGAGGACATGATGGAATAAGTGACTTTAAAGGGTTGCAGTTAAAACGCTAACTGGTGTTTAATAAGCATGAAGGAATTTACGATCTTAACACATAGGCTCAGTGGCACACATTTCGCATTTTTAAATAGATTGTTACCTGATTAGACAATGAGTGCAGGAAATTTAATCAGTTCAAAATACATGGAGGGTTTAAGCTCACAATGATAAAGCATGCATGTCATTAAAGCTGCATTTACTGCAAATAAGCATGCATTCAAGAATGAAGAATAGTTTGCCAAGCATTGTAAAAACCACAAATGAAGAATGTATAGGGTATCATGTCAGAGGTTAGGGTTATGGGGTCACAGGTGTTTTATGTTTTTCTGTTTACAATCTATAACAGACAAGTCAATTATTATTTGCTGTTCTGCAATAACGGATGTGTAGTAATTTAGGTTAAAGTTGAGGGTCATAGGGTCACAGGTGGCATGATATTTTCACAACGAATGTGCAACTATGTTGTGATTCATTATTTGCGGTTTTGTAATAAAGCATTGTGTGGCTTTGTATATAAGAAGCTGTTTGTGCAACAGCAGATTGTGACTGGCTGCCTACCTGTGTGAGGAGGGTCGAAATTCCGGATGCAACAGTAAAGAGTTGTCTTTCTATTGCCAAAGAGGAGTATTTTTTTTTTATCATTTACTAAGTGTTAGATTTACCCTGCAGCATGACAAAACCAACGTGACTTTTGTCCTGTTATATTTAAGTAGGAGTGTGCCAGTCTGCATTTAAACCTTCATAACATTTTTGTCAAAAAAATGCCAAGGCAACATGAGCGTTCTTTTCCCTAACATATTGGTGGTTGTAAAAGCATGTGTGTTTTGTTGACTCCCATAGAGGTAACCGAGGAAATGGCCAAAATGTAGCAACATTTGGAATTATTAGGAAAAATTGTTAAAAAGCACTGAGCAAGAAAGTTTGTGTGTTTTTATAAGAATGGCATCATCAAAATGTTTGCTGAGCTAAGATCACCTTCTTCCCAGCTTGAAGGAATCTTACTAGCTTTCACCAACAGGCCAAAAACTTTTTTCCTAAGTGCTGGTCATCATTTCCTATTGGTACAGTTTCCTCCTACATTTGCAGTTTTAGGGGGAAAGAGGTATGAAACTCATAGGAGACCCCATCATGGTATACATTCCTAAAAAGTTGACAAAATTCTGACTTGCACAAGGTGTTATTTGTGCAGCTCGCTCTTGATTTTTCCAAAGAAACTTATAATTGAAATCATAAAATAGTGAAAATAAGTACAGAAATACAAAAATAGGTGGTGCATATGCAAGGTTATTTGGTGAACTAGTCCTGTGTTGCTCACACCATCAGAGGCTAGTAACCCTCCTGTCCTACACATCAGTAATACATTGAATTAAAGGGGAGCAATAGGTTATTTCAAGATCTAATCATAGGCTCACCTTATAATATACAATAACCACCAAATTTTCATGACGTTTCATGATATATATCCATTTATTATTCTTCTACAATACTATAGATAAACAATTGGTTATAAGAAAAATTCATTGCATATTTACAGTGAGAAAATCTTTGAAATGTGTACTCAAATTCTGTGTGGTGAATAGGTCATCGTATTCTTAGGCAGGGACTGAGCTAAAGATCATTGATAATCAGAAACATGTTATTATAAATTGAGAATCAGATTTATGCAAGGATTATATTTTTATATGACTAGTGCCAAATCAGAGCCAAGCTGGGGGCTCGTCTGGGATAGAGACAGGTGATAGTTTCATCTGTTATTGTTTGTACTGTGGATTGAGCTACAAAAATAGCTATATTCTGTTACATTTATCAGACTCATTTGACCTTTGGTCACAGAGATATATAGTCTTTATTAGTTGTCTCAGATGTTTAAAAAAAATATTTTTTGAAAACTCATTGCATACAATAATGCACATTATTGAGAAAATCTAATAGAACAGTTTTTCCCTCCATCAGCATTACAAATACAACAAAAATTAATTATAAAATTAAGAGAAACTGCCCAAACAATAACACAAGAGGGAGGAAGCAAAAGAAGAAAACTGTATACTCTAAAAGATCACCATAATGAAGATCTAACAGCAGCTAGTTATTATTCATACTGTGACTGTCATGTCAGCATAACCTAATATCTATTACAACTAGGGAGGTCAGTCAGGCAGGTATCTTCATATTTTTGCAAATGTTTGTGTAGAGCCAAGTTTTGATACATAAAGACTCACATACGGCTTCCCCTGTTTTATCTTATTCAGTCATTGTATACAATCTGGTGCCTCTGTAGATCTCCCCTTCTGTCATTTTAGTGATCTGGCAATAGGTAAAGTGACAAAAACAAATTGCTGTTGCCTTACAGTGTTGTTGATAGATTGTGAGATCATTTCAAATAAGGCCCCATAGGGATTTGGTCATATAGTAACCTTGACCCTTCAACCTATAAATCCAAATATCTGATCCCAAAAATGATAAGGATGGGGGCAGATGAAGCATATATAGAGACCATCACCATCAGCTGAGGCTGTGGGGTACATCTTGTAGATAAGATGCAGAGTTTGATACAGCATTTGGAGCCAGATGTACAAAGCTTTTTCTTGTCGCAAACCTGTTTGCGACAAGAAAAAAGCATTTTGCAATGCACAGACCACATTTTGCGATACAGTAATCTATTTATGAATTACAAAAAGGGTTTGCGAGTCGCAATTAGGAAGGTGCGTTCCCTTCCTAATTGGGAGTCACAGTGCAATGTATGATTGTTTTGTGATCCTGAATGAGGTCATAAAACAATTGCAGTTAGCACCAATTTTAAACTGGTGCTAACTCATTTGCAAACATGAAGGGGTCCCCATGGGACTCTTCCCCTTTGTGAATGGATGTGAAAATATTTTTTCAGAGCAGGCGGTGGTCCTGTGGACCACCGCCTGCTCTGAAAAAATGAAGAGAAAACTTTTCTTTTTTTTTAAATGTGCTTTAAGGAAAATGGGATGCATTAAAAAAAAAAAACACTGCTTTAATTAAAAGCAGTCACAGACATAGTGGTCTGCTGTCCCCAGCAGGCCACCATCCCTGTGAGTGCACCATTCCCAATGTGGTTGCAAATTACGACCTACCTTATGAATATTAATGAGGTAGGTCATTTGCGACCCCCTTGAGAATCACAAACAGTGTGAGGTACACTGTTGTACATATGGTTTTGTGACTCGCAATTTGCGAATCGCAAATGAGCTGCAAATTGCAAGTCGCAAAACTCTAGCTCATACATTTGGCCCTTACTTACTAAAAAAAGACACCCTTCTGTAATTTGCAGCACGAATAGCTTTTATTGTAAATTCCCCAATTGTTCCAAGCAAACTTACAATTTGTAGCGGCTGTGATAGCATTTAGCATGGGAAGTATTACTTCCTCCCCCAGTTTCAGATGTAATAATCAATATAAATTGCATATACCTTTGAAATGAGATACAAAGTAAACATTACCTATACTTTGAGCTAATTGGGAAAGTTCTCTTTTGCTGTGACTGCTGAAGTGTCAGATTTGTACATAACTGAACCACAAGGAAGAAACTATTTCTGGATGATTATTAACTAACTCGTTCCAGGGTATTACTGAACCTGCTTGTACAAAATTTGCCAGCTAGGGGCATCCGGTCCCTTCCCAGTTGGATATGACAGATTTCTTTAGCTGAAGACCTAGCAGGCAGCAGTACCTTAATCATGAAGATTAATAAGTCCACAGCACTGTGAACTCCAACCAAACTTTCTAAAATCTATTAGTTAGAATATGGGGGTGTCTTGCACCTGGCACACTTCTGTAGCCTAGGTATTTTTAAAAACGTAAAGAGCTCAATGCCAACAACCCTCAGCATCATGCTCAGATAAATGTAATTGGAAAGATTATTGACAGTAGGGGCTTCAGTTACCCAATCGAACAAGTCAGCCTTTGATTCTTGGAAGAGCCAACCCTACCTCCTCAATGCCTTAAAGTAGGTTCTTTAAGTTAGTGCACAGTTTTTCCCTGCCATAAGAAAAAACATATCATTCGATCACATTTGTCAAACAAATACTGCTGGACTTTGATCATAGCAATGGAAAAACGAATATTAACAAAGGAAGGATAATCATTTTAATTAAAGCAACCCAATCAATGACAGAAAGGGCTAATGACTGCCACTGATTCAGTAGCTCACATATTTAACCAAAGTTGGGATATAATTAAATTGAAATAGATCTGTCAGATTTGTTGTAACATAAACCCCAAATACATAATAGAATGGGCTGTGGAACAGTGTGCCCACATTTCAAGTGGCAACATGGATGAGGAGCTATTAAGCTCCTTTGAACAGGGCCTCATCACAATATGTGAGTCACCTCAAGGTGGAGCTTGCAGTACCTAGATCACAAGTGCAACTATTAACTGGGTTAGTATTCGACAATTCTTCTTCTGCTACAGCAATTGGTTCTGTTACATTCTCAGCACAAACCTTTTTTGAATTCTGGAAAGCAAGCTCCCATGGTTATCAAACACCCTCCATCCTCTGAGGGTAGAGGTCACTCAAGCTGTCAGAGCGTGGAAACACTACCGCCCGTACTCAAAAGTGGACTTTCTTTACTAGAGACCGTATGGTTCCACACAGAATTCTCTCCCCTCTGTTGCTGGAAAGACCTCACTCATGGCCTAAAGGAAATGGTCGTGTTCGTAGTGACTTGATTAATGTGGTGGCTTGGCTAATCATCACCAATGAGTCTACTCTTCAGCCATGCTCCTTGCTTTCATTCAACTGAGTGCCTCCTACAGCCATGCACCAATGTGAAAATTATTTGGGGGGGATCATATATATGCACAATGTTCTCAGGCCACTGTTTGGCACAAAAGAAGACAAGGAATCATTTATTACCAAAGTGACTCACTAGATCTAGAATGTCTGCAAATGCCCTTGTGAAACACCACGCTATGAACACTATTATTTAGCACAGAAGCAGAATAGTGGATTCCTTTAATTAGTAGCCAAGGGCATCAAAAGAGATTGGTTGAGCATTGATCCATAAATACAGCCAAGTAGTCAGTTGAGCATAGTTCAATATACACAGCCAACACGTGTTTCGTCACAACAGGTGACTTTTTGAAGGCTATGAGATGGCACAGTAAGTAGGGAAGTAAGGAAGGTCATTCACTAGTAAAAAGAACAGGGTAAAGGGTAAGCCCTGCTGACGAAGACCGTGGTAAGTCTTGTTCTTGGTCTATGTCGACCACATCTATGCAGGAAATGGAGTCCAACCTGTAGCTCCAAAAAAGTGACACAGTCCGAAGGTAAAAGTTAACTGGGACTTTCAGTGCAGTGTATCCGAGGAGGACTCCAAGGATGTCAGCTCAAGATTCAGCTATGGTCCGGGCGAAGATTTCCATCTTGAAAAATCGTTTAAATCCGAAGGTAGAATTCTCCACCAAGGTCTCCTGCGATGCGTAGCCGCTGAAGAAAATCTTCAAGAAAAATACTAAGTCCAAATGTAAACATTTGATCGAGGCCTCCCGCTTGCTGTAGCCGAACAGGGCTCCATTGCGGTTGGCCTCAAACTTTGACTTTGTCCCGGTCTAGTGCGACCAGATGACCGGATTGGCGCTTTTAGTTTCTATGCACTAGAAAACATTAATTCTTTAAAAATTCATATCTCTGGTTCCCCTTATCTAGATTTGATCGTTTTGGTGTCATTTTAAAGATAAAGATATACTCTATTTTTATAAATTGGTGTTGGATTTTTATTGTGTTTACTTATTTACTGTTTTGTGATTTTAAAATGCTTTACACACCTGTCTCCTAAATTAAGCCTAACTGCTCGTTGCCATGCTACCAAGGGTTGAGCTGGGATTAATATATTGAGACCTGACTGGACCTAGTGGGGGTTTGTGGCCTATTGCTAAGTGTAGGTACTTACCACTTTCCAACAGGCATGGTGAGCTAAAACACAATGGATTAAACCCAGATCTGTGACTGAGGTGAATGTTTGCTTTGTTCAACAGTCCATCCCTCATCTGTTCTTTTAGCTTTACAAGTGTGGCCTCATATGGTGGACATGAAAATTTTAGATCTTAATAATAACAAACATAACACATTAAAACTAACACTGAAAGCGTTCTGGCACCAAATTGTAATGTTTATAACTCAAGGCTCCCGAGGGAACACAATCTCTCAAATAACAAGAAAGCCCTGAAAGGGTCATATGTCTTTGGTCAACCCAGCCTGATGGCTCAAATTTACAACCGAATGGCAGAAACCATGGAGAGTATGAGTAGCATAGGTCCTCTGGTGAAGGCACAAACCTCATTCTCAAGCATCAGAATGAACTTTTTAATCTCTATGTGATCAAACTTATCAAACAGAACATCTTGCCCTCTTGCAATATCACTCAGAGCCTCTAGAGACTTTGACAGCCATTTTCCCAGGGAAATTGACAGACTGGGTCTCAGACAGGAATATTCTAGCAAATCTCCAAAAAGGGTTTCTCCAGAAGATTAGCACAATAGATCAAACCTTCAATTTTTCTGTAATTTACTGGAAAACAGTGGTATTGGAGAAGGGTCATTTGTTTGTGGGCTTTGCTGATTTAAAATCAACTTTTGATTCAATTTATCGCCATAAGCTCTGGGGTGTTCTAGGCCACATTGGAGTCCCAGATAACATCCTATCAGTCCTAATAAGATTGCATGAAACCAATTATGCCTGTGTAAGGTATGGCAATATGGGTGAGTTGTCCAACTCCTTTAGACTAGAGAAGGGAGTTCGCCAGGGCTGTGTTCTGGCTCCAGTTCATTTTAATTTATATATAAATGATCTAGTACAATTTTTAGACTTCTCTGGCAATGATGCTCCAAACTTAGGTGCCTCTAAAATCCTGATGCTACTGTTTGCAGATGACACGCTCCTTATTTCTAAAACTACTACTGGTTTGCAGGCCTTAGTGGACAGATTTTTAATTTTCTGCTCTGGAACAGGTTTAGAATTAAATATAAGGAAGACCAAATGTATGTCTTTCAACCCCTTTAAGGCTATGAACAGTTGTATTAAAGCTCAGAATGATGTGCTTGATCACATACAAGACTTTGACTTTCTAAGAGTTAGATTAGCAAATAAACTCACCTGGCAGCTGCAAATTAACAAAAGTATTAGAGCAAAAGCAGGACTCTGGGGCTGTCATGATGCTAGTCAAGGTTACAGAACTCCTTCTCCAGCTGTGGAATTATAGAATATCAAAGTAAACAGCCCAGCCTGAACTGCCAGGCCAGGTCCTCCTTGGACCGGAAACAAGCATCCTGCGACCGGTTTTGGGGTATCACCCCTCATCAGCCAGGCAGCTAGCAGGCTAGGGCCCTATACTGCTCAGATTTATGAGGGCATGTAAAAGACAACAGGCTTGTTGTAGCTGAGACCAAGTTTATGAGGTCTTGATGAAATATTCCGCAGAGTGTGCCACATCTCCCTCAAGTACTTGATGTAGGCGTGTATCCAGCAGGTCAGGATGCGATGTATTGACTTTCCAGTGTCGCAATCACACTGTGGGACTTCAGCAGCATCGCTGGCGACCTCAGGCTTACGCTGCAAGCTGTGGTTGTATCGTTCAGTAAGGACCACGAAGTCGGAGCAGGCAGTGGTGCGGCATCAGACAGCGGTGCCGGTTCTGGAGTTGCTAAAGTCGGTGAACTAGCAAGGAGCTAGTAAATGAAGTCTTTGTTGGCCCTGAGACTTCAGAACAGGAGACAAGCTCAATCAAAGCCCTTGGAGAGCACTGGTGGGGAAGGCAGAGTTCTTCCAGCAGAGTCAGGGGCCAGCAGGCAGCAGGACAACAAGCAGGGCACCAGTCATTCAAAGCAGTTCAGATTAGTCCTTTCGGCAGCCAGGCGGTCCCTCTGACAGAGTCCAGTTGTAGATCCAGAAGTGTCTGATTTTGGAAGGTTACAGATCCAGTATATATACCCAAAAATGCCTTTGAAGTGGGGGAAACTTCAAAGAGTGGTTTAGAAGTGCACACGATTCCCTTTCAACCCAGTCCTGTCTGCCAGGATTACTGTGGGGGTTATCAGTCCTTTGTGTAGGGTCGAACCACTGGCCTTTGAGGTGTAAGTGAGAGCCCCTCCACCCTTCCTGGCTAGGGAGACTCATTCAGTATGCAGATGAATGCAGATGTGACTGAGTGTCCTGGGTTTTTGCCTGTATGTGTAGAATGCACAAGGAGAGCTGTCAACCAGCACAGCCCAGATGTGGATTGGAGACTGGCTGTAAGGCACAGAAGGCAGTAAGTGCAGGGGAATGCCCACTTTCTAAAAGTGGCATTTCAAAAATAGTAATGTTAAATCCAACTTCACAATAAGTAGAATTTTCCATTACCATTCTGGCCATGCTAAACATGGCAAGGCTACTCCTTTCAGTCAGAGGCTACCAGTTAAAAGTATATAAGGGCAGTTCTAATGATGGCCTATGAGAGGAGCAGGCCTCACAGTAGTGTGAAACACATTTGTGAGTTTTTCACTACCAGGACATGTAAAACACATAAGTACATGTCCTGCCTTTTACATACATAGCACCCTGCCCTATGGGTTACCTAGGGATTACCTTAGGGGTGATATATGTAGAAAAAGGGGAGTTTACAGCTTGGCAAGTAGTTTTAAATGCCAAGTTGAAGTGGCAGTGAAACTGCAGACACATGCCTTGCAATGGTAGATCTGAGACATGGTTAAGGGGCTACTTACAGCGGTGGCACAATCAGTACTGCAGGCCCACTGGCAGCATTTACAGGCTCTGGGCACCTCTAGTGCACTTTACTAGGGACTTAAAGGTAAATAAATATACAATTAGGTAGGAGCCAATGTTACCATGTTACCATGTTTAGGGGAGAGAGCACATGCACTTTAGCACTGGTCAGTAGTGGTAAGGTGCGCAGAATCCTAAAACCAACAAAAACAGCATCAGAAAAATGGAGGGAGGCAGGCAAAAAAGATGGGGGAAGACCAAACTAAGGCTGTCAGTCTCCTCTTCTTCCAGTTTCCATGGTGAGCTGATGCCACAATTTGGGCAGTGTATCTAAATCCTGCAAACTATAAGCTTGAAACTGCGATTCCTTTTAGTATGTGAGAAATGTGTGCGGAGGTTCACTACAAGATAATTTAAATACATTTTTATAGCATGACATGGCCCAAGGCCGTTAGCGCACTTTACAACAGAATAAGTTTACCTTAACCATTCTTTTTTTCAGGAATATTTAACTGAAGTGAATCACCCAGAATGCTGAGCAAGGATTAGAACCTCACTCCATGTCATAAAAGTCAGCATCTGTAGCCACCAGGCCATATCTTGTGAGCTTGGTTTTATGGGTTCTGCTATCAGACCACCCCACTAATAAGAAAATAACAGCACTAGTCATCTTCAATCATAGATGCCAGTCTAGTGTCAAAGTTAGAGCTCAAAGAGAAATTAAAGACTCTTTTTTGGGAGTAGAAACTATCCAGTTGGAAGTCGGGTAGCTTGATGGACAGATTCCTAAGTCACTCCCCTGTATGAATCTTTCTTGGGTAAGATCCCCCATCCACTAAACAAGCGGCTATACATCAAATTTAGATATGAGATTTTGACTATTAATAGCTTTCACATCCGCTTGGGTGACAGATATTGCACTAACACTTTATGTCCACCATGTCATTCTGAGACTGAAACCTCATGTCATTTTTTTTGCTATACTTATTCAATTCCCCTTACAAGTGGGGAATCAGACAATGCGAAATCGCGCTAAGAATTTTGAGATCTGACCTTAACAAAGCAATTGTTATTGGTGTTGCAAAATTTTTATTTTCCTCATAGAATAAAGACAAGAAATGTTTAGATTCTGATGTCAATCTCTAATGTGTAACGAAATCTATTGTATGATTGTTATCCTATTTTACACCGCATTATAGAAACATTATTTTAAACTTTTGAAGTGCACCTTTCATAGCTAACGCTCATGCATTTGAAACCATTTCTGATGTTCACATGTTTTATCCCAGGTAATGAGCTGAACTTTCCTTTGTAAGAACTCTTGTTGAGCTTAACGGTGTCTTTGCAGGATGTGTCTTTATGCTTCTTTGCACAGTTGCATCTATAGCACTTTGATTGTTCGTGTGTTTTTTTAAGGTTACTTAGGGCCTAATTTAGAGTTTGGCAGAGGGGGTTACTCCCTCCCAAATGTGACAGATATCCCGTCCGCCCTATTACAATTCCATTATAGCCTATGGAAATTGTAATGCGGCGGACAGGATATCCGTCACATTTGTGATGTAGTAACCCCTCTGCCGAATTCTAAATGAGGCCCTTAGTCTTTTTTTCTGCTCGCATGAGTTTTTGTTGAGCTCATTATTACCGTTGCCAGCATGTAATGTTTTATAAAAAGTTATTTGTGCTTAATGGATTTTGAATCCGAAATAAACAAATTAATGATGATGATGATTACAATACCATGAAACCAGTTACTTAACCATACTTAATTATAGGTTGTGCCTCTCTTCTTCCACCAATGCTTGCAATTTCCCCATCCTGACCTCTGTCACGTTACTGTTGCACCCTCCGCCACATATCTACTACCAAAAGCGTGAAATCTCACTGCTGACAAGAAATAACTGATTTGAGCATTGGAGGGCTGGAGTCCCTCAAGTACAGTTGGGACCTGCACAGTGTCCCTGTACACAACCCCGTTACTGTGCAGTAACTCCATATGTGCCTCAGCACAGGTTTGATGTAGTAGTGGCCATTCCATAAGTATATCTACCAAAGCTATATAAGCAGTTGTCAGTCTGACATTGGTGATGCCGATGCCTGCGTGCCACTGAATCAGTCTGTACAGTCCTCCACAGAGCAGTAACTGACTGCCACACCTCGCTCACCCTATGCGACTGGGTCTCAAAACCTTTATTGACACTCGTGCTTAAATCACCCTACTTTTTACCTAACATATATGTGGATCTGTGCTGCTCTTGCTACAGTCGTTACATGCCCTCTCCAGCAGCCCAAATTCTCTAGCTGATGAGGTAGCACATCATGTTCTGGTATCTGTTCTATCTGTCCCTTCATGTTGGCCCTAAGTTTTAAAACTACAGACTGCTGTTGTTGGGTTGGTGCCACAGTTTGTTTTGTGGCCTGAGGTAGTGTAAATGGCAGCTGGTTCCCATGACAAGGATGTTGAGTGGGGAAGTTTCCTGGGCTAATTTTGGTAACTGCTAATATGTTGCAGTCACAGACCTAGGCACTCCTTGCAGTGTCACCATTCTAGGCACTCCTGCAGTCCTATTTGTCCCTACTATTTGGCTGTGATCCTCTTCACAACAGTGACCTCATGTGCTGGGAGGTTGCTAGGATCTATGTGAATGGAGAGGAAGGGTCATGGCAGAGTGCTGTGGAACTTACATTTCACATCTATACTCTACATCAGTTCACATCACAAAGGGCGATCATCATGTCATATTATAGCCTTATAACCTGCCGTAGCAGGCTCTACCGGCCATTAAAGGCCCTCTCCCTTGTTAAAGGCCCTCACCTTCGGCTCGCCACTTGGGGGCAGAAAGTTCTATTAAATAAAACAAGTACCTCAGAAAGCCCGAGGGGATTCCTCGGGCTCCGTGAGGCTTTGTTCACAGCTGTTGCTGTGAACAAAGAGAACATTGGAACGTTGGCTCTGGGTTTTTATTGGCCAGTAAAAGCCCAGAGCACTCCAATGTCTGCAATGGAGATACGAACGTTCCAATGTTCTAATAGATTTTAGACTATGGGGGGCATATTTATGAGACGCTTGCGCCACAGTTGCATCTCTCTTAGTGATGCAGCAGTGGCGTAAACCTTTCAACCATATCTATGAGGCCACACAAAGCCACTTTGCGTGGCTTTAAATGACCTCATATATATGGAGTGAAGCACTGCAGGTCAGATAGCTGCGTTGCCTTACTCTGCAGAGGGAGGCATTCCATGGGCATTTCAGTAGGTGTTCCCATGCAACACCCATGGGTTTTGATGCATCCCCAGATTTACAAGAGCCTGTAAACCTGGGGATGTGACACAATCTTACACCTACCAAGTGGAGGCACAAAGAGGAAAAATATCTTTACTTCTCATCGGTTTTTCCTCTTTCCATGTGTGCTGCATTTTGCAGCACACAGGGAAAGAGGAAAAAGCCTTACATTATGGTTTTTTTTGTGCAGGAAGGTGCAAAAAAATTCTGCCTACCACGTAGACGTCCTTGAACCATGGTGCACGGAGGCCTGAATTGGTACTAGGCTGCCAAATTGTCACCATTGCACTGTGAAAGTACAGGAATGCACTGTATTGCATAAATACAGTGCATTTCTGCCCTTTCCTTTTGATGCAGGGCAGCAAAGCAAGATGACTTACTGTGCTGCCATGTGCCTGAAGCCCATAAATCTGTGCCTGGATGTTTATACTGTTGCGTAAACTGAGTCTTTGGCTCAGCTCTAGAGGGTTTTTTTTCACACCTATGGGTGACACAAGTGAACTTAGTTCATGCACCAGTGCTTGAATGTAAACGACAGGTTTTTGTGATCTCACAGATCCCCACCTATTCCATAGTTCAACTGGTGTCAGTGTTTTTGGATTACTAACAGTCCTCAAACAGCGATCCAAGAACACCATGATGATTAACAAACCTTTTTCATTTTTCTCAATATCACATGCACAAACTACACTAAGAAAAAGGACCTTTAACTAAAACGTGTTTATTTCAACATATGTACCCAGTTGGTCCGTACATCTAAAATAACAACACAGAAGACAATTAAAACAGCACAAATGCATATTACGAACAAACGAGAATAAAATGAAAATTTCTACAGTGGTCAAAATGTAATCTAAAAACCTACTGTTGTAAAGTTTTCAGGTCCTGTCCTCGCCTTCTTTGCTCTTCTAGACACCTCTTGGTGCATGTACTAGTTCTTGGAAGTAGTCAGTGACTTCCTCTGCAACTATGGCCCATATTTATACTTTTTGACGCAAAACTGCGCCAACGCAGTTTTGCGTCAAAAAAATTTGCGCCGGCTAACGCCATTCTGAAGCACCATGCGGGCGCCGTATTTATTGAATGACGTTAGCCGGCGTTAGCCGCCGGCGCAGTCTGGTGTGCGTTAAAAAAAACGACGTACACCAGGCAGCGCCGGCGTAGGGGGATATGGGGCTTGGGCGTCAAGAAATGGGGCAAGTCAGGTTGAGGCAATTTTTTCGCCTCAATCCGATTTGCGCCATTTTTTTTCACTCCCAACCCCCATAGAAATGACTCCTGTCTTAGCAAAGACAGGGGTCATGCCCCCTTGCCCAATGGCCATGCCCAGGGGACTTCTGTCCCCTGGGCATGGTCATTGGGCATAGTGGCATGTAGGGGGGCACAAATCAGGCCCCCCTATGCTACAAAAAAAAATAAAAATATATACTTACCTGAACTTACCTTAATGTCCCTGGGATGGGCACCTCCAGCCATGGGTGTCCTCCTGGGGTGGGCAAGGGTGACAGGGGGTGTCCCTGGGGGCATGGGAGGGCACCTCTGGGCTCCTTCAGAGCCCACAGGTCCCTTAACGCCTGCCTTTTGCAGGCGCTAAAAAACGGCGCAAAAGCGGCCGTACGTCATTTTTTTTTACCCGCCCACTCCCGGGCGTGAATTTTGCCCAGGAGTATAAATCCGACGCACATGCCTCAGAGTCGATTTTTTAGACGGGAACTCCTACCTTGCATATAATTAACGCAAAGTAGGTGTCCACGCTAAAAAATGACGCAAACTCCATGGACTTTGGCGCTAGACGCGTCTAACGCCAAAGTATAAATATGGAGTTAGTTTTGCGTCGAAATTGCGTCAAAAAAAACGACGCAATTCCGGCGCAAACGGAGTATAAATATGCCCCTATGTTCCATAATTGGGTATAGTGTGTCATTCCTAATTGCAATGTGCATGCGTCAAAATTCAGATATATACATTTTTGATTCATAATCTGTGAATCGGCCTGATTTGTAGTTGGGAGGTGGGTCGGGGGCTCCTATGTACAGAAAGGCCCTATTCTAGGAATCAATGTTTCTGAATTAAAAAAGTTACTGAGAAACTTCTCATGTGTACCTGGACCAATGCATGAAATATATTCATGATTAAGTAGATGTTTTTGCCCGGTTTTGCAACTTATTGCTATCAGTTATCTAAATTATGTTACAGTTCCGGATATGGTGCTATACAAAACTTGCCATATCTTTTATTCCATCTGTTAAGACTGTTCGCCTCTCTTACTGATACCCTTCTCTTCTTCCAGTTTCCATGGTGAGCTGATGCCACAATTCGGATAGTGTATCTAAAACTTGTGAATTCCCATCCTTCAAACTATAAGCTTAAAATTGCGTTTTCCTTTTAGCATGTGAGAAATGCATGCTGAGGTTCACTACAATGATAAGCTAAATACATTTTTATAGCATGAGCCTGGCTTACGGTCATTAGCGCACTTTACAACAGAACAGGGGCCTGATTTATGAAAGGTTAGCGCCGCCTTTATGTCATTTTTTGACGCAAAAGCGGCGCAATCTAACAAAAATATAATTATATTTTGTAAGTAAGTTTGCGCCGCTTTTGACGTAAAGGCGGCTCTAACTTTTCATAAATCAGACCCAATGCTACACATTCTGTTTTTTTGAGGAACATTTCAATGAAGTGAATCGTTCCGAATGCTGGTAATAGTTTTTTTTTCCTAATGTCTGTGCTCGATTTTGTGAGTTCTTGTATGAGATCTATCCTGAAATGAGAAAATAACAGCATTAGTCATCAATAATTCATTCCCAGTGATCAGTCATAATGGACTCCCATCCTGAGTACAGCCAGCAAAGAAAGGGACAATATTTCCCCTCACAGATCGCACGGGAAAATGGTTGTCAGAGTACTCTGTCTCTGTGGTGAGAGCAGTGATGAAAGCACTCCTCCTTCTAACAGTGCTCAGAGACCCCCTGCCATGTTATCTAAGTAGATCTGCAGGAAGTGCAGTAGCTGGTGTAGATGATCCGTGACCATCATATCCCTGTTGTTACTGCAAAACAAAAATAAAGAACAGTAACAGGCACGGAAATGAGGGTTAGGAAAAACGGTCATGATGAAGGGAAAGCATGCAAGAAAGTTTTGAAGGGCTAGTGAGATTGAAGGAAACACAAAAAAATCGAATTTTGAGAGAATTAGCTGGAGAGAGCCTCCAATGTGTACCTCAAAACTGAGAGGCAAGCAAAACATTATTAAGAAAGCAAGTGAAGGGCCACTTGAGTGCACTACTTGCCAAAGACACTTGACAGGGTCAAACAAGGTTTTAGAAAATTAGAGTTTAGGAGTGCTGAGGATGAGAACCTCAGTTTCTCCGGCATTCAACTTGAGGCAACTGAGGTTCATCCACTCAGCGACCTCTGACAGGCAAGATCTTAGAAGAGCCGCTGTGTCAGCGTCCTGAGAAAGAGCGATAATCAGCTGTGTAGTATCGGTATACAATATGATGTTAAAGCCGTAACACTCAATGATATCGGTTAGGGGGCGCATATACAGATTGAAAGAGTAGGGCTCAAAGAAGATCCCTGAGGTACCCCCTGCCACAGTGGAAAGACCTTGAAGCAACAAGGTCCTTGAGCCTCCTGAAAGGTGTGGTACTGAAGAAAGGAGGCAAACCACAACAAAGCCCTATCACCAGTACTACAATTCTTTCAAGTAGAAGGCTGTGGGACACTTTCAAGGGCCGCACTGATGTCCAGCAACAACAGTGTTGTTGTGTCTCCTCTGTCCACAGCCTACCGTGTGGTCTCTGAGGTAAATAAAATTACAGACTCAGTGCTGTACTGTGGCCGAAAACCCACTTGCGAAAGATCTCTCACCTCAATAAAAGTAGAAAGTTGATGGTTTTCACATTTTTCAGCCACCTTGGAAACAAAGGGAAGTAACAAACCAAGTCTAAAATTTTCTGATTTTGTGGGGTCAACGAGTGGCTTATTAAGAAGTGGCAATATGGTGATGTGTTTTCCAGACTGGGAAATCTGACCAGACCTTAATGAGTAGTTAAGCAGATCACATAACACGGGTGCCAGTACCTTCATCCCCTGCTCCAAGATGGCCGTTAAAGGCAGGGTCTGCAAGGGCCCCAGATTTAACAGATGCTAATAGAGGGGTTAGTTCCTCTATAGGGATAGATTTAAAACCAAAGAGTCCAGCCCTGTCTCCTAAAGGCTCAAACCAGAGTTTGAGACAGGAGACAGTAGAGTGGAATGGCGTAGAGATGGTTAGGATACAGTGCAATAGGGTAGAGTTGAGTGCCGGACAGTGGAGTGGCATAGAGTGGAATAACGTAGAGTGGAGTAGTGTACAGTGGAGTGGCATACAGTGGAGTGGCATAGACTGGAGTGGTGTACAGTGGAGTGGGGTAGTGTGAAATACTTTAGAGTGGATTGGCGTAGAGTGGAGTTGCGTACAGTGGAGTGACGTAGAGTGGAGTTGTGTACAGTAGAGTGGCATGCAGTGGAGTAGCGTAGAGTGGAGTGGTATATAATGAAGTGGCATTCAGTGGAGTGTCATAGAGTGAAGTAACATATTGCGGAACAGCGTAGAGTGGAGTTGCATACAGTGGAGTGGTGCAAAGTGGAATAGCGAAGAATGGTGTACTGTGGAGTGGTGTAAATTGGAGTGGCGTACAGTAGAGTGGGGTAGAGTGGAATAGCATACAGTTGAGTGGCGTACAGTAGAGTTGCATACAGTGGAACAGTGTACTGTCATGCACTGACCTGGTTCCATCTGCGGGGATGACCCTGGAGCTGATGCTGGATCTCCACTTCCTCTCAGGAAGAAGCTGGACTCAGGAATGGCATGCCTTGATCTGCCGGCTTCCAGCAGGTGATTCGGGAAAGGACAAAATAAGAAAGAGAACACTTGCAGTACAGGTTCTGCTCAGCAAGGGTACTACTCTGCTTAACAGGATTGTCACTCCTGGGAACCTCCGGGTATGCGAGGGTTAACGTTTATGGGACAAGCATCTCTGCTTTTGGGAAGATGCAATACACTGGGATCAATAAGAAGAGGCAATTACCATCAATACATCAAGCCTCTACACTACTTACAGTGCAATGCTTCAATAATCAACACTTACAGATTTCTTCATAATCACAGCATAAGAGCAGAATAACCAGGTACTCGGCTGAGAATCTTCTCAGACTCTCGAGAAAGAATTTGAAATACTGATTGGAGTCTATGGCACTCTCAAGGTGAAACTAGCAACATAGATTGGAGTTACTGGCACTCCTAAGGTTAGAGTCGGTACAAGGATTAGAGTCGGGTACACTCCCAAGGGACTAGAAACAAGGGGCCTTACTTACAAGAACTGACACATCGCTGCATTACAGCACCAATGCGTCCAAATAACTTGTGCTTTGGTACAACAGAATCCTATGCCTTGGATGTGCTGTATTTGCAATACGTCGCACCATGGCATAAGGATCCAGCATGCGTCAAAAAACAGATGCATGAATGTGCGCTATGTCGAAGGGAAATCTGACGCTCTTGCTGCAGAAGTGATGCAGGGCTGACTTAGGGCACTTAAAGTGCCACAAATCGGCACTGCGTCACTTCTGAGGGCAGAATGTGTCAAAAAAAGTGCTAAAATTGATGGTTCTTGAAAGAAAATGGTACACTTCACAAAAGGCAGCCATGGAGCAGGCAGCAGCAACCAGGATAACAACCCCAGCACTAGCCAGGATGTCCAGACAGACTCCCAGGGAAAGAGGAGAAGGAAATGCAACTTCAGTGATGAGAAGAATGCAATTTTGATTACTGAGGTGAGTACGGGTTGATTTTCTAACACTTATCTTGCACAACTCTGCACACAAAGAAAACCTTGATCGGCTGCAGGAATATGTGAGGGAATGTACTTACCATGTATTACCTATATCTGTCTCCTCATCTGAAAAGACTAGATACCCTTTTGGCTCCATCATTGTGGACAATTGGCACTGTGTACTAAATCTGAGGCTATGGTCACTGTCACACTAGGTAGGTTGCTAGCAATGACGCTCACCCCCGTTGCTGACAACTCACGTATTCATGTACATGCCTTCTGTGCAATGCCTCATTTGGGCCCAGGGACTCAACTTACTGCCATACAGTGACGTAACCCAGATCATACATTGACTCTCATGTGCCTACAACACCAACAATATGTATGACCATGTCCAATGTACTAACATGTCTGGCTGTTATTGAGATCTATGGATCAAGCTGTACCCCAAATGGTAGTAGTGCTTGAATTGGTGACATGTAGCTACCCAGGTTTGGTACATGACTGGGCACATCCACCTCAGTCTCCGAACATTGCTGACTCCTGCCCTTTGTGGTGGTGGACTAGTTTTTCATGTCCCTTGAAAGATCCCTATTCCCTGCCCTCCATATGAGACATATGTGACCTGGTGAGACATTTTCCCTTCAGACGTCCTCCTGCCACATGCTAGATCTTCACCCAGGACCACATCATATGTAGGATGTTGTACCCCAATGGGCTCTTCTCTGTCATCCCTTCCCAGCTGCAACACAAGTGTGATACTGTCAGACACAGCAGTGCATTTGTACTGGTCTGGGTACCTTGCAGTACACACATCCATTCAGATCTCCTTGCTATGCAATGTCTCCCCATTCAGCCACAGTGGCAGTTCAACCTACTCAGCCAGCACTTTCAATGTACTGCACCCCCATGGACCCACCAGGGCAACACATCAGCTTTATTTTCAACACACATGGTCCTCTGATGTGCATCACTTGCATTAACCCTGACCCAATCAGATTTGGTACATGGCATGAGTTCTGGTGGTCCCTACCATGGCAAATGACACCTGTGTGGTTTCACCACACACGTCAGAGCAGCTTTGTGCTATTTATTGTCATGACAGTTAAAGTACATGTGGTTCTTGGCATGTTTACATTTGTTGATATTTCGGATACCACACACCTGATACCCCTCTGAAGTGAGCTGTTTCTCCTTTGACAAGCACATGCCCTTGCTTTCATTGGAAGGTGGCCTGCATTTTTCCCCTCACCTTGTATAGGGTTCAGGTGTCTGTGCATAATGTCTTGTTCCAGTCCATGGTGCATATTTTCATGCAGCTTCCACTGCTGGTCCATCACTTTTTGTGACCCACCAACGAAGCAAGCTGCAGACCCATTTCTACAGGGCCACAAAAGGCAACTTTGCATGACTTGTTCTGGCCTTGTAGATATGGAGTAAGGCAAGGTCGCACAAGTTACTGCATTGCCTCACTCTTCATCAAAGGGCCATACCATGAGCATTGCAGTGGGTTTTCCAATGCAAGACTCATAGGTTTTGTATTCTCTGATTAACAAGGTTCTGCGAATTGGGAAATGCGGCTAATTATCCAGAGGAGCCGTAACAAAGAATGATATGTTTTATTCTCCTTGTTTTTTCCTTTTTGTATGTGTGCTCCATTCTGCAGCACACATAGGAAGAGGACAAAGACAGACATAATTGTTTTTGTGCAGGAGGGTGTCCCTTCCTGCACAGGGACAATCCTGTATGTGACGCAGGTCTCCTAGGAACATGGTGCAAGGGTGCTTGGGTTTGGCGCTAGACTGCCCAGTGTGCATAGCACAGAGGGAGAGGACAGTAATGCATGTTATCTAGTTGGTAAAGGCCAAATCTCCCCTTACCATGTGGCACAGAGCAGTGCAGCAAGGTGACTTGCATTGCTGCCCTGCACCATCAGCTTTTGATTGGGCCCCCCTGTTTTATACTTTGTATTGTGTGACTTACCGTTTTGATGACTCCAGCCACCAACTTGTGTGGAATGACAGCTACCACCTGCTCCTCCAGGGCATCCAGCTCCTCCTGAGGTGCTGGGCACCCTCCTCTGGGCTGCATTGTTGTCCTCAGGTTCTTGGCCAGTTTCTCCTTAGTATAACGCTTCTAATCATGCCTGTGCTTCTTGCAGTCAGTGACGCTCCTCTTCACTTGTCCCACGCTGTTAACCTTCTCCACGATGGCCTGCCAAATGGCCAGTTTCCTGCCTGGTGGCAATTTTGACGTGACTAAGAGCTCATGTTGTTACTCTCAGGACTGCCACTTGCACTTTGCTCCTATGTCCACTTGTAAATAAATTCAGTTCCCGCAACCAGCTTATCGTATGTCTTTTCTTGATCTGATGCAGTAGACTATGGTGGATGTGCCACTGCCACTTGCACTTTGCTCCTATGTCCACTTGTAAATAAATTCAGTTCCCGCATCCAGCTTATCGTATGTCTTTTCTTGATCTGACACAATAGACTATGGTGGATGTGCCGCCCCAATAAACCTATCAAATTCTCAAATTGGAAGTGTATGCAATAGACCCATGACAAATACAATACATGCCAAGCGCAAATGTATATGTGAACCGTAGGTGCATCTGAAGTAGCAAGTAGTATCCCATGGTCACATGCATGAAGTTCTACAATTAGCAATCAGTATGACCAAATGAAGTGACTGCCCAGGTGGGTGACATGTTCATGGATACTAGGTTGCAATCATCCCTGGTGTAAAAATAAATTGGTGCAAGGGAGAGTGTTTAAGTGGCTGCCAACAGTGTGTGACCCAACAAATCCTTGATTACTCACAATTACATCACCTAAGTGTCCATACAGAACATGTAGCTACACTTACACGCACACATCTATAGTAGGTGAATACCTTATCAAGCTAAGTGTCCATTTCACAGCAAGAAAGACACTTTCATGGCACAAGCACATTGGATGATCCCTCAAGTGACTTCAGTTCAAACTTGACAGTATATACTTCTCATGTGCTCCACCCACTTACCCATGTATAAAGCACTGCTATGGAAACACACATCATGTGCTCAATCTAGCAGATGCATATATCCTAACTACCACATAGTTAGTAAGGGATCAGTTGTGAAAGTGCTTAAAAGAGCTTTATTCTAAACATTCATTTTCCACTTAAAATCTACCCTAAAACTAACCTACACTAAAAAAGTAATCCTAAGTAAACTATGCCTAACCTATCCTGTGCTAACACACCTATGCTACCTTAACTTACTAACTTAAACTACCTAAACTTATGTTAACAAAGTCTAAACATGCACCACATCAGACACATTACACATCGTCTCCCACTACCCTTAAGACACGTAAGGACACAAGCCAAACATACACTACACCTATACATAAACTAAACATTTAAAACCACACAAATATATATATATATATATATTTTTTTTTTTATGTTTTATTTTTTTATACTCAAACTAAATATTGATCCCCCACCCACTTATTGAACTACCCACCCATACCCCCAGCCAACAAATGTAAAACATTAAAATCTAGAAAAACACTAAAACTAATTTACACTATACTGATCCTAAAAACTACCTTAAACTATGCTAAAATGTCATACAAAACTTTAAAAAACTGGGGCGGGGCAGCAAGACTGAGGTGGGCATTTCGGTATCAATACGGTCCACAGTTTGCTACACGTTTTTAATCATGTCCATGAATGTGACCACCTGCTGTTCCAAGGAAGCCAGCCTCGACTTCACCTCTGCATTGAACTTGGGCCTGGTGTTGTGGTGACTGGTGGCTGAGGAAGTGCTTGTTGTGCCGCTGAGAGTCAAGGTACTGCCTCAAGTTCAACTGTTTGGGACCCCCTCAAAGTCTGCAGTTGTGGCTGGCCTGTATTGCATTTATTTGCCAGTGGTGGTGATTGCCATGTCCCAGCTGCCTTTGACTGCTCATGCTTCCTGCCCATGCACCTAAATCCCTTGGCAACCTTTCTGAGGTGACAGTACCATTCCAAATGGATCCAGTGAGCTTTTTTCTGTTCCTGGGTCATGTTGGCTGTTGGAAAGGAAGGACCTATGTATCAGATAGGCTGAAGTTATCACATTTTTCAACAATTGCATGCACCAATAGGTGTTAGAGGCACAAGTGGTATAACCAACAAATAAAATGGACCTCAATGAGATGCAGGATGACCAACTATCATGAGAGGCATGCTCCTTTCCTACAGTTACACTACAGCAGTGCCAATGTCTTGTTCTTGTAGGTACATGAAATAGCTGTGTCTGGCATCATAACCGTTTACACATGTAAATATTTTGAAAGATTGGGAACAATGATGTGGTGCATACAAAGAATGAAGCATAGTCCATCTAGGTACTCCCTGGTGATTGACAGGCAGCATGCAATTAGGGTATGAAATATGGCCAAACACATCTGTGACATGAGTAATGTGTAGCAAGTACACGTATTGTGCCTCAGCAATGCTTCACTGATATGGCAAGAAAACAAGGCAGCACACATTGCAGAATACCATGACTCAATGGCAGGTCTTGCTAGATTGATGAAGTATGGCTAGCTAGCTCCAAATCAAGAGACCTTTTTGCCATTCCTACAATGTTGGCTTATGGACATATCTGGAACACGTTGACTGAATTATGTAATGGCATCCTAAATATTGCATGAGATCCTTTACATGGACAAGTGTCTGTCCATACATTTCACCATGGAATATAACCTAGATGCAAATCAGCTCATACTTAGTCCATGTGATGGGTGTGTGCATGAATGCTCTGCATCTCATATCTATGAGCATGTCGTCCTGTACATTTCAGGTATTTGCCTGAACAGGCTCAAAGAGGAAAATTTATGGGAAAGGCAGTATGGGCAACGACATCTGTAGGTCAACTGTGAAATGGACTGTATGCAGAAAACACTGTGCATGCATGCCTGTGGTACTGAACCCATTATTCTTATTCAGCAATAAACACTAGAAGAGTCAGAAAATGTGTTTGTCATGGGCCTTTGGCTATATGAGGGCATGCGTCAGCCATTTAATAGCATTGGCAAGTGTGGAATGGTGGGATGTCCCACATCAACTCATGACAGATCTGTCTGCATTGAGTTAGGCATTAACACACTGTGTGGCCAGGCCACAGAAGATCGAGCTTGCATTGCCATCTGGAGACCTACACTAGCAATGTGCATCAGACAGGCAGATATAAGTTTCTTTCTCAATTTAAATTGTCACCTCAACTTCCATTGCCACATCTTTAATACAACCATCCTACTCCTACTTCTTACATCCTACTGCTGTTATTCACTTACCTGTCAGGTATATTTTGACTCATGATTCCACTTATACATCTCATTGCAAGCTACATACATGCCCACACACAATCCTTACAGAGCACAGAAACCATCAGGTTACACTCACTGGTAGCATTTGTATCACAGAAGCTGTCCACTTCACCACGGGTGTATGGGTCGGGTCCACCTAGAAGACAGGAACATGGTACATTTCTCTGGTACAGATGAATATGCACACTGTGTACATATGAAGCACAGTAGATTGACTTCACAAGTGTCTTGTTTTGTCTGTACATTGGGCATGCAGAAAATTGGAATGTCCTAATGATGGAGATATGTCTGCCATGTTGCAGTGTATTCAGATGATACCATGCACATCACGCATCAGTTACACAGAGTGCATACAAGATACACGACCCCCATAAGTTTTTACAGGGTTCAAGGCTGCCTTGATTTGATGGATATGTGAAAAGTCCAATTTGACTGACAACACTCTGCACAGTATGGAAATGCTGGGAACTGCTCACATAAATACATGTTCTTCATAAAAAAAGACACAGATCTGACAGTACTCATGCTTACTTATCTTTTTCACTTAGCTCCTTACATGTAACCAGTGCACTGGAAATTCACAATGAGCATTCAAGGCCTGTACAAGTTCATCAAGGAATCAGGACCATTTGTCCCAATACACATGTATGTGTGATACTATGGGTGTTAAAGCAAACATCTTGTCTAACTGGTTGATAAAATGCAAGCGCCTTCTCATGCAACATACATGGCAGGTGCCCCACACAGTTTAGATTCAGTAATGACATGGCATGCTGGGTGACATTACGCCCTACAAAATAGCGGACGGGTCACAGAGCACCTATGGGCCTTGCTGGCACAGCATGGTCTGTTTCGGCAATGGTCATCCCACTGAAATCAGACTCCTGTGGCCTTTAATGTTCATTTTAGTGTGTTTTCCAAACGTAGGCCATACAATCACATAAACGTATATGAGCCTACATTTAATGCTAAATCATAAAACATACGTGCAAACAATACACAGAAACAAGCTCATTGTATATATGGACCTACTGGTTGGGTCACCAACTTCAGTCCCTAAGTGATCAAGGTCACAACATCCCCCCAGCGGTACTTCAGTTCGTGGACATTCCGCTGGGCATCAAAGACATGATCTATTTGGTACCATACCTTCTCCCAAAGCTGTCACCTCTCTTGAGTGGAGTAGCCTTGCTTCACTCTACCTCTATTCCTGATCATGTTGGGCAGGTAATGTGTCAACTACCCACCCTATACACACCAAAAAATAAACTGCCCCTTCCCCCTACCCCTAAACTATAGTACCCCTAAATGAACAGACACCAACAATACAGTACACAAAGCTATACAATATACGCTACATAAAGGGCAGTTTACAAACACAACAGGAACAGCAGAGACACCAGCAAGACCAAAATACCGACCACTCCTCAACAGCACACTCCAAACACCTCCAACATTCAGAACAGACAAAAAAGACTGTAAGAGAAAGTGAAAGTTAATTCACAGTTCCTGGTTTGCAGCATGGCTGAGCCATTGCATCATTTCATGATATGTGGATGCATCACATTTCCACCTAAAGCATCACTTTTTCACCTAATGCATGCTTTTCATATGCATCACAGGTGACATAAGCAAGGCACAAGTTTCAATCAACACATTAAAGTAGGGAAGGCATTGGTTTTGATGCTTTCTAGTTGATGTGGGATTTTGTAAGATTGTCATACTACTAAAGCATAACTATTCCAATTAAAGCATCTTTTTTATGACGCATCGCTGATGACATAGGCAAGGCGCGAGTGAGACCCAACACACGACAATAGATAATGCATTGTTTTTGGCGCTTTGTAGTTAATATATGGATTCCATGGAATGCTTTTCCTAGAAATGCATCACTTTTACGACAAAAGCATTTTTTTATGACGCATCACTAGTGACATAGCTAAGGAGTGCGTTCCTTACATGTAACACGTGAAAATGTACAATGCATTGCTTTCAGGGGTTTGGTGTTGACGCATGTCATCCAAACGAAGCTCCATGCATGTCACACTTGGGACCAATGTGTTTGTTTTCCCTGATGCTACTAGCCCTTTGTGTCTGGCATACTATGATGATTTGCAATAGGGCAAAGTTATCACAGGGTTCACTTTTCTACCTCAATTTCACTCTGCTAACAAGCATGTAGTCTTGGGATGTGTTGCAATGGTATGTTACCAGATGTGTGACTCCTTATGTTCATGTTGCAGAAACTCAGACAGGCAACATATTGCTATGGGTGATACAGACTAGTTGTTATGTGTGCACATCTTGCCATCATAAATATGACAACAGTTGGTATTGTGATTGCTTTGAGGTAGTTATCAACGTAGTAATTTTCAGTACCAGATGCAACATTGCTAATAGGTCACATGCTCGTTTATGCCTGACATGATGGATCAGACTATGTTGTCCAATGAATACCATATATTGGAGTGGTGTACAGATATGTACTGTCTTTGCTTAGAATCCGGCACCATATGTGTGCCACATGCAAATTATACTTGCAGAAATGGCTCATCCATTACTATTACCCATTACTTTGGTCTTCATGAGGCCAGATTGAATAGGCCTAACAAGTGTGATGTCTGCCAGGAAGGGATATGTTTAGCATTTCCTTGCATCACAATTTTCTGTCATCAGAGAGGGCTAACTTGACTTTAGAATGTGGCTAGCCATTCATATCAGATAGTGTTGGAAATGGGGTCTTTGGTTGACAGGTTACCCCCTGTGCAAGCAAGGACCCTCACTCTAGACAGAGTAAAAGAGAATCACCCACAGCTAACCCCTGCTTACCCCCTTGGTAGCTTGGCAGAGCAGTAGGCTTAACTTCAGAGTGCTAGGTGTAAAGTATTTGTACCCACACACACAGTAACTTAATGAAAACACTACAAAATGACACAGCACAGGTTTAGAAAAATAGGAAATATTTATCTAAACAAAACAAGACCAAAACAACAAACATCCACAATACACAAGTCAAGTTATCAATACAAATGCAAAAATAGTCTTTAAGTAGTTTTAAACACACACTAACATTGTTAGAGTGACAATGTACCTTGGGTGCATTCAAAAATAACCCCGCATGGATGAGTGTGCGTCAAAAAGGGCTTGTGATGCGTAGATTCCACTCACGAGCGGGACCTTGAGACATTTCTCCTTCCATCGGGTCGGGTGCGTCGTTCCTTCTCTCCGCAGGAGAGCGTTGCGTCGATCCGGTCAGCACTCTCAGTCCGAGCAGGCCTTGCGTTGTTTTTACACGCCCAGCGGTACTTGTGTCGGAATTCCAGCCGCACGATGATTAAAAAAATACACAGCGCGGGTTTCGATCTCCGAGTCTCCGTCAGCAATGCTGTGCGTTGTTTCTCCTGCTCTGTGCATCGATTCTTCGGTCGCGCTTTTGGTGAGCGCCGATTTTCAGCCACGGAGCCAGTGGCGCATCATTTCTTCAGCTGCAGATCGGAGTCCCGTGGATCTTTTCCCCGCACAGCGCTCTGTGCATGGATTTCCTCCTTTTCGGCTGCCAGCTTCTCCTTTCAGGGTCCCAGGAACTGGATGGGCACCACAGGGCAGAATAGGAGTCTCTTCAGAGACTCCAGGTGCTGGCAGAGAGAAGTCTTTGCTGTCCCTGAGACTTCAAACAACAGGCGGCAAGCTCTAAATCAAGCCCTTGGAGAGTTCTTCTCAAGATGGAAGGCACACTAAGTCCAGTCTTTGCTCTCTTACTCTGGCAGAAGCAGCAACTGCAGGATAGCTCCACAAAGCATGGTCACAGGCAGGGCAGCTCTTCCTCCTCAGCTCTTCAGCTCTTCTCCAGGCAGAGGTTCCTCTTTTTTCCAGAAGTGTTTCTAAAGTCTGTGGTTTTGGGTGCCCTTCTTATACTCAATTTCACCTTTGAAGTAGGCCTACTTCAAAGTAAAGTCTCTTTTGAATGTGAAATCCTGCCTTGCCCAGGCCAGGCCCCAGACACTCACCAGGGGGTTGGAGACTGCATTGTGTGAGGGCAGGCACAGCCCTTTCAGGTGTGAGAGACCACTCCTCCCCTCCCTCCTAGCACAGATGGCTCATCAGGAGATGCAGGCTACACCCCAGCTCCCTTTGTGTCACTGTCTAGTGTGAGGTGCAACCAGCCAAACTGTCAAACTGACCCAGACAGGGATTCCACAAACAGGCAGAGTCACAGAAATGGTATAAGCAAGAAAATGCCCACTTTCTAAAAGTGGTATTTTC
This sequence comes from Pleurodeles waltl, assembly GCF_031143425.1. NCBI lineage: Eukaryota > Metazoa > Chordata > Amphibia > Caudata > Salamandridae > Pleurodeles > Pleurodeles waltl. The sequence goes on along the minus strand of NC_090444.1, from coordinate 227,617,540 downwards.
AAACACACAATCTCAAAATCAACTTTACTAAAATATGTATTTTTTACATTGTGAGCTCAGAGGCCCCAAACTCCACAAGTCCACCCACTCCCAAAGGGAATCTACACTTTAATCAGATTTAAAGGTAGCCCCCGTGTTAACCCATAAGAGGGACAGGCCTTGCAACAGTGAAAAACAAATTTAGCAATATTTCACTGTCAGGACATATAAAATACATTACTATGGGCCTCATTCCGACCCTGGCGGTCTATCACCGCCAGGGTGGAGGCCGGCTGAAGCACCGCCAACAGGCTGGCGGTGCTTCATTCAGTATTCCGACCGCGGCTTTGAAGCTGCGGTCGCCCAGGCTGGTCCGGCGGTTTTCCGCCGGATTTCCCCCGGCTGGGGGAATCCTCCATGGCGGCGCTGCTTGCAGCACCGCCATGGGGATTCCGACCCCCTTCCCGCCAGCCTGTTTCTGGCGGTTATCACCGCTAGAAACAGGATGGCGGGAACGGGTGTCGTGGGGCCACTGGCATGGGCAGTGCAGGGGCCCCCTAACAGGGCCCCACAAGGATTTTCACTGTCTGCATTGCAGACAGTGAAAATCGCGACGGGTGCAACTGCACCCGTCGCACCCCTGCAACTCCGCCGGCTCCATTCGGAGCCGGCTTCATTGTTGCAGGGCCTTTCCCGCTGGGCCGGCGGGCGATCTTTTGGCGGTCACCCGCCGGCCCAGCGGGAAAGGCAGAATGGCCTCCGCGGTCTTTTGACCGCGGAGCGGCCAAGTGGCGGTTCCCGTTTGGCTGGCCTGCCCTTGGGGCTACCTAGGGCCTAGCTTAGGGGTGTCTGGCATGTAAGAAAAGGGAAGGTTTGGGCCTGGCAAGTGGGTATATTTGCCAAGTCGAATTACAGTTAAAACTGCACACACAGACACTGCAGTGGCAGGTCTGAGACATGATTACAGAGCTACTTATGTGGGTGGCACAACCAGTGCTACAGGCCCACTAGTATAATTTGATTTACAGGCCCTGGGCACCTCTAGTGCATTTTACTAGGGACTTGCTAGTACATCATGGATAAACCAATCAACCATACAATTTACACAGTGCATATGCACTTTAGCACTGGTTAGCAGTGGTAAAGTGCTCAGAGTTCAAAGGCCAACAGCAACAGGTCAGAAAAAATAGGAGGCAGGAGGCAAAAAGATTGGGGATGGGATGACCCTGCATAAGCAAAAAAAGTCCAACAGATAGTCACATGTGCAGGCATTGCCATTTTACGCCACTGTGACCTGGGGTGTGCCAGTGCATGCTACTTTGCCAAGAGTAACATCACATGTAGTATGACCTAATCATCTATTAATCTATTAGATTAGCTTTGTGTCCTGGACAAGTTGGGACATGTGTATGGAACGGTTGTAGTCACAGCACTGTTAGTTTCAAGTTACAGGACATTAGTTTGAATACACAGTCACATTCCTTCCTGCATGTGACAGTAGCATCCTTGTCTATTGGGTGCAGTGTGGTTGCCTTGTGGCAAGGTAACCAGTCTAGCACTAGCATAGTATGGGAAGCAAGAATTGTATGTGTTATGTGAGATGCTACAGTTATGTAGCTATGTACTGACACACATTTGTTCATTATGTGGACTGTTTTGCACTGTGTGCCCATGACCATCTTATGGGCCTCAGTTCACAGTTATGGGACAATCAGACCACTATACTGCCCTCTTTGACTGTTATACAGAGAAGCAATTTGATGATGAGCGACACACACTCAGGGCCATATTTATACTTTTTGACGCAAAACTGCGCTAACGCAGTTTTGCGCCAAAAAAATTAGCGCCGGCTAACGCCATTCTGAAGCGCCATGCGGGCACCGTATTTATTGAATGGCGTTAGCCGACCGGCGCTGCCTGTGTGCGTGAAAAAAAAACACGTACACCAGGCAGCGCCGGCGTAGGGAAAAATGGCGTTTGGGCGTCCTAAAATGGGGCAAGTCAGGCTGAGGCAAAAAAAACGTCTTAACCCGATTTGCGCCATTTTTTTTTGGCGTCCAACCCCCATTAACATGACTCCTGTCTTAGCAAAGACAGGAGTCATGCCCCCTTGCCCAATGGCCATGCCCAGGGGACTTCTGTCCCCTGGGCATGGTCATTGGGCATAGTGGCATGTAGGGGGGCACAAATCAGGCCCCCCTATGCCAAAAAAAAATGAAAAAAAAATACTTACCACAACTTACCTTTTATTCCCTGAGGTGGGTCCCTCCATCCTTGGGTGTCCTCCTGGGGTGGGCAAGGGTGGCAGGGGGTGTCCCTGGGGGCTTGGGAGGGCACCTCTGGGCTCATTCTGAGCCCACAGGTCCCTTAATGCCTGCCCTGACCCAGGCGCTAAAATCCGGCGCAAATGCGGGTTTTTTAGTCCCGCCCACTCCCGGGCGTCATTTTTGCCCGGGAGTATAAATACGACGCAATAGCATCGGAGTCATTTTTTTAGACGGGAACGCCTACCTTGCATATCTTTAACGCAAGGAAGGTGTTCACGCAAAAAAATGACGCTAACTCCATGAACTTTGGCGCTAGACGCGTCTAACGCCAAAGTATAAATATGGAGTTAGTTTTGTGTCGAATTTTGTGTCGAACCAGATGACCCGATTGGCGCTTTTTGTTTCTAAGCGCTAGAAAATAATAATACTTTAAAAATTCATATCTCCGGTTCCCCTGAACCGATTTTAATCGTTTTTGTGTCATTTTAAAGATAAAGATATAAGCTATTTTTATAAATTGGTTTTGGATTTTTAAACTGTTTCCTGTGTTTTATTTAATTACTGTTTTGTGATATTTGAATGAGGTTTGTGGCTTGTTGCTAGGTGTAGGTACCTACCTGCCCTACCAATAACCCATTTTCCAACATAATTGGAAGCAGCGACGGGATCCTGTACTTGTGTTCGATATCACATTACAGTTTTGGGTAAAACAAATTAAAAATCCTTTAAATTGTCCTAGTGCAAAAATTGTTTTTAATTTTTAATTTTAATTATTTTTATTAATTTGGATTAATTTCAATTATTGAATTTTTGTAATTTTTCTAAATTCTTGTTACCAATTTTTGCAAAAAGTTTTTGTTGACACAAAACTAGGGAACCATGGAGCTTGATCTGGCTAGCCTACCCACACTGACAGTAGTCCAGCTTAGGGGGTTGTGTATTGAAAGAGGGTTGCCTGCAACCACTAATCTCAGGAAGGAAATCCTGATTAAATCCCTGACAGCATGGGCTGAGGCCCAAGAGGTAGAGGTAGAGGAAGCTCCAGAGGAGGAAGAAAAAGGGGAAGATGCAAGCTCTAACCACTCAGGGGAGGGAAGGCATCTGAGCCCAAGTGAGGATGAGGAAGAACGGTCCTCAGTAAACACAGTCACTAGGGGCAGATCCAAAGCTAGTGGTGGGAAGGGGGTCCTTTCAGGAGGAGAGAACCCATCCATCAGAGAAAGAGAGCTGGAGGCCCAGCTAGCATACATAGCTTTGGAAGCAGAGAAGCTGGCCCTAGAAAAGAAAAAGTGGGCATACAAAGAGAAAAGAGATGGAGGCAGCGATAAAGAAGCTGAGGTGTCCATGGGTGGGGGAGTTTGCCCCAGATTACCCAAGGGGGTAGTTCCTGCTTATGTAGAGGGGGATGACATAGATAAGTGGCTGGGGGCCTTTGAGAGGGCACTCCAAATGAGAAGGGTTAGGCCTCAATACTGGGGTTCCCTTTTGTGGGAGTTGGTCCCCAACTCAGGGAGGGATAGGCTTCTGACCTTAAGGGGGGAGGAGGCAGATTCATACCCTAGTATGAAGAGGTGCTTAGCCAAGAAGTTTGGTCTGACCCCAGAGCAATATAGAATGAAGTTCAGGGACACCCAGAAGGTCAGTACCCAGTCTTGGGTTGGCTTTGTGGACATTTCACTAAAGGCACTAGAGGGCTGGATTATTGGTAACAAAGTAGATACTTATGAGGGGTTATACAATCTGATCATGAGAGAGCACATCTTGACCAATTGTACCCAAGAAAGGTTACGCCAGCATCTAGTGGACTCTAAGCAGACCAACCCTAGAGAGCTAGGGGAGGCAGCTGATGAGTGGTTGAGAACCAGGGTGGTTGTCAAGTCCCAGGGGGGAGACTCCAAGAAGGGGGGGACAGGTCCCCAAAAACCTAAGGAGGGAGGTGGTAAGCCCACCACAGAGACTCCCTCTGTACCCCAGAACCCTAAGAAGGAGGAGAGTAAATCCCACTCCCACTCTGACAAGCAGAGACAGGGAGACCCAGGGTTAAAAAAAACTCTTGGACAGTAGGGCTTGCTTTGACTGTCAGCAGACAGGTCACTTCAGAGGAGATGCAGCCTGTCCAAGGAAGGTGGTTAGCACTGGGCTGTCCAGTGTAGCCATAGAGGAGGATTCCTCAGATGATGAAGTCCTCCTAGCATTGTGCTGGGAGACAGGACCAGAAGGTAAGCTGGTGATCCCTGAGGGTGGGAGTAGGCACTTCCACCACATTCAAGTGAATGGGATCCCTACCACTGGCCTGAGAGACACCTGTGCCAGTCACACTATAGTGAGTGACAGGTTAGTGACCCCAGACATGTATGTCCCAGGAAAGACAAAGAAAGTCAGGATAGCCACAGGGGAGGTCACCTCCAAACCTGTAGCCATAGTGCCCCTAGAGAGGGAGGGTATCCTTGACTGGATTAGGGTGGTAGTCAGTGCTGACCTTCCCCTAGATTGTATCCTGGGCAATGACCTCCCAGAGGTGAGTCTGGTCACAGATGGGGTGGTCGCCCAGGGCGCCCCCCCAACCCAAAGTCCTGGGGAGTCAGTCCCTACAGTTAGGAGACAGGGGTCCCCAAGAAAAGGAAGGGTAGGCCACTCTTAAAGAGAGTTCCAGGGAGCCAAAGGCCTTCTGCCCCAGTAGGGGGGAGCCCAGAGTTGGCACTGGTGAGGCCTCACCTGACCCCAAGGAAGTCCTGAGTAGTCAGGCAGCTGTCCAGATGCAAGGTGTTGCCCCTGCACTGACAGAAGGGAGAGTGGAAGGAGGGTGTCTGCCACAGGAGGTGGTAGCCCCCCACTCTAGACAGCAAGAGGGGTGCCAGGACCCCAAAGTTGCCCTTAAAGCAGCTCAGCCACCTGTCAGTGGAGAGCTTAGGGTGTGGTTCTGGGTACTGACAGCTGTCAGTAGCCTCTGCTGGGCGCTAGCCTTCCTGGCAGCACTGTACTTGGCCTGGGAGGCAGACCCCAGGGCCAATAGCAAAGTAGGCCCCCTGACCCTATTGGTCATGGTGGGGTTGCTCAAGTGTTGGGTGACCTCTTTGGGTAAGCTAGGTGTTGCCCTAGCAAAGTTTGGAGTAGGGGAGGTGGGCACCTCACTACCCAAGTTGGCAGAGAGAAAGGAGGAAGACCCCCCTAGAGGAAAGTTTCAGTTTGTGTTGGGTCCTTTTACTGTTGGGATGGCTTCACTACCCATAGGGAGTGACCCTGACAGGAGGATATAAGGCAGAGTAGGCCCTGCAAAGGGACAGCCAGTTTTCTTCACTGTCTTCCTCGCCTAACAAGCCAGGAAGACTCTCCCAGGGTTGGGCTGAGTCTCCTGGGCGTGTGGGCTGGGGGGCGGGGGGGTTGTGTGAGAAAACAGGGCTGATTGCAGAGGCCCCACAACTTTTTGCCCCCATTTTCCACTTTTTGCTGGTGTTTTCCTGACTTTAAAGGTGCCCTGGGTACTGCTAACCAGTCCCAGGGCCTGTGCTCTGTGTAAAATGGATATGCAAATTAGGCTAATTATAAGTGGCTAAGTTAACCTACCTATAAGTCCCTAGTATATGGTAGGGCATGTAGGTTTAGGGACCACAGCATAGGTGGTGCACACCTAGATGCATTGCTGAGGTGCCCAGTGTCATTTTAAAAGCAAGCCTGCCTTGCTGGCTGCTTTTAAATTAAAGTTATATGCAAATTCGACTTTGGAATTAAAGGTACTTCCAAAGTCTTAAACTACCTTATTTTTACATATAAGTCACCCCTAAGGTGTGCCCTATGTGCCCCTAGGGCTGGGTGCCATGTAACTATAAGCAGGGACTTTATAAAAATAGATTTATAAGCCCTGGTGAGGTAAAAACAGCCAAATTCGTTTTTCCCTCATTGAAGTAAATGGCCTTCATAGGCTAGAATGGGCAGACTTTATTTTAAATTTTAAAGTCTCCTTAAATGTTGCATACCAAGAATTTGGTATCAAATTAATTGTTGTAATAAATCCTACAACTTCCAGTTGTTGGATTTAATATAACTAGTTCAGGTAAAAAGTTTAGACTTTACCTAAAAAGTTGCCAATTTCAGCTCTGCATTGTTTTTGCTGCTGTGCTCTGATTGGCCAGCCTGCAGCAGCTTCTGCCAGGCTGCCTTGATGAGGTGTGAAGTGGCCAGGCTTCACACAAAGGAATGTGCTTGGGGGAGAGAATCTCCCCTCAGCAGATGGTGAGGCAGGAAGGGCTGCCAAACTGGTCTTCAAAGGCAGAGAAGGACATTTGCAGCACCCAGCAACACCCCCACATCCTGCAACCCCAGACAGCTAGGTGCCCCCTTGATTAGATTAGGAGAGGGCAGGAGAGGGGTGTGTTTATGATTTTTAGCCACACCAGTGGGTGGGCTCAGCCAGATGTAACCTCCAAAAATCAGATTCATCCATGTTGGATTTTTAGAGACTGTTGCCTTCTGGGATGGATTTTTGCCACACTTCCCAGGAAGTGGTCATCACAGGGGGACGACCCTGTCCCTGATTGGAGAACCAGGGCCCCCCTGCTTTTCACCCAGGAGCAAGGATAAAACTGGCAGACCTGCACCCACACCTCAGATCCCCTCCAGAATTCAACAAGAAAGGAACTAAGGAAGAAGAAGGACTGCCCTGCTGGACCCCTGGCCTGCACCTGGACCCTGCACTCAGAAAGACTGCACCAGCTGCACACTTGGGCTTCACCACAAGAAGGACTTTGCCTGGCTTCCACTGGTTCAAGGAGGGACTCCCTGTTTGCTACAGGTGAAAAATTGCTATCCAGAGTCCCCTGCACCAACTCCTGAAAAAGTGACCAGCTGACCACTGTCCAGTGGCCAAAAAGGAGTTTGCGCCAGGTGCATTCTGGGAGTTGAAGTCTGCACTTCCCAAGGACCATCACAGAACTTCTGGACCCTTGGGGTGAGCTGTGGACCCCAAAAGAACCTTGAATGAACATCTGGGTGAAGCCCCAGAAGTTTGGAAAAGATTGGAGAATTTTTGAAAAAAAGCTCCATAAAGTGACCGACCCGACGCGGAAATTCTAGCCGGCTTGCCTCAACCGCGACCCGGCCTGACTTTGTGGTTCGTCCCGGTAAAGAAAAACATCCAAAAAAGAGACTAAGTCCGAACGTAAAAAGTTGACCGGGACCTTCCAGCCATCGTATCCGAGAAGGGCTCCACGGACGTCGGATCAAGATCCAGGTTTACCCCGGTCGAAGGATTTTCATCTCGAAAAAACGACTAAGTCCGAAGGAAAAAATCACCACCGAGGAAACCGACTTCGCGTATTTGGACAAGGGCTCCAGGAGGTCGGATCCAACTGGCAAGTTCGTCCCGGGGAAGAAAAACATCAAAAAAGAGACTAAGTCAGAAGGTAACTTTTTAACCGAGGCCTCCCGCGACTTGTAGCCGAGCAGGGCTCCATCGCGGTCGGCCTGAAAGTTTGACTTTGCCCCGGTCCTGGTGCAACCAGATGACCCGATTGGCGCTTTTTGTTTCTAAGCGCTAGAAAATAATAATACTTTAAAAATTCATATCTCCGGTTCCCCTGAACCGATTTTAATCGTTTTTGTGTCATTTTAAAGATAAAGATATAAGCTATTTTTATAAATTGGTTTTGGATTTTTAAACTGTTTCCTGTGTTTTATTTAATTACTGTTTTGTGATATTTGAATGCTTTACACTTTGTCTCCTAAGTTAAGCCTTGACGCTCGATGCCAAGCTACCAAGGGTAGAGCTGGGATTAATTTACTGAGACCTAACTGTACTTATGTGGAGGTTTGTGGCTTGTTGCTAGGTGTAGGTACCTACCTGCCCTACCAATAACCCATTTTCCAACAATCTTATATCTATCTTCATACATCTTTATATATATATATATATATATATATATATATATATATATATATATATATATATATATATATGTTGTCACTGAAAAAGACAAGGGTTACAGGGATGTTATAATTAGGAAATACAATTTTAAAAACGTAGAAAATCACTTAAAAAAAACAAGGTTACAGGAATGTTATAGTTATAGTTAGGATCTAAATTTACTCACACAAAACCATAGAAATTCAGCAGTTATAGTTATGGTTAGCTCAAGTAACTATAACTCTTGCCCTAAGGTATACCTAGCATCCCAGCCATGCAGTTTTCTTCTTAATAATTTTACTGCAAATGTTACAATGATATTATCAATGAGGTTATCAAAGGTGTCATGAATGATGTAATATGTGAGGTAATCAGCGGTGCATGGCAAGGGCTTGAGTTACAGTTACCTCAGGGCATGAGTTATAGTTACTTGAGCATACCATAACTTCTGAATTTCGATGGTTTTGTGCGAGTAAATTCAGATCTTAACTATAACGTTCCTGTAACCTTTGGCTTTTTCAGTGAATTTCTATGTTTTTTTAACATAAAGTAATTTTAATTATTATATGTTAATCCAACCACCACCATGAACAGACTTCGACTCTGTGCGGCAGGGGTTGGCGCAGGCCAGGCCCTGCAGCTAACCCCCTATAACCACCCAACCACACATGCATAAGTCTCTCAGTGGGTGCGTGGGTCTCTGAGTGGGTATGTGAATGGGTGCATGAGTCTCTGAGTGGATGTGTGAGTGGATGCATGACTTTTTGAGTAGGTCTGTGAGTGGATGCATGACTGTCTGAGTGGGTCTCTGACTGGATACGTGATTATCTGAGTGTGTCTATAATCGTACACACAAGTGTCTGAGTGGGTCTGTGGGTGGGTGCGTGAGGGCCCAAGTGGGTCACTGAGTGGGTGCATAAGTACCTGAGTAGGTCTGTGAGTCGGTGCATGAGTGTCTGAGTGTGTTTGTGAGTGGGTGTGTGAGTATGTGAGTAGGTCTGTGAGTGGGTACATGGGTCTCTGAGTGCATCTGTGAGTGAGTGCATGAGTTTCTTAATGGGTACGTTGGAGAGTGCATGAGTCTCTGAGATGGTCTGTGAGTGTGTGCATAAGCCTAGTGGGTCTGTGAGTGGGTGCATGAATGTCTGAGAGGGTCTGTGAGTGGATGCATGAATGTCTGAGTGGGTCTGTGAGTGGGTGCATCAGTGTCTAAGTGGGTCTGTGAGTACACGAGTCTCTGAGTGGGTCTCTGAGTGGGCACATGAGCATCTGTGTGAGTGTGTCAGTAGCTGTGTGAGTGACTCAGCCACAAAGGAACCACAACTACCCTTTTATCCAATAAGAGTCCACAGCTTTGCACAAAATATCTACCTAGACGGAGTACTTTCTGCCTCCTTGGGTAAATGTCCAGTATGTTTGTGCATTTTATCAATGAGTGATCCTGGAGCTTCTATTTCTAGATTTCTGTGATAACATAAATCCTCCTGTAACAAGGCCAAAGAAACTGCAAAGACTTAAATCTCCACCAAACCAGGGTCTTCCTATTAGCTATATGAGGTAAGAGCTTCTTTGCTTTAAGGAAATGTCCTTATATTCCTTGGCATCAAAGACACACTAACCAAATCTGCAACAAATCCACTGGTCAGTGCATTGCTCTGCCTCCCGTGGCTCCACCCTGTAAGTAGAACCCTTTCCCTGGCTCCTCTGAACTCCTGACCCCTGTCAGGAGTTTGCGGCCCTCTCCACCGCAGGCTTCTGCCTGTGCATCATCCCTGGTGTCTAGTGGGAGAGCTCTGCTTTCCTACTAGGCTACCTTCTGCCTCTCTCCTCCTTTTGCTTTGCTTTGCTCTCTGCTCTGCTTCACTACTGTCAATAGTGCTCCTTTTCCTCGTTACTCTCTCTCACTTTCGTTCTCCCCCTCTTCGTCTCCCCCACCGCTGCTGCCCTTGCAGCTCCAACAACTTTTTGCGCCATTTTTAATCCCCCTCCCGCCTCCCGCCTCCCATCTGCCATCTCCTCCCCCACCTCCATACTTAATGACGGCTACTGCATGGCCGCACGCAGCAGGCACGTCAAAAGCAAGGCCGTCTGTGCCCGTCCGCACCTGCACCCCGCCCAGCGCCAGAACCCCTGGCTCCCGCCCCCCCACCACTGCCACGCACGTCTTCACTACGATGCCGCTACCCTCCATGCCCTCAACACCGCCCGCTCTCCCGCGTGCCTTCAAGCCTTCCCGCAGACCACCAGCTGCAGACCCTTCTCCTGCCAGAACTGCACCTTCACCAGCCTCTATGCCAACAACCCACACACCAAGGCAGGACGCAACCATCTCAGATGTATCCTCCTCAACACCTGCTCCGTCCACAAGCATGCAGTAGAGCTATGGAATCTACTTGACTCAGCCTCCCCAGACATCGCCTTCCTGACCAAGACCTGGATGAACCCGACTGAGACCTGGATGAACCCCTCCTCAGTGCCTGACATCGCCATAGCCATCCCGGACAACTACAAGATCACCCGCAGGGACCGCTCTAACAAACCAGGAGGAGGCATTGCCATCATCCACAAAAACACCCTAGGAACACGACCAACACCGAACATACCCTCAGCACCGCCGAACACCTGCACTTCCAAATCCACACTGTCCCAAAACACCACCCTCCGAGGGACCCTTGTCTACAGGCCCCCCGGCCCATGACAACAGTTCAGCGACTCCATTACTGCCATCATCAGCACACACCTTCTCTCATCCACTGACTAGATACTCCTCGGACACTTAAACTCCCAACTCAAGAACACCAATGACAAGAACACCGCCACCCTGCTGGACAACCTCTCCAACCTCGGCCTCAAACAGCTCGTCACGACACCAACCCACTCCGCAGGACACAGACTGGACACTATTTTTTCCGCCAGCAATCATGTCTCTTTCAGCCACACCACCGAACTCCACTGGACAGACCATCGCTGAATCCACTTCTCCTTCAAGAAACCCACAACACACCACCACCCACAACGGATCCCCCACCGCAGTTGGAACAAGATCACCGAAGACCAACTTATCGCAACTCTCTTCCAGAACTTACCCATCGACATCACCAAGACTGATGCAGCTGCCCGCAACTTCAGGCAATGGGTCAACACCTGTGCCAACACTCTCGCACCAATCAAGAATCCCTCCAACAGATGCACCGACAGAAAGGCTTTCTGGTTTACCGCCGACCTCCATGAATCTAAGCAAAGCTGCTGAAGACTCGAAAGAAAGTGGCCTTCAAAAACGCCAATCCGCAGACACCACCAACTCATCCGAGCCGCGAAGCGAACCGCCTTCAAAGACAGAATCAACAACAATGCACACAGCCACAAGGAGCTCTTCAACGTCGTGAAGGAACTCTCCAACCCCAGCTCCAATGCCAACGCCATCCCGCCATCCCAAGAACTCTGCGACTCCCTAGCCTCCTACTTCAACCACAAGATTGCGAACATCCACAACAGCTTCAGCACCCAGACCCCACCGGCAACTACAAACACCACAGATTCACCTACGAACAACCTCCTGCTCTCCTGGACTCCCGTGAACGACAAAGACACCATCAAAATAATGAATACCAACCACTCCGGCTCTCCAGCTGACCCCTGCCCTCACCACATCCTCAACAAAGCACCCCAATTACGGAAGACCATCAAAAGCTCCTTCGAGTCCGCCACCTTACCGGAGAGCTGGAAACACGCCAAGATCAATGCCCTCCTCAAAAATCCCAAGGCGGACCCAAAGGACCTCAAGAACTTCCAGCCTATCTCCCTGCTCCCATTCCCCGCAAAAGTCATCAAGTAGGCTGTCAACAGACAACAAACCTGCTTCCTCGAGGAGAACCGCACCCTGGACCTTTCCCAATCCGGATTCCGCAGTAACCACAGCACCTACACTGCCCTCATTGCCCCCACCGATGACATCAGAACCATACTGGACAGTGGCAAAACCGTGGCCCTCATCCTCCTGGACCTCTTGGCTGCGTTTGAAACTGTCTGCCACCACACCCTATGCTCACATCTCAGCAATGCTAGAATCCGTGTCAGAGCCCTGGACTGGGTCACCTCCTTTCTCACCGGCAGAACCCAGAAAGTCCGCCTCCCCCATTCTGCTCGGAGGCCACCGAAATCATCTGTGGCATACCCCAGGGTTTGTCCCTCAGCCCTTCAACTTCTACATGGCCCCGCTCGTTAACATTGCCTGATCCCACAACCCCAACATCATCTCATATGCTGACGACACCCAGCTGATCCTCTCCCTCACCAAGGACTCCGCCAAGACCTACCTCCACAAAGGAATAAAGGGCATCGCCGAATGGATGAAGAGCAGCTCCCTCAAACTCAATTCCGACAAGACGGAAGTTCTCATCTTTGGCTCCACCCCCTCCGCATGGGATGACTCCTGATGGCCTGCCACTCTAGGAGCCACTCTGACTTCCACGGACCACGCATGCAACCTAGGATTCATCTTGGACCCCTCACTATCCATGAACCAGCAAGTCAACGCCATCTCCTCCTCCTGCTTTAACAGCCTCTGCATGCTCTGAAAGCTACAAATGGATAGCCACCGAAACCAGAAGAACAGTCACCCAAGCTCTCACAAGCAGCAAGCTGGACTACGGCAATGCCCTCTACGCAGGAACCATGGCCAAACACCAGAAGAGGCTGCAGCGCATCAAGAACGCCTCCGCACGCCTCATTCTGGACATCCCCCGCCACTGTCACATCACCCACCACCTGAAAAACCTGCACTGGCTCCCAGTCAACAAGACAATCACCTTCAAACTCCTCACCCACACTCACAAAGCAATGCACAGCACCGGACCAGAATACCTCAACAAACGACTCTCCTTCTACACCCGACCCGGCATCTCCGCTCCGCCGACCTCGCCTTCGCAACCTTCCCATACGTCCACAGAACTACAACCGGTGGTAGATCATTCTCGCACCTCGCTGCCAAAACCTGGAACACTCTTCCCACCCACCTGCGCCAGACCAAAGACCTCCTTCCCTTCAGGAAACTTCTCAAGACCTGGCTGTTCGAGCAGTAGCAGCATCTTCCCCCCCGTTTCCGCCACCTCCTCAGCACCTTGAGACCCTCACAGGTGAGTAGTGTGCTTCACAAATTCCTGATTGATTGATTGACTGGGCGGCCCTTTGGTAAGCTGTCCATCATCCTGGTAAAATGTGGGAAGACCTTTCCATACCACTAAGATGGACAGTGCGGGGCCAAGTGGGTGCAGCTTCCAGGTGATTTGCACATTAGCATACTGGACGCAATTTAAAGGGAGAACCCTGCTCTCACCAGGAGAGGACAAGAAAGAAAGAACTCATCATAGGGATATACAGTTTGCACTCTAATACAGTTGCATACCTCTACAAAGGATTTCAGATTCTAATAGAGGAGGGGGGCTGGGTGGCTCCGCTCCCAAGACCAGTGTCGGAGCAGGTGATCCAATCCCTCAGGACCCCACCTTCATTCAATAGGGAGGGGTCTGCGCACCCCCCTCCCCAGGCCGATCTCGCCCCTGGGGACTTCATCCCCGGGCCTTCATTCAATAGAGGAGAGGGGGCCACGCGGAACCCCTCCCTGGGCATAATTTGGCCCTGGGGCTCGCATCACCCAGGGCTCGGCCATGTCTCCTGGGTGCCCCCAGGGAACGCGGTCAGCAGCGTTGTGGACTGCAGGTGGAGCCTGAATGCCCTGTGGTCCCAGCTAGGTCCCCGTCGCCTGCGGGAGCAGGCTTGCTGTCACACACAGGGAGCTACTAAATGTGCAGCTCCCTGGGTGAGAGTGCAATCATTTTTTCTGTTTCCCTGCCCGTATGTCTGCAGGCAGAGAAACAGATAAAAACTCCGCTCCATGGAGCAGCAAGAACGGTTTGGCAGCGCTTGCTTCTGACTGGAGCCGTCAAAGCTCCTGCCAAGTCAGAGCATACAGCTATGTCCTGGAGGTGGGCACCCTAGGACATAGCAGGCGCTGGCCCTGGAGGGTGGCAGTCCCCAGGGCCATATATAGCTCCAGGATGTGGGTCACGCAGCCCCCCTTCTTTCAATTTTTAGGGCCAGCCCGGTGAGGTGGTGGTTTCCGGGGAAGAGAACGGCCTGGGAGGGGGGGGCCACATGGTCCCCCTCCTTGTAAAAAATAAGGAAAGCCCCGGGGAGGTGATGGTCGCCAGAGCTTTTGCAGCCCACAGAGGCTGGGTCCGTGTGGCTGCTCTTTTTTTCTTCTCATAAGGCCCCAGGGAGGTGGTGGTTCCCAGGGATACAATCAGCCTCAGGAGGGGGGTCAACGCCCCCCCCCATTTATTAATTAAGGCCTCAGGAGGTAGTGGTCCCGGGGGCTCATTTGACCCTATGAAGGGGGGGGTCTGCGCTGCCCCCCTCAAATAATTAAATAAAGCCCTGGGGAGGTGGTGGTGCCTGGGGTTCAAAGAGCCTTAGAAGGGGGGGCCCTGTGCTACCATTCCTTTTTTTAAAAAATGAGCCAGGGACATGGGCCACCTAGGAGCGCTATTCAAAACAAGTGCAGGAGCCCGTGCTTTTTTTTTTTTTTTTTTATTCTGGGATTTGCGGATCTGCCACAATTTTCGGCGAACATTTTTAAAAAATGTTTTTTTTCCCCTGGTGGGTCCCCCCTGCGACCAAAACGCCAGAGCTAAGGGGTCAGGGTGTCCCTAACCCGCCCCTTTTCTTTTTTTTAATGTTTTTTCTGGGACTCAACTGAAGCTGAGTCCCAAGATGGCTGCTAACACTTCCTGGTTGAAGTGTTGGCAGCCAATGACATCTCAGCATGAGATCGGGAGGGTTCACGGAGCCTTTGTGTCCCTATACATACAAATTTGTTTTTTCTTTAATATCTCCCAAATCACCAGATGGAAAAACGCTAAATAACAAAAAGGGTTCCTTCTGGACCAAGAGTTAACTTTCTACCAAATTTGGTTTAATGCCAACCAGGGGTTTTGGCTGTAGTTGTGTTCAAAATCCCCCTGGAAAATGCATGGGGGAAAATGTGTTTTGGGAACCCCCTTTTTCTCGGCCCCCTCTTGACGGACCACCTCAAAACTTTTCAGATAGTAGCTGAAGTGAGCATCAAATTTCTTCCTAAAATTTTGTGAAGATTCATCAGCTGGCGGCAAAGATATAGGCAAGTCAATAAACCATTTTTCTATAGAAACTAGGTCCTAACTATAACTACCTAGTGGCGACTGCCACTAGTATATATCTATATATATAAACATACGCACAAACACACACGCACATTGTAGGAAAACAGGCAAACAGGTTGTTTGGAGTTTTCCTCAACTTTCGGCCCCATTTTGGACTATTAGCTGCTGGTAAGTTTAACTGGGTGTCCCAACTAGCATGGGTTGAGTTACCTATAAATCCCTAGTATATGGTAACCAGGTACCCAGAGCTTGTAAGACACGCTGTCTACCTCAGAGCTGCAGCACTGGTTGTGCCACTCAGTGTGTGACAAAGTGAAACATGACTTTCAACTTCAATTGCAACTGAAGAGACTTTGCATGCCCTGCACACCCAATTCTGCCTTTACCATTAATGTCAAAGTGCACTAGTCACTTAACTATATATATAAGACTCCTCTAGGGCAGGCATTTGATGCCATCTGACAAGGAGCTGTATAGTGTTAAGATAGACATACATTCTTGGCATTTCTATACAGCAAAGTCCTAAAGTATCAGTGCTTGCTGAGGACAGTTAAGTAGCCTTATAAAGTAATTGCAGGGTTAACAGTTGGCACTGTAATGTTTCTAACTCCTGACAGATATTACCTAACTCTGCCAAGTCAAGTATCAAATTAAATGAGATATTAAATGTGACTCAATGGTGCAGTCAGCATTTATGTCAAATTTCATACTGGTCACTTTTGTGGAAGTAGCCATACTTTGACTGAGCTGGTCCAGTGACTTTACGGAAGCACTGGGACTGAGACAGGTTTCTGCCCACCTGGGGAGATATGTGAACGGCCACCAGGCAGGGAACCAAGGCTGCTACCGCACTGTCAATGTGACCCCCCCCCCCTACAGGTTTGGCTGCAAAGGGTGTTGGCCCAAAAGGCAGGTCGGTAACAAAGCTGCTGCAGCACTGTCAGTGTGACCCCCCTCCCACAGGATTGGCTGCAAAGGATGCTAGCCCAAAAGGAAGGCATCAAAGGTGATGCCACCTTTGAAGGGCTGCTGTAACAACACTCCCATGCAGGAAGCCTTTTGTTTCCTTTAGACAGGGTAGACCCAGGGCCAAGAAAAGGAAAACTAGTTTTCAGTAGTCGTGCAGCACATGGTAACCACACCCCTGGGAATGAGCTACCAAGGCCCTCACACTTGAGGAAGACCTAAACCATTTTGTCTGTGGCATGTAAGATGCAGTCTGTGATAGCCAGATGCCATATACCACCGGACCTGTGTCACCAGATAGGAGACGAACTACTAGCCTATTGGCTAGTGACTGTGTTGTCCCCAGGGGCACTTTACTGGGATTTAATGGGCACCCCTGGGGCCTGAGATTTACGTACTGACTGGATTGGGAGCAAAGTCGAGAAGAAGGGCTCTGCACCCGTTGGAAGTGGACAAAGAAAGGCTGCGATGCTGGAGCGCCTGTACATGCTGCACTTTGGGCTAGGGGAGTTTGAACCCTGTTCTGTGTGCCTGGCTCAAGGAAGAATTGATCCCCAGCCCCAATCCAAAGCAGAGACTCCAAGGGTCAGTTGGTTGGCCCCGCAGAAAGGCACTGGGGACATCAAAGTTGGAAAAGTCCAAATCACATCTCTGGAAGCTAATGCACCAATTTTGACAGTACTGGATGTCGGGCACTTTCATGAGCATTTTGGAAATAGCCAGAAGTTGCACCAGAGTCTGCGTGAACCGTGGGTTTTGGTTGTAACCAGATTATTTCACCCCCAGGGCCACTAGCCCCCACCAAAGGTTTGTAGTGGGACTGCTGTGTTGCAAGACTTAAAGGTCTGCATTAGCAGCCATTTGACCCCTGCACGGAGGACTTCATGGAACCCCAAGATCCTTGCCCGGAGTCACCAACTCCTCACCTGTGGGCCAAGGACTCGATCGTACTCCACCCTCGTGGACCACAAAGCATCTGGAGCATCCATTGAGCATCTTTAAGCCTGCATGCCTCAACATCAGGACCACTCCATAGAAGTCATTGGCGGTTATCCTGTAAAGTTTGGAACTCACTCTAAAAATGCTCTGGTGGCCAGGTAACTGTGCAAAGATTCCTTTTAAGACTCCTAGACCTCTACCCTGTCAGATCTGGTTGCCCAAGCTGGGTCAGAGTCACCGAAGTCAGTGTTAGAAACGTTTCAAAAGTTTTCAATGTTTTAACTTGCTATTGATTGTTTGCGCTTGATCTCAAAGTTTTTTAATGTTTTTAAAATTCATTTCTCCGGAACCCTCTGGTGGATTGTAGTCAAGAAGCACTCTAAAATTAATTAAACTATGCTCTATTTTATAAATTGTTGCATGTCTCTTTCTTGTTTGGTGACTTTCTTATTCTGTTGTTTGGTGCTGTTAAATGCTTTACACATTGTTCCTTTGCTAAGCCTTGCTGAGCATTGCTGCTCTGTGACACAGCTACCAAAGGGTTGAGCTGAAGGTTAAGTAAATAACTCTGACTGGACCCGAGGAGATAAATGTGATAAATGTGAGTCTACTGCACATTAAGGCCCCAGCCCTATCATATAGTACACCCAGTTTCTTACACACGTTTATTATATATTATTGCATCTGTGCCCACGTTCCTGTGAGGCTGCCATAATTTTGCTATTTCATAATGCTGCTCAGAAAGGCGTTATTATTTTTCCCTAAAATGTTTTACTAAATTCACAATGCTGTTGTTCAGACTATTGCCAAAGCCTAACTGCCATTTCTTAGCTCACTGGTCTGTCCTTTGCAACAGCCTTGCCATTTCATACCGAATTAGTATTCACCTTAATCAAGGAGCCAAACGTTCATACCCCTCTACAAGAGGTTTTTGGGAGAAGTGAAATAGCCACATTAATGCAGTTTAGGTGCTGTTGCAGACATAGAGATATTCTCACCTTTTTGGTGCAAGTGGATAAAGCCTTCTCCCTTAAAGGTGAAATGGTACCTCTTTTGCAAAAGTCAGATTTTGTCTTACATCTCATCCAGTGTCACATACGTAATTCATTCCACAGCTGCTTTGTAAATACTGCCACACAGCATAGATACACTTTCAGCCATAGATTATTGCTATTACACCATGGGTACTCCAAATCTCTAACTACTCAAACCAAAGTAGGATCTCACGATATGAATTGATTGAATCATATTGTAAAAACGAGCAAAGATTTTAGCAGTTATGCTACATTTGATCTTACTCGAGGTGACAAAGTTTACTAACAATCACAGTTCCTAAATTATCAGAGTGGATGACAACGTTAGCCTGACACCCCTTCCAAATAAAATTAGGTTATTTTTTCTTATAGTCTAAAGGTGTGCAATGTCCTGGTAAACATTTTAATTATTATAGATTATAACCTCTTCACCACATTATGGATAGGTAGGTGCTGTGGAAATTCAGCCCTCTCAAATTTCAGAAGGCCAAGATATCAATGTGGTGGCACTTGACATTAGAACATTACTGTTTTTTTCACTTCACCAGACAGCTCCTTTAATGGTCCATTACGAATGAGTGGGGCAAGTCGTTGAATCCTCAGTAGAACCCACTTGTTGATTCAGCCATGTGTTTGTGCATTTTTGACTTTTGGTCTTAAGTGGTAAAGGGACAGAGACTAAATTCAGAAAGCATTGAGGGTTCGGACAGTGTTAGGCACATCAGGAAGGACAGTACTTTAAAGTCAACAACACTGATGGAATGTTGTAGAACCACAGGCCCTCATTATGACATTGGCGGTAAGTGCCATTTACCACCATGCTAACTGCTGCCAACATACCGCGACCGCAGTGGTATACCGATACGTGTATTATGACCCACATATAGAAATCCGCCACTATACAGACACACAAACAAGTCCGCCAGCCCAAAGGTCAGTGACACAATGGCGGTACCAAAACCCATACCGTTACGCCAACAGAACTACGCCCACAGTATCATGACCCACGAATCACTGTGGCGGACATTCAACCGCGGTAAACCATTGGCGGTACAGACCGCCACACTCAAAATACACACACACTAACAAAACAACACCACATTGGACAATTCAAACTACTCACACCTGACACACATACACACACCCACACCAATATAAAACACACACACTACCCACAACGCTTTACGACAAATAAAATTGACAACTGAGAGAGAAACAAGCAAGGAGCACCCACTGAATCAGAGCCACAAAACACCATCACCCATACACCATCCAGGCACCTCACAGCACACACCCCAACACATCACCCCACACACACTACACCCATGGCACCACAAAGACACCCCAGGTTCTCAGATGAGGAGCTAAGGGTCATGGTGGAGGAAATCATCAGGCTAGAGCCACAGCTATTCGGATCACAGGTGCAGCAGACATTCATTGCTAGGAAGATGGAGCTATGGAGGAGAGTCGCCGACAGGGTCAACGCTGTGGGACAGCACCCAAGAACAAGGGATGACATCAGGAAGAGGTAGAATGACCTAAGAGGGAAGATGCGTTCTGTGGTAGCAACACACCAGATAGTTGTACAGAGGACTGGCGGTGGACCGCCACCTCCTCCCCCACAACTAGCAACATGGGAGGAGCAAGTCTTGGCGATCATGCATCCTGAGGGCCTGGCAGGAGTAGCAAGAGGACTGGACTCTGGTAAGGTAAATCTTTACTACTTTATCCCCCCCTACCTGCATGCCATCACAAACTCTTACCCCTACCCTCACCCCCATCACTCCATGACCTCAAATATACCCCACCATCACAACCCACCCATCCCAATACCAAGTCCTGCATGCTACACCAATGCATGGCCCCCATCACAGACCTGCATGGACACCCATCACCATAGCATGCACACTAGTGACAATCACTTAGCCAACCAAATCACAACTCACACAAGCCAAAGCTGCCTTGGTAATAACAATCATAGAGGGGAACATACCCATGCACAAGATGTCACATGCAGAAACAATAACACTGCATATACATCCCCACAGGACCCCCACATAACGTCACTGGAGAGGAGGTGCCAGCAACATCCAGTCCCCCCCCCAAAAGGGGCCCACAGTGATGACAGTAGCTCTGCACTCCTGGATCAGGATGACCAACCTGGCCCAACAGGGACCTCTGGACAGGCGGTGACCCAGCCACATTCCCAAACCACCACAGAGCCTCCCCCCTCAGGAAACACAACCACAGCACCCACCCAGCTGGCCCATCCCTCTGTCCCCAGGACACGTCAATCAGCAGTGTGTCCACCACAACAGGGACCCCAGGCAACCCCACAAACACAGGACGATCAGGGACCTCGGGTCAGTGGCAGTGGGCACACGGTTCAGGGGACAGCGA